>NC_045974.1:28221752-28821752 GCF_010909765.2 Amblyraja radiata | reverse complement strand
ATGGATAAACCAAATATTTCCCCCCAAGCTTATGTGCAGGCCATTTGACATATTTTCCGTGTATTAGCAGATGTAAATTGTAAAAATGGTTTTGTTCCCAATAGACATTTTTTGAGAGTGCCTGAACATAGTTCATAGATTGAGCAGTCATTAATAATTGTAATATTTAATCAAAGCCTTGGAAGGTTGCAAAATGAATATCAATTACACGTTAGAGGTGCAAATCAAAATTTGTATGTTATTGTTACACTACTAACTCTTTAATTTTCAGTTGGATGAAATGTGATTTTAAAAAGAGAAGGAAAATAGCCAGCAAAGCTCATTAATTGTAAATAATTGTGATTAGTAGCAAATCTGATTACCCCCATGTTGAAATATTAATTACCTACTTTAGGATGACACAGTTGTGTTGCTAGTAGAGCTGTTGCCTCAGCACCAGAGATCCGGGTTTGATGCTGACTTCGGGTAGTGTTTGTCTGAACTCCACAGATTTCCTCCCACATCCCAAAGACGTGCGGGATTGTAGGTTAATCTGCCTAGAAAGATGGATGACATCGAACTAGTGTGAATGGGTGATCGACGATCATAGACTTAGTGGGCCAAAGGGGCAGTTTCCATCTTGTACCTCTAAAATAAACTAAATTTCACTGAATTTTCATATGTCGGTTACATTTACTGTATTGAGGGGAATCATTAAAACACTTGTTCCATTCCAAATTATTTTAAAGCAACAGAATGGATTTTCAAAATCATGACAAGAATTGTATTACCAGACTAAAGATCCTAATCAATGTATTTGCTTATGCTGCCTGGGTAAAAGTAATGATCTTTGTGAAATGTTTTTTGTATGGCAATTTTTAAAAATTGCTGTTTCAGGCTAAACTTTATTTTGAGGTTCATTTTTGAGAAATGGATACGTGTGGTTAATGAGTTTCATCAGTAAAGCAGCATTACGAAAATCAGCATAAAGATGACAAAGTTTTTTAAATAGTTTCCATCACTGACTTTAGTCAGACTCTAATCAGTGGCAATACCCTTTTTGTACATCTGATTTGTATAGTTAGACACAAAAAGCTGGAGTAACTGGAGTAACCAGGCAGCATCTCTTGAGTGATGTTTCGGATCAAGACCTTCCTACACATTTCCTCTGATTTGTGTCGTGTATCTTTGGTTCAAAGTGTTATAGGATAATGTTTGTGATTTTGACATATATGCAATCCCTTTATCTGTTTAAAGGCGGTAAATACATTTGGAAAAAAATAATATTCAAATTGTTTGCACACTTTGCCATTATAGTACCTGGGGAATTGAAGGATTTGAATGATGGTCTTTCCAAGAAATTTTATTGCATAATTGATGTTTGCATTAACAGCAGTTTTTGCACATTGACAGCCCAACAGTCCCCAGACACGTGTGTGTGACATCTCGTGGACAAAGGTACACAAATGGATGTTGATCCTAATCTAATGTAGTATAATTTCCACATTCTACAGAAACTATGTAGGCCAGCATCAATGCTGGATCCTTAACCCTGCTTTAAGGCCTTAAGTCTTAAAGTAGCATGGACATGCAGTCAGGGCAATGTTTTTGGATATATGCTGCTAGTACTATTTTATTACTTCTAGTTTTGTTCGAACAAACTGTGTTCGGTTATAAGGGTATTAAAGATCACTGTTGCCAGTTGATCTGCATCAGACTTTGTGCAGAGGATCATGAAATTTTCACCATAATTATCTGAATTTATCTGTAAAAGACGTGAAAATTATTTAATCATAGATGAACTATGATTTATAAAGTAAATTTGCATAGTGCAAAGCAGTGTCTGACCCCCCCCCCCAAATCTCTCAGAGGATCATATACTCAATCTGGTTCATCTTGACAATAACATCTGTGTCGGGATGCTATTCATTGACTGCAGCTCAGCCTTCAACACCATAATTCCAAATAAGGTCATCCCTAAACTACATGGCCTTGAAGTCTCCATCTGCAACTAGCTTCTTGACGTTCTGACCAGCAGATCTCAGTCGGTTAATATTGGTCATAACTTTTCCTTCACCCTGACCCTCACAATTGGTGCGCTTTGTGGTTGTATGCTCAGTCCCTTGCTCTATTCCCTGTACAGCCGTGAAAGTCTGGCCATGTGCAATGCCAAGTTGAATATTAAGTTCGCTGATTATACCACTGTTATTGGCATGATGAACAACAACAGAGGTAAAGTGCAGTAGGAAGATTGAGCATCTTGTGTAATGACAACAACTTGGCCCTTAACGTCAGCAAGACAAAATAATTGGTTATTGTCTTCATCAATGGAGCTGCTGTAGAGATGATTGACAGCTTCAAGTTCCTAGGATCCACATCACCAACAACCTAACTGTGTCCCTTTACACTGAAGAGGTGAGCAATTAAGCGCATCTATGTATTTAATTTGGCTTCTGAGAAGATTTGGCATGTCCATAAGGATTCTTTTGAATTTCTTTCGAAGTGCTATTGAAAGTATTCTAATAGGACGCAGTTCAGTCTATTTTGGCAACTGCTCTGCACTTATCTGCCTGAAGCTGCAGAGAGTGGTGGGTTTGTCACTTCCTTCTATTCAGTCCATCTTCATGATGCGTTGTATCGTGCCTACCTAGCCATTCCCTTTTTGTTCTTCCACCATCTGGGAGAAGGTACAGGATCTTAAAGTCAGATGTCCAGACTTAAGAACAGCTTCTACCATGCTGTTGTCAGACTGAACTAATTGCTTTTTTTCATGCACCTATTTGGTTATTCTGTTACTGTAATTCAATATTTTTTGCACTGCTTTGAGTTTCCACTACAGTTTTGCACATCAATGCATTGATTGTATTTTATTTCTGTATGTATACTGTTTACTCAAATTCATGTGAACAAGGAATTTAATTGGGCTGTTGTATATCTACCAATAAACTAATATGGATCTGAATTTAGGTTTCTGATATGTAGATTCAACATCAGCCAGAATATCAGGCAATTAATGTATGTATAAAGAAAAAAAACTGTATTTTTGTTACATGATTGGAGTCCATAACTGAATTTATTGGAAGTACAATTTGCTTAAATCTCAGGATGTGGATACAAGGAACTACAGATGCTGGTTTACAAAAAATGGTTAATTATCAGGTGGTATTAACAGAAGAAAATAGCCCACAATTCAGATATTTTCAATTAATTTGGATATTGCGAATTAGCTACAATATTTCTGTAATCAGAGCATTCTAAAATTAAATTTAGACCAAGATTTAAAAAAACCATATGCAAGTAGCATACCTAACACAATTAAGAGCATATGATTGTATTTTAGTAATTCTGAATGCGAGTGTGTTTGGAATGGCCATTAGTTTATTACATGGACTAAGAATAGCACTCTGCCAAGAAACATTTAAGTAAAACAAAACTTGCAACAATTCAAATTTGTGTGATGCTGATATTTTCATTGTCTATCATGTTCTTACGATCTTTATGGTAATCTTATTAATTTACCATTTGTAAGTTATTCACAACATTAATTAATGAAGTAATACATATCTGCATGCAGCAAGACTTGGACAACATTCAGACATGGGGTGATTAGTGGCAGATTGCAGTAAACCCCATTTAGCACCGCCTTGTAAAAGAGCTCTTTCATTTTGGACCTTTTTTTTTCAACGTAAAAATCCACAAAAGCAGTCAATTTTCAAATTCAAACAATCCGCTGAAAGAACAGATCTTTGTTTACATTCATGTAGCCAATCAGAACGCATCACACCTGCGCTCACATCTGGCCAGCAGTTTCCTCAGTCTTCTGTTAGTTCAAACTAATGTGGCTACAGTGTACCCACATTCTGGTTGTCTTGCACAATTTGTTATTCAGGAAAACAGTTTGCAATTTCAAGTGCCGAACGTGCATCTAAGGTGCTGAGAAAAGCATCACTGAATACAAAACTGCAGTGTAGAGGCGATTGGAAGCTTTGTGTAACTCTTTAATCTTGACTAGAAATGATCTTGATTAGAACTATTATTAAAATTATGGATAGGATAAAAGCTGCTGTGACCACCTCACGTTTAGCAACAAAGAAGGTGACTTGTTCAAGGAGAAAATGGAAAATACGCTTTGCATCTGGGTGGATGACACAACACAACATGCCATTATGCCAACATCCTATCATGGAAAAATTAAGGAGCATCTTCTAATACCTACAAGAAGAACGAGATAGCTTAGAAACATTAACAGCCAGCAGAGTTTGGTTTGATGGGTTCAAATAACACTGTAAACTGCACAGCATTCATATCTCTGGTGAAGCAGCAAGTGCAGACATGCATGCAACCAAGGAATTTTCCCAGATTCTCAAAGCAATCAATGAGCATGGCAACTACCCATCCCAGCTGATCTTCAATGTTGATGAAAGAGACTTATTCTGAAGAGAATGCCATCCTGACATTTTATTTCCTAAGAAGGAAAAAAGTGATTGTGGGTTCAAGGCTGGAAATTTTTTTTTTAATACTCCTACTCGATGGTAACGCTTCAGGACATTAAAACTGAAGCCGATGCTCGTTTATCACTCGGATACACCACGAGCAATGAGGGGTGATTTGCTATGTGTATTGGAGATCAAACAACAAGACCTGGCTGACGATAAATATTTTTACACATTGGTTTATGTGTCACTTATGCCAAGCAATGAAGCTACAGTGGCTTGCAAAAGTATTCATACCCCTTGAACTTTTCCACATTTTGTCACGTTACAACCACAAACGTAAATGTATTTTATTGGGATTTTACGTGATAGACCAACACAAAGTGGCGCATAATTGTGAAGTGGAAGGAAAATGATACATGGTTTTCAAATTTTTTTACAAATAAAAAACTGAAAAGTGTGGCGTGCAAAAGTATTCAGCCCCCTTTACTCTGATACCCCTAAATAAAATCCAGTGCAACCAATTGCCTTCAGAAGTCACCTAATTAGTAAATAGAGTCCACTTGTGTGTAATCTAATCTCAGTATAAATACAGCTGTTCTGTGAAGGCCTCGGAGGTTTGTTAGAGAACATTAGTGAACAAACAGCATCATAAAGCCGAAGGAACACACCAGACAGGTCAGGGATAAAGTTGTGGAGAAGTTTAAAGCAGGGTTAGGTTATAAAAAAATATCCCAAGCTTTGAACATCTCACGGAGCACTGTTCAATCCATCATCCGAAAATGGAAAGAGTATGGCACAACTGCAAACCTACCAAGACATGGCCGTCCACCTAAACTGACAGGCCGGGCAAGGAGAGCATTGATCAGAGAAGCAGCCAAGAGGCCCATGGTAACTCTGGAGGAGCTGCAGAGATCCACAGCTCTGGTGGGAGAATCTGTCCACAGGACAACTATTAGTCGTGCACTCCACAAATCGAGCCTTTATGGAAGAGTGGCAAGAAGAAAGCCATTGTTGAAAAAAAGCCATAAGAAGTCCCGTTTGCAGTTTACCACAAGCCATGTGGGGGACACAGCAAACATGTGGAGGAAGGTGCTCTGGTCATATGAGACCAAAATTGAAGTTTTTGGCCTAAATGCAAAACGCTATGTGTGGCGGAAAACTAACACTGCACATCACCCTGAACACACCATCCCCACTGTGAAACATGGTGGTGGCAGCATCATGCTGTGGGGATGCTTTTCTTCAGCAGGGACAGGGAAGCTGGTCAGAGTTGATGGGAAGATGGATGGAGCCAAATACAGGGCAATCTTGGAAGAAAACCTGTTAGAGTCTGCTAAAGACTTGAGACTGGGGCGGAGGTTCACCTTCCAGCAGGACAACGACCCTAAACATACAGCCAGAGCTACAATGGAATGGTTTAGATAAAAGCATATTCATGTGTTAGAATGGCCCAGTCAAAGTCCAGACCTAAATCCAATTGAGAATCTCTGGCAAGACTTGAAAATTGCTGTTCACAGATGCTCTCCATCAAATCTGACTGAGCTTGAGCTATTTTGCAAAGAAGAATTGGCAAAAATTTCAGTCTCTAGATGTGCAAAGCTGGTAGAGACATACCCCAAAAGACTTGCAGCTGTAATTGCAGCTAAAGGTGGTTCTACAAAGTATTGACTCAGGGGGGCTGAATACTTTTGCACGACACACTTTCCAGTTTTTTATTTGTAAATAAATTTGAAAACCATGTATCATTTTCCTTCCACTTCACAATTATGCACCGCTTTGTGTTGGTCTATCACATAAAATTCCAATTAAATACATTTACGTTTGTGGTTGTAACGTGACAAAACGTGGAAAAGTTCAAGGGGTATGAAGACTTTTGTAAGCCACTGTATATTGTGAGGAAAGTAACTTTGAACCGAAAGCATCATTGGTGATTGATAATGCCCTAGGTCACCCTGAGAATCTCGACACTCTCCGAGCTTTTGTGCAGAGGTGGTTATTCTTCCACCAAACATAATTTCCTTCCTGCAACCAATGGATTAGCATGTTATTTTTTATTTTAAAGTCTCCTACCATCGTTGCACCTTCAGACGACTTGTTGAGCAGACAGATGGTCAAGATAAATCAGGAAATTTTGGAGAAACAATCACATCATGAAGACCTGAGTATCAAAGTGGCCTGGGATGAAATAGCTCGGCACTGCATGAACAGAGTCGGTCAGAATCTATCACCAGAAGCCTGCAATGATTTACTGGAATTTGACGAGAAACCTTCAGTAGTCATTAATGATATTGTCCAAATGGCCAATGAAGGAGGAGTGCAGGGTGTCATTGTGGAATATGTGGAGGAGTTATTGGAGTTTCATAGTGAGGGCTTGACTGTTGAGGAATTGCAGGAGTTTGCACAGCCATGCATCCAGAGCGAGCCTGATGACCCTGCTTCAGAGAAAGGGACTGCAGCAGATAGAAACCTTACCACTGAATCCCTCAGTATAAACATCGCAAAGATTATGGAAATCATGGACTGGTTTACCTAGAATTACCCTGAATGGGTGCGCAGCAGAAAGGTAACATGAGGTATTCTGGATAAGATTTCCTGCTGCTGAGAATTGCTTCAGGAGAGAATAGTCAAGAAAAGGCAGGCAACCCTGGATGTATTCTTCACAAAGCAGCCAAATCATGAGGAGGAACCACAGCCATAGTCCTTATCCCAATGCGAGGACCCACAGATTAGTCCCTTATGCAGCTTATCCCTTATCCCTGATGCAGCTTCTGATGTCTGACTTCAAACAGCTGCTTGACATAGAAACATAGAAGATAGGTGCAGGAGTAGGCCCGGCCCTTCGAGCCTGCACCGCCATTCAATATCATGGCTGATCATCCAAACATGTTGCTGTTTTACATTTGTCATTCTTCAAATGTATGTAATTCATTAGACAGTTCAGTATTCAATATTGTACATTAATTAGTAAAGGTACATAATACTGCATTACTTACTCCTGATACTCTGCGTATACAATATAATATTCAGTACTATAGATCTCAGGTAAAAAATAACTTGTTAGGATCTTACCTCCATTCATGCTATGGTGCAGTGACCCCGTAGATTTCGTTTAGTGCTCCATTTTCTATGAACATATCTAGAGTGCTAATTGGGGTATTACTGTACTTGTGCACAATAAAATCTTCCAGTGAGAGAGATTTTAACTTCCTATCCTGTTCCTCAGTGCCATTGCCATTAATATCCTGCAGTCACCTTTGATCAAAACATATCTGGACCAATTGTATAAATATGGCTACAAGAACACATTAGTCTGTTTATTTTGTGGCAAATGAGTCAACGGGACAAATGTCTACGGGACAAGTCAACAGTGATGGAACACCACTCCCCATCTTAATGAATTTTGTACCAAGAAGCTCATGAAACTGAACGAAATCCAGGACAAAGTAGCCTGCTTGATTGGCACCCATCAATCACCAAACCTTTATTCCGTCGATCATTAGCACACAGCAGTAGTGCGTACCAGCTCCAGAATACATAGCAGTCATTTGCTTAGGCTGCTCTGACAATATCTCCCAAATCTGTGACTTCTGCCGCCAAGGAGGGCGGGATAACAGGCATATGGGGGAACACCTTTGACTGCAGGTTTCCCTCAAATTTACATACTTAGAAATATATCTCTGGTCATTCATTATTGCTGGATATGATGAGTCTGTACCCAACAGCAATAAGTACTAGAAGGACTGCAGTGGTTCAAAAGGTAGCTTTCTCGAGGGCAATTAGGAGTGAGTAATAAATGCTGACCTTGACTGTAATTCCCAGATTCTGAAAATTAATTTTGAAAAAATATAGTTTGCATGAATCCAAGTGTTCTTCAGTGCCGACTATTTTATAGCACTCGCCTTTTTGTCCAATGTTTGAAATTGGAGACTAATACAAAATTCACAGTTAATTGAAACTTAGTGAATAATGTTTGAAGTACCATATACATGTTAAGACTGTTTTGTGGAACAGAAATGAGGTTGCGAGCAGAAAATCGCATGGTTCCTTTGTCAGTGTAAATTCTTCATTGTTTTGCCATAAGCAGTGTAGTAGAGGTACTTGTATTCTTTCATACACAAGTACATTCAAAAGGGCATGTTCAGTTTAAAATGTTAGCTATTATAAATAGTCAATTATGTTTCTGGATTTTTTGGCAAGGTCACTTGTCAATTTATGCAGTAAATTCAAGATAAAAAAGGAAAACAATTCCATGAGATCGCATAAACACAGTTAATATTTCAGATCAATATTCTGATGTCATCAGTGTAAAATGTTAACACTTTTTCTGTCCCTCTACGTGAACTATTTGATCTGATGTATATTTGCTCCATATTTTGTTTTTATTATTGATAATTTGTAGTTCTCATTATGTCCTTATTCACAAGCATAACAAGTACTAGTTGATTAGTACTACTTGATTAATAAAAACACTTATTAGAAACTTAAATGCTTTCTGTGAGTACATGTTTAAGAAAGAACTGCAGATGCTGGAAAAATCAAAGGTAGACAAAAGTGCTGGAGAAACTCAGCGGGTGAGGCAGCAACTATGGAGAGAAGGAATAGGCGAGGTTTCGGGTCGAGACCCTTCAGACTGATGTCGTGGGGGGGGGGGGGGCAGGAAAAAGAAAGGAAGAGGTGGAGACAGTAGTCTTGTGGGAGAGCTGGGACGGAGGAGGGGAAGGAGGGAGAAAGCAAGGACAGTCTGAAATTAGAAAATTAGAGAGGGTGTAAACTACCCAAGCGAAGTACATGGTAGTTTTTAATTATGTAATTTATTGACACGAGCTGAGTTGATAAGTTAAACAGTGCATTAAAACAACTAATCTGACCTGATCAAATATTTTGTATGAGGGAACAGCTTATTTTTGCATGTTCTTAGCAAATTTGTAAACTGATATTCCATCTGCTGTCAAATATGTTTCATCAGGATATCTTCTGAATTTTTATTCTGTGTCTCGTCACTGCCTAGTTTGATAATTGAGTGATTAAAAGTAACTGGTCCATTTGTAAGAGTTTTGTTATGACAATCTTAATTAAAATTGAGCACGTCATTTAAGCTCCATAATATTGTCACCAAACTGTTCAGCAGGAAGATTAAAAAAAAAAAAAGAGTCATTTAATGAACTAATCAATTGTATGGAAGTGATTGTATGCCTAATCTGATGTCTCATTGACAACTTGAAAAGATGGCTAGATTCTCTCTTTAAGATGGGGAAAAGGAAAGCAAATGGATACAGGAATATCAAACTAGATTGCCGACTCCTGAAAAGGATCAGAGTACGGTGGATTTTTTTTAACTAACCATCACAATTCAAGGATAAACCTTGGCAGTCTTGCATCTCTTAAGTCCTTCTCCAGAAATTAGCAGTAACATCTAGATTGACATTTCTGTAGAATACTGCTTTTGTTGCGATTGACATTGGAGGTTTGAGGCTGTTTGGATTCTCAGGGGAATATACTGGGTAACTTGAAGGAAACAAAGTGCGTTAACGATTTGTACATTGGCCACTTTATACCTCAACACTTTGCTTCTGATCCAGAATTTGGGTTCCTGTAAGGAGAAGTAGCACAAAGATGAAAGTAAGGGACACTGCAACAAATAAGGTTAGATTAAGGAAAAAATATATATAACCAGGATTGAAGTTCCTTTATCTGAATGCATTTAACTTGTAACAAGATAAACAATGTGTTGTTATAATAGACAAATGGCATTGATCTATTTATTAGCCTTTACAGAAAAGTGATTGCCATGGTACCCTGGCCAGGATTTTGTTATTTAAAACACATTTGATATTTTAGAAAGGGAGGCAGAGGTGGTGAAAAAGGAAAGGTGGGGTAATTAGTTGTTCAAATAAAGGATAATGTTAGGAAATGTGTCCGAAAGGACCTTGCTCAGATCACGAAGTAGGAATTATTTGGATGGTAGTAAGATATTATCGGTCACAACACGAGCTATATTTGAGGAATAATAGACTTATTACAATGTCCACCACTTTCTGAACCAGGCCATTGGTGCAACCATTCAGTATGTTCTCAAGTTCCTTGGTATAAATGTCATCAACAACCTGACTTGATTCCACCACACAGACAATACAGCTAAAATAAAAACCAACCAATGCCTCCACTTCCTCAAAACTAAGAACAATCAGCATGTATCCAATGACTCCCATCAATTCCTACAGATGCACCATAGACAGCATCACAGTAAGACAACTGCTCTGCCCTTAACTACAAGAAATTGTGGAACTTTGCAGTTAATGCCATGTCTATTAAATAAACTAGCCTTGCTCCCTGCACACGCTCCACTCCATCAATGATCTATACTTTGGGAAAACAGCCAACGTAAGCAAGGACCATTTACACCTGCCATTCTCTTGTCCCCTTTCTCATTGGGCAGAAGATACATAAGCTTGAAAACACATACCACCCGATTCAAGAACAGCTTCTTTCCTGCTGTTATCAGACCCTTGAATGAATGAATGAATAAATTAATAAGTTTATTGGCCAAATGTGTACACATACAAGGAATTTGCCTTGGTGCTCCGCGCGCAAGTAACAACACGACATACAGTAACAATTAAGAATGACACATAAAACATTAACCATTAATAATAAAACATTATAGTTTAAACGTGAATGAAATGGACCCTACGTATTGGGTTTAGGTTTGGGTTTATTGTCACGTACTCGGGTGCAGTGACAAGCTTTGTTTTGCATGCTAACCAATCAAATCAGGTAATAGTGCAGATAAATACAATCAAGCCAGCACAATAGGTAGAGCAAAGTGAAGATGCAGAGTGCTGATAATACAGATTTATGGGTGGAAAGGTGATTGTATTGGTTGATACTAAATTATTTTATTGAAAGAGCACAGTTGCCATGCTCCAGTGCCATCTTGCCACCCTGATGTCAAGGATATATTACGGATCTTCCAGTTTACCTTGTGTCACTTGTGCTGTACTTCCTATAACTGTAACACGAAATGTTGTGCTTTGATTCCTGTCTCTTTTTGCATCACCTGTTGTACTCGTGTATGGTATCATTGCATTCAAATGTTATGATCTGCCTGGATCTTAGAGCAAAAGATTTTCACTATCTCAGTACATGGGTAATAAACCCATACTATGCCAATATTCATGGGGCGTTGTATCAGGAAGGCTGGAATATTGCCAAGGATGCCTGCCACCCTGGCTATTCCATTTTCTCTCTTCCACCTTCAGGGAGAAGATACAGTAGCTTGAAAGCTCGAATGCCCAGACTTAAGTACAGCTACTTCCCACTGTCTATTCAGGCTCCTAAACCAATTATTATCTTCCTTCCCACAAGTACTACCATGTACTCTTATTCTTAATTCTGCCTCATTCGACATTACATTATTGCACTTCGATATTTATTAATATACTACTTTAGATTGCACTGCAATCTTTGCACCCATCTGGTGAATAGGACTTTTTTTGATCTGGATATTTGTAATGAGGTGTCATTAATAATCTTGTATGTAAAGTATATTGTGGGGAAAAATGATTGAGAGGTGATGTAGTTATTTTCTCACCGAATGTGAAATTCTTAGCTTGTGTCCAGAATCTTGTGCATGAAGGCAAATACATAGGCTAAAGACAATTTAGATCAAAGGATATCTAATTAAAAGCTACGATGCTGATACATAAACGGTGACAGGCATTCAATAAAAATACATAATTAAATATATATTGGGAAAGAAAGACCTTATGGCAGATATAATCCATGTTTGGCTAACTAAAGTTAAAGCTGGTATTTGATTGAAAGTGCATAGTTGTGTAGGAAGTAATAGACCTGAGGAATTTCATTCAGTTTTAGAAACCAGTGAAGGATGGTTTACAAAAAAATGAGAACATTTACTTATAACATACTATCAAAAAAAAAGAAATTGGGCACATTTTTGATTTGCTAGCTTAGTCTCGTACTTTATCAGTTTTTGTTTTTAGTAGGTTTATCAGACCTGTTACAGCGATGTAATAAGAGAGCAGCAAACATAAAATGTTGGTCTACTCAGAAACTTTGGGAATTAATAAAGGGGACAAAAGAAATGGCAAAGATATTTAATAAATATTTATGAATGCCTTTGCAGTGGAAGATGCTGAAATCATACCAAAATAGTAGATATCCAAGAAATAATAAAGAGGGTAACAAACGGAGGGAATAATAATTGAATAGTTAAAAGACTGACAATTTCTTGCACCCAATGCTTTGCAGAGTTTGTGTAGGTATTGATTGTGATCATTTTCGTTAAATCTTGGAATGGTCCTAACAGTCTAGAAAGCAATATTTGTAATCTTACAGAACAGATCAGTGTGTCCATATACCTGTGTGTGTGTGTGTGTGTGTGTGTGTGTGTGTGTGTATATATATATATATGTATATATATGTGTATATATGTATATATATGTATATATATGTATATATATATATATATGTATATATATGTATATATATATATATATATGTATATATATATATATTTTCTTGAATCGGCCAGTTTTTATGGAAAGGAAATATCATTTTACATTTATGATATAGCTGAGGATATAACAAGCAAGATGGATAACAGGGAGCCAGGGAATGTAACGCATTTTTATTTCTAAGAGGCATTTGATATGTTGGACACAAGTTTACTAAATTAGCACTTATAGTAAATGAAATGATTAATGAACAGAAAGCGAAAAATACGGATAAGTAAGTAATTTTTCTAGATGGCAACCTTTTTAATTAGTAGGGGAGTCCGTATGGAGTCTTGGGTCTTTCCAATTAAGGTTGACGTGGACAAAGGGTGGCGTATCTGGTTTGGTGGTGATACATAGTGGTGAAAGACGTAGTCAGTTTACATTCCTTGGAGTCTGCTAAGAGTTGTAGACTGGCTAAGTGAGATGTATGGGAAGGAGTGAGGGTCTGGATGGTAAGTGGGTGTACAATGGGAAAAGTGCTGAGGTTATTCACACCATTATAATGAACAGGGAAAGGTTAAAAACGATGAGACTGTCAAATGACAATGTTTGAGAAAACATTAGTACCGGTAGTTCTGCTATAATGTGTGTTTCCATAACACAAATTGAGTGTGGTGCGAGTCATGCATTAGCGACTAATTTGCATTATGAGGTTGAATTGGTTACAACACAATATCGATTGGGAACTAGAGAACCACTTAAACTCTACTTTGGGAAAAAAAGCTGTCTTGGATTTAAATAGTATAAGGAAAAATCTTTTCCATGGAACCTCCCAGCAGTAATCAGATACCATTCTCTCTTAAGAACACAGCTGCTACTTTAACTGGTCATTAACATTGTCAAGCAATCACTTCTATTCATAATTGTTCAACTATACTCTTTCGAACAATGTAAGACAGTCTTTAATATTTTGAGCTTGTGATAACAAAGATGAACTTATTGCTATTGAAAATATCGTTTGTGTTTTGGGGGGGGGGGGGGGAAACGGAACATTCATTAGTCCCTAGGTCCTGACCCCCTTCTCCCTTTAACACAATTGTCTCTAAAAGGCCATTTTCTATAACTCTAAAGGGCCTGCCCCACTTGGGCGTCATTGACGCAACATCATTTACGCGTCACGACGCGCGCATGGAGCGTGGTGATGTAGGTAGTGACGTGCGGTAGCGTGCGGCGCCCCAGTATTTTGGAATTCTCTAAATCCTCGTGCGTCACCTGCGTGACGCGCAAATGGCGCCCAAGTGGGACAGGCACTTAAGTTTCTTAAGAGCACAGTCATTGAACCACCTGTACACAAACTCGGATAATCCACTGATTATTTAGAAATCCTGATGCTTTGGCATCTGACTCAACAAATGGTAGTTGTCTCGCTCCTTTACAACTCATTGAAGTCCTGTTTCCCGCACTCTCTTTAAACTTACTGGATTCAGTCGAACTCTTATTGTAATGCTGCGTATGAACTTAAAAAATAAAATGGAGATGCAAGAGACTGCAGATGAAAATATGAAAGTCCAATGCCACAAGTCCAAGTGTGTTAGATTACCAGAGTTTACTATATAAATTTAAAGCAAGCAAATGGTCAGGACCTTTACTGAAAAGGAGACGGAGTAGCCCTACATCTGTATTACACTGCAGCTTTGCTCTCTTTAAATATATTCATCCCTTTTAAGAATGCAGCAGAGATTCATTGGATTGAATCCTGGAATAAAAGAGTTGTCGAGTAAGCAGAATGAGCCTGTATGCCTGGAGTTCAGAAGATCATTTTGAATGGCATAACAGGATAGATGCTCTGACAATGTTTCCTTTGGACGAATCTAGAAACCCGGGCATGATTTCAGAGAAGCTCTTTGGAATGTTCTAATGTACTGGGCTGTAAATACTGAGCCGTTAAGTATATTCGAGATAAGATTTTTGGACTGTTGGGGGAATCAAGTGTAGTGGTGTTTGGCCTCAACTGCACACACGGATAAGATAGAATCTTAATGAATAGTAAAGAATGTTCAAGGGTCCATATGGTCTTCTCACCTATTGCAATGTTTTATGTTTTGTACTGCTATGATGAATTTGCACATAATACAAATCACAGTGGAAGTTATGCCAATAATGCAGGAAAATGTTACGCAATTCATAATTTTATGAATCATGGATCTAAATGTGTCAGAATTAAATATGTTTCATATCTGTCTGTGACAGTTCTTCCCTTTCCATCTTCAGGCTGTCTTGTGGTGGTGGGGGGGGGGGGGGGCTTTTCAATGTTGACATTGTTAAATTCTTGGGTACCTGAGTTACCAGGCAGAGTATATAATATTAAGGGTGATAATGTATTCAGATTAAGGGCCATTGATCTGAAACATTTCATTCAAGTTCTCTTTTTGCAAGTACTATCTGAACTACTGAATGTTTCCAGCAGTTTCTTTTTTCATATGTCCAGAGTCTGCAATTTTGTTTCTAATCACCTATAACCTCCAGACATTTCAAAGTTGATCTGGAAGTTAGAAAAATTAAATTCCTTCACCTTTGTTTACTACTGCTGTCCACACTTTTGTTAATGGTCACCATTCAAGGTCACGGAACGTTATGTAACTGTTTTAAAGAAATTAAAAAATGGGATTGTATTTCATTTGAGGATACTTTTTTTATTAGTTAATGTTTTGTCTTTCGAAAGCTCAAAAGTTGGCAAAACACACAAGTATTTGAGAACTGGCCTTTTAAAGTCTGCAGTAGGGGAATAAACAAATTCTTCATTTAGTTTTGCATATAAACCTTTGATGTATTCTAATATATTACAAAACTGCATTTATTTGTTTAACCTATAGGATGTACTATGGCATTTTGGAAAGATTGAGTTTTAAAAGCATGGTGCAAGTGAAAATAGAAAATTTGAGTCAATGAAAACCTCTCTTGTTTTGAAGAATCCAAAGGCTGAGATTTGTTCTTTGGTTATGTTGATTTGGTGACAATTCTGGAAAAAAACTAACGAGGGTAGGAGACGTATCCATGTTCAAAGATTCTGCTTGACCCACTGAGTTACTCCAGGAATACCTAGTCTCCTACACATGGTTGCTTGCACAGTTTAATTGAGCCATCATTGATCTTGTGCTCTCAGTTGCGGAGGCCTCCGCCTAAATCCCAGCCTCTGATTTTCCTTTCTCTTTAGTTATCTGTTTGGCCAAGTATTTGAAAATTTGCTCTAATATCTCCTTGCTTAGCATAATATCAGGTTTTGTTTGTTGATATCCTGTTAAACTGTTCGGGACGACAGATGGCACAATGGGCTAAGTGTTCGGCTGGCGACCGGAAGGTAGCCGGTTCAAATCCCGCTTGGAGTGCATACTGTTGTTGTGTCCTTGGGCAAGGCACTTCACCCACCTTTGCCTGTGTGTGAATGTGTGAGTGATTGGTGGTGGTCGGAGGGGCCGTAGGCGCAGATTGGCAGCCACGCTTCCGTCAGTCTGCCCCAGGGCAGCTGTGGCTACAGAAGTAGCTTACCACCACCGAGTGTGACTGAGGAGTGAATGAATAATGCGATGTAAAGCGCCTTGAGTATTAGAAAGGCGCTATATAAATCCCATCCATTATTATTATTATTATTAAACTGCCTTTGCATTTCTTAATTTTAAAATGCCGTATAAATATTTGTTTGTTGGCGCCACAGCTCTTAATTCTTTTCAGTTTACTACATTAAGTGTTTAAACATTAAGTGTTGTTTCTGTTAAATATAAACAAAACCTAATGCTGTAAGAGTTACAAATATGTGCTTCTCTTGCTATTAGCTGTAATTTGAAATGTAATCTTTCATATTTCTTTGTTCTAACTTTTTTGGGATTATCTTCCAATGGTACTGTGTATGAATGTAGGTGATGTAACGCCAATAGAGTGGCACTTTACTGAAATGAACAATACAAAATATTTATTTTTATTATGACTTTTTATTTTATAAGTAACTCTTGTGATGATACGTTGTTCACTCTTCGTTATCCTGAGTAGGTATTCATCGTGGAAATTGTGTTTATTTTAATAACTGAGTGGCTTGCTTGGCAATGCTAGAGGATGGTAGTAATTAATTATGTGAGTGACTGTTTTACAGTAAATTAATAAATGTAGATTTTTATTAGTCTGGCAGCTTGTAGTTATTTTGCAAGCCTAAATTTAATACATTTTACTTTGCAGTACGCAACAGTTGAATTTGAACTCTTCATGATGTTCATGAACGGCTTTGGTCATTGCTGAACCATCCACAGGGTTTAATTTTGGAATGTTTTTAGATGAATTTCAGTTTGCTAAAGAGTGCTAATTAGTATGTGGAAACATTTATTTGTTCAAGCATGCACACTGGATCTCACTGGATCTCTTGTTGTGGGTGTATATGTGTGTGTGACAATCTTACATGCTTGAAAATATGGTTAGCGAAACTTAATGGACGCAAAATTTGGTAGATGTGTTTCTCTCTCCCAAGTTGCTGAAATGTATGGATCTTTTCCCCAAAGAAAGTTGTTTTGGTAAAGACTTTAATTCCTTTATGTCCTTGCCTTTCAATACCTTAGTAATCTTATCTGGTGATACTGCTTTCCAAGTCTCCTACACATTTTAATTGAGCCATCATTGACTGTTGTGCCTTCAGCTGCTGAGGTCTCAGACTCCAGAACTTAACCCTGAATTTTTTTACACGCTGATTATTTTTTCCCTTTAAGATTTTTCTTAAGCTACCTGTTTAGCCAAAAATCAGAATATCTGTACTAATATCTCCCTTTGTGGCTTGTTATCAAATTGTATTTGATAATGGCCTATTAAACTGCCTTTGCATATCTTTATTATAAAATACAATGTAAATATTGCCGTTGATGTCACAGCTGGTATGTAATTTTTGGTTTAAAACAATAAACTAATTATACAGACAAAACCTGTTACTAAATCGATTGCTTTAAAATGTTAAGCAAGATTTAATAAGCATTTGAATTGGGTATAACAGAGTGATGAGGAGATAGAAGGACTGCAATGGAGACTCAGGATTGCAAAATCTGAAATCTTGAGCAAAACACAAACTGCTGGAAGAACTCAGTTTTGTCAGGCAGCGTCTGAAGCAAAAAGGGCAGGCAAACTTCAGACTGAAGGTATTATTGTTATTTTAGTTAAGCAGTAATGAACATCAAATGCGCATCTTTGCATGTTGTAAACTTTTATGGTGCGATGAACATCAATAGATAAGTCAAAATAGTTTGCATTATTCTATTATTGATACAATTGCAACATTACAATTATTAATCCATGCTTAGTGCTGAATCACTCAGGATGATGTTGATTGACATCCTACTCAAGTAAAACTTGAAAAAGGGAACAAACATGAGTGACCTTGAAATTAGATTTCTGAAGAACGGTCCCGACCCAAAACGTTATCTAACCATTTTGGTTGATGATGCCTGACCCGCTGAATTAGTCTATCATTTTTTGTCTATCATGAGTTATCTTGAGTTGTGGATCTCTTCCTATATCATTTGCCCAGTGAGCTCATGCCTTTTTCTCTGAATGCAGTATTAAATTGCATTTTGACCCATAAGATGGCCCCAATTCCAGAAAACTCCACTTGCTGCATCAGTATTCCATTTCCAACGTTACTGGCATCTAATACTAATAAAAAGGAATGGTGATAGTTGCTGCCTTACAGTACTAGAAACCCGGGTTCGATCCTGACTATAGATGCTGTCTGTGTGGAGTTTGTACATTCTCAATGCGACAGCGTGCGTTTTCTCCGGGTGCTCTGGTTTCTTCCCACATCCCAAAGATGTGCAGGTTAGTAGTTTAGTTAGCTTCTGTAAATTGTCCCTAATGTGTAGGATAGAACTTGTGATAGAACTAGTGATAGATGCTGGAGTAACTCAGCATGGGTGACAAACAGCATGGGTAATTGTTGGCCAGCGCAGATTTGATGGGGCAAAAGGGCCTGTTTCCATTCTATATCTCTAAACTAAACTAAAATAAATTACGAACTGATTTGTACAATGAGGCAATGGCCATAAACAGGTTGTTATCTTGAGTAGTCTACTTCACATGCATGCTGAATTTTTTAATGGTACCATTCTTTCTAAAAGTAAATATTTTGGAAGTTATCAGTGACTGATCATTTTGTGCCATGGATAAGTGTAATTAGGAAGAGAGCCTTGTATTCATTTGGTACCTTTCAAAACCCTGTAGTATCCTAAACTGCTCTATAGTCATTGCAGTACTTTTGAAGGATTGCTGATGTTGTGATTTTCGACATGGGTAGATAAATCAAACAGGTCTTATTGTATTATTGTTGTGTGCTGGAAGGAATGTTTTCCACATCAAAAACTTGGCATTAAAGATGTGTGCAACATAATTTTTGATGAAAAAAATTTAAAGTGACCCGCAAGGTTTATTCTTTGATATATGAACTAAATTATTTTAAACTGAATTACATTTATTCTTAAATCTATACATTAATTATCAGGACTAAATTGAGCCTGCATTTATGATGTGTTAGATCTACAGTGAGAGCACACTATGCTGTGTTGAAAGCTAAAGCTCTTTGCATTGGGTCACTTGAGAGTAGAAATGGTATTGAATTCAAGCTGACATCTGTGGCAAGTGGTTTCCTCTTTCCATATTGTGAAGAATTGGCATTTGATGGATTTCTTTGTTTTTAAAACACTTCTTCTGGGGAGAATACTAACTCCAATCTATAACCCCAGTTTGAAATTTCAGGTTACTTGTATTTTATTTTGCTCGGTGGCAAATTGTTGGTAATTTCTAGTGGCAAAGGTTGGGTACGGCACTGCTTTTATTGTATTTATTCATTTGCTTGTCTTGCCTTTTCAGAGTTCTTGTCTCAGATTTTTGTGGTGGCTGCTTTATGGTGGCAAGGATGGTGAAATAGTCAACCTTTAGTGTCAGAAGTAATGGCAACTTCTGAAGTACTGGAACAAGGTTTTTTTAAAACAATGTCTCTGAAATGCCCGGGAAATGTTGCAAGTGAGTTTAGTAAATCACAATTACATTTTGGCAAACTAGCATTTACACAGATCATTTTAATAGTAATATTTTAAATATATAATGATTTTAATAGTTTTCTTATTTAAAGTTAGCTCGATATTTCAGCTTTAGCTTTATTTATGAAGTATTTAAAACAGTGGTAAAATATAGTGCTCTTTAGTTTCTGGTTTTCTGTCTTTGTGAATTATTCATTGCAATCGGTTGCTCAGACAGCCTGATATCTCTTTCTGGTTGGATCACTAGGATTCTATGGTACTGTTGTTTGACAGTAAACTGCTTTGGAAAATGGGGGGAGTAACTCAGCGGGTCATGCAGCTTCTTTAGAAAGGTAACATTTTGGATTGGGACCCCTCATGAGGCTGAAAGTATGTGAAGATGTTCAAGAGCTACCATCTTTGAAGACAGTGGTGAAAACTGTGACATTTCCATTGACCTCAAAATCTCGTGGGGATTGAGACAGCAGGAACTATTCTGATCAAGGAGATTTAAAAATCGTGGCAGGTGCTAACAGGACTCGAGAGGGTTATGCAGGTAAGTTTAGAGGGGCAAAGATGGTGCGAGTCGGAATAAGAGGAGGATGGGGGTGGGGGGGGGGGGGTAGTTCTGTTGTACAAGTAGACAGGAATTTGAGAAGGTCAGATAAAGTGCAAGAAGAGGAAGACAGGCAAGGGGTTCATAGAGTATTTTATTGTCACGTACCTATTAAGGTGCAGTGATAGTCTATTTACCACAGATTGATCAATGATCAATGGAGTCAAAAATGTTGGCGGGGGGGGGGGGGGGGGGGGGGGGAGGAATGGTTGTGTGTTGGTGGGAAAGGGATTGTGATACCCAAGGTATCTGAGGGCCTACTTGAAGCCAAGGGGTTTGTTTATGGACGTTTTAACACGAGGGGATGGACTGCAGTATGGATGTTGGTTCTGATTTATAAAAAAAAAAAAAAAAAAAATCCAAGCAGTCATTCACTATTTAAAAATGTTGCTTAATCAGTTTCTACATCTGAAAATAAGATGCTGAATCAGTTTCCACATCTCTTTCCTCTAAGGTTGTATGTTGAACCAGTTCAGTCTGACTAGCTTCTGTCTGTGATGTTTTAATGATGGCTCATGCAGACTGAAGTATACTCCATCTTATCCTATCATCGTATATTTTCTTATTGTTTAGCATCCCTGTAAATATGTTTGATTTCCTTCTAATAATCTGTATGTTGTGAGTTTGAACAAAGTTTTCAAATGTGACTTTTTTATGACTTGCCATATATTTATATCCTCTTGGGACAATCCCCGACAAGTTTCTTTGCAATGTCTACCTGGTTAAGCCTGTTTTATAGAATCTTTGTTGTTCTCCACAATCTTTCTAGAAATAAATGGTATTATCATTATAGATTTGTTTTATCTTGCTTGCAGAGCTTTTTCCATTATGAAGACCAGAATTGTAGAGAGAATGACAGGTTCTATATAGGTTTAAAAATTATTTCTGATTTTCTTGTAATTCTATTCCCTGAGAAATAAACAATGGTACTATGGAATGTTGTGGACTTAATAACATAACAACATTGCTTTAATTGTGAATCTGTTCCTCTGGGAGCATTGGCAGGTTTTACCTCTGATTCTAAAATCACAAAGGGAGAGAGATTCAAGGTGGATCATGGGATTAGCAAGTATTGAGATGTGGTTTTGTATTGAGAAAAGCATTGAGTTATTGAAGGCATTTGAGAGAAAATGATCCTGTTGTGTTATAAAATTTGGGGACAGAGTCTTGAATATTTGGGACTGCTGACTGCATTAGATTTTAAAAAAAATGGATGGCAAAGGAAGTCACCCAAAGTTCTTTTGGGACCCGTTTCCATCAGAAATGTAGAAGCACGAGACCATTCAGCCAATCTCGTTTGTCCATAGATATTCGTAACTCTTCAACTTTCTCCCAATTACAGCACTTGCTTCAATGCCTTGCAGGTTACAACTTTGTTTGTCTCTACCACCATCTAAATGAAATGGATATTTTCCTCAACTTCCTTTCAACACTTATCAATTACTTTCTGTACCCCGCTTTTGATTCTTCTATTACTGAAAGTGGATCCTTCATATTGACATTGTCTCGGTCCCTCTTCATTGTGTACAACTCAACTAATTTTCCTCTTCCCAAGGATACAATCCTAAATCTGAGATGAGACTTAGACAAACTATGTTGATTAACCAATGCGCCAGCTGCCGCAAGCATCTTTGGCATCTTTGTGCCTTCAAGCTTTTAAGCATGTGTATTGACAGGCAAGAGATTTTTCCGTGGAACCACGGATTTCCACGGATTTTGAATTTCGTTTAAAAAAAATCTAAATCTCTATAAATCTATAACTGGCTTTCCGCGAGACAGTGGGGGTGGGACTGATGATCGAGGGTGCTGATTGGACGAGAGGGACATCGGTCAGCAGGCACAGGACATGATGATTCAGCACGATGATTGGAGGAGGGATGCGTCCGGGGGCAGGACAAGCGAGGCCTGGTGAAGTGAGGCGCCGGGGCTGGGAGCGCAGGTAGCAGCAGCCCCGCGGGAGGACAACGGGAGAGTGGGCACTGGGCTGGGAAAGGCTGGGGCGCAGCTGCAGGGCCAGGGCCTTGTCCGTGTCAATAAGTGTTTTAAAGCAAGTAGAGGGAGTGTGAGTGAGCGCTGCTGAGCAGAGAGGGGAGTCTCTGAGTAAAGGTGAGGGGACGTCCCTGTGTGTGAGCAGTAAGGTGTTCCCTGTGAGTGTGAGCAGTGACGGGGTCCCTGTGAGTGTGATCAGTGAGGAGTCCCTGTGAGTGAGCAAAGGTGAGGGGTTTTGTGTGAGCAGTGAGGGGGTCCGTGTGAGTGAGCAAATGTGAGGGGTTTCCTGTGAGTGTGAGTGGGGAAGACCCTGCGAGAAATTAAGGGTAAACAGGCAAGAAAACTGTAATTTCAAGGTACAATTATTTTAAAAATCTGCATAAAGGGGGCAGGTTTGGAATCTGCCGAGGGATTTCTTTACTCAGAGGGTGGTGAATCTGTAGAATTCATTGCCACAGAGGGCTGTGGAGGCCGTCAATGGAATCAAATTTGTATATTTTGCTGCCTATGATAATATGTAGTTTGGCACTAAGAATTGTCAGCATCTAAACTTTTAAATGAAATACCAGGAAGAAGATATTTTTAATTGCCTTGTTTATGTTTTAAAGCTGAATGTTTATGTACAATTCACATTTTTGGTAAGATAATTGGAAATCACAAATTCAGATATTTTGGAAAATGAAATATTAAATTAATATTAATAGTTTCCAGTAACTGAACAGGTTATTTTGACACAGGAACAAAGAATAGGTGAAACATGATTTTAGTTTTTACCTTCATTTAGCAAATTCAATATCATCTCCAAATATCCCTTTGTTAAAGAATGCTTTTGGTCTTTTCTCTTTTCGCAGATCATATGTAAACAATCATAATTTTATGTTTTGAAGTAAAACTGAACATTTGCAGGAAAAATGTCTGCTGCTCATTTCTTAATGAATAATTATTAAGAATTATTATGAATAATTATTCAGTTCACTAATTGCAGCAAAAAATGTAAAGTTCTCTTTTTCCTTTTGTTCTTTCTTAGCATGGCCTTAACCTAAATATCAGATGTGTATTTCTTTGCTTGCATGGATCAATCAAATTGAGACTGTGGCCAAGAAAGTACACCAAAGCCTCAACATCCTCGGAAGAATGAGGAATTTCAGTATGTCTCCAATGATGATAACAAACATATAGATTCACCATAGAAAGCATTTAATTGGGATGCATCGGGGCTTGGTTTAGCAACAGCTGTGGTCACAATAACAAGAATTACAGAGAGTTATCTGTCTCCACTTTATACTGCATTGGGAAAACAGCTAACATAATCAAGGACCATTTTCACCCTGGTCATCCCCTCTCTGGGCAGAAATTACAAAAGCTCGATAACACGTTTCACCACATTCTGGAACAGTTCCCTGCTGTTATCAGATTAACTGTACTCATAAAACAGGGTATAGTCCTGATCTTCCAAGGTAGACACAAATGCTGGAGTAACTCAGCGGGACAGGCAGCATCCCTGGAGAGAAGAATTGGGTGATGTTTCGGTTCTGAAGAAGGGTCTCGACCCAAAACGTCACCCATTCCTTCTCTCCACAGATGCTGCCTGTCCTGCTGATTTACTCCAGCGTTTTGTGTCTACGTTCAATTTAAACCAGCATCTGCAGTTCTTTCCTACACGTCCTGATCTTCCAGCCTGTCTCATCGTGGATCTTGGACTTTTTGTGACTATAATGCAATACCACTACATTTGGCACACGGGTAATTTTCTCTTTGTTGTACTTGTGTACGTCTATATTCTACTCGTGCATTGTGTGATTTGACTGGATAGCACTCAAACAAAATCTTTTCACTGTATCTTGATAACATGACAATAATAAACCAATACTAATGATTTCATCTGAAAATTTAATATTGTCTATTACACGATAACATATGTACATAAAAGAAGTGTAAAATAACTGGGTAATTATAATTATATACAGAAATCATTGGGTTGATTGCATTTGTGATACTATAATATTATAGAACAGGTTACTATATTGCATTTGTCACCACTAGATATCTGCAAATGATACTTATCCTATTAATTCAGAAGAAAGGATTCTAAATAATTTTTGAAAACCATCTCATTTTAATTTAAGGTACACAAAAACGCTGGAGAAACTCTGGGTGCAGCAGCATCTATGGAGCGAAGGAAATAGGTGACGTTTCGGCCCGAAACGTCACCTATTTCCTTCGCTCCATAGATGCTGCTGTACCCGCTGAGTTTCTCCAGCATTTTTGTGTACCTTCGATTTTCCAGCATCTGCAGTTCCTTCTTGAACACAAACATCATTTTAATTTACCTGTTTTTAAAAATTATTTTTTAATCTTCAGAAATTAATTGCATAACTGGTTAAATAGTTTGGTCATCTCAAGTCTTTCCTTCCACCCCTTTTCTGACCTTGCAGTAAAGATTGTTCTGTCTTTTCTTGACTTTGTTCTTAAAAAGAGATCTTAACATGATTTAAATCATTAAAAGCATGATTTAAATCATTAAAAGTATATTTTTATCCTTTTGTCAAGTTGGGAAAAGGGGAAGTACAACGGGATCTGGGGGTCCTTGTACATCAGTCTATGAAAGTAAGCATGCAAGTACAGCAGGCGGTGAAGAAAGCGAATGGCATGTTGGCCTTTATAACAAGAGGAGTCGAATATAGGAGCAAAGAGGTCCTCCTGCAGTTGTACAGAGCCCTAGTGAGACCACACCTGGAGTATTGTGTGCAGTTTTGGTCCCCTAATTTGAGGAAGGACATTCTTGCTATTGAGGGAGTGCAGCGTAGGTTTACAAGGTTAATTCCCGAGATGGCGGGACTGTCATATGCTAAGAGAATGGAGCAGCTGGGCTTGTACACTCTGGAGTTTAGAAGGATGAGAGGGATCTCATTGAAACATATAAGATTGTTAAGGACTTGGACACGCTAGAGGCAGGAAACATGTTCCCGATGTTGGGGGAGTCCAGAACCAGGGGCAACAGTTTAAGAATAAGGAGTAAGCCATTTAGAACGGAGACGAGGAAACACTTTTTCTCACAGAGAGTGTTGCGTCTGTTGAATTCTCTGCCTCAGAGGACGGTGGAGGCAGGTTCTCTGGATGTTTTTAAGAGAGAGCTAGATAGGGCTCTTAAAAATAGCGGATGTCTTGCATGTCTTGCAGCCATGTCTCTAATTCCCACAACATCATACTTGCCAATTTCTAACTGAGCCTCAAGCTCGTCCACTTTTTCTTATACTTCGCGCATTCATATACAACAATTTGACCTCCGTATTCACGTCTCCCCTCGCACCGCTTGCAATTGGCCCTGACCTTACTCTTTAATCCCTTCTCGAACTTTCCTTCCCATTAATCCGAGAATCTTTTGTAATTTTTCCTGTTCTCACTTCCCCTTCAACCATCTTTATACTCCCATTTTGTCAATCCCCCCCCCCCCCCCCACTATTTAGTTTAAACCCACATGTGTAGTCCTAGCAAAACTGCCTGCCAGAATGTCGGTCCTCCTCCAGTCTCCTCCTACTTTCTGCTTGTATCATTAATCCTAAATTTCAAGCACTGGAATGTTTCTTCTATATAGCCTGTACTTGCAGTTACTTTTGCAGCCATGAGCAGCATAAAGCAGTGTCTCGGGTCGAGATCCTTCTTCAGACCCTTCAGATCCTTCAGGGTCAACCCGAAACATCACCCATTCCTTCTCTCCAGAGATGCTGCCTGTCCTGCTGAGTTACTCTAGCTTTTTGTGTCTATCTTCGGTTTAAACCATCATCTGCAGTTCCTTCCTACACATGGAACTGAAGGGCCTGTTTCTGTGCTGTATTTATAAAAGCCTGAATAAATCGTTGGGTCTTCCAACCATAAGTTTTTAAAAATATTTAACTATTCAAATATAAAAGGTATGTGAAACTTGTATTCTTGTATTTCTTTTAGACTATTTAATAATGGTATTCTGTATCTTAATGTTTAGCAGTCAATAGAATGGCAGCATAAATCATAGTTTTTGGCTTATCTGCAGACATTTTGCACATTAAAAATTCAATTGATGTTATTCGTCACATTCAGCATTGATTGTTGCATAACAGAAAAATAAAAGCTCCAACTCTCTAGAAGCATTTGTGTTATAACTTTCATAATTTTAAGCAGAAGCCACTGTAAATATACAAATAGATGTAGGTTAGACAAAATATGATCACAACAATCAGTCAATATTGAGATTAAAATAACCAAGCTTTAAATAGGTCAAATGTTAGTTTATGAGAAAATAGGTTTGAATCTCATCAGGCCCAAGAAATAGTTTGGGAGATTTGAAAATGTGCCTTAAATCCTGGATTTCCTATATGCAGAAGTCATTAACAGTGTGGCAAATTTCAGCTTGGTGACTAGTTGTGTTAAAATATCAACATTTATGTTCACCGTTATAAGATTTATCATTAAATGGCACAGCAGCAAGCAACAAAAATCTGATGTCTTAGTAAATTGATCCTGATGGCTGCCTGCTGCTTGGAAAGTTAAAGAAAATGTTGAGAAATGTCCGAAGTTAAGGCCTTGTTCACAGCACTTTCAATTTTGCTTCTCTACAAAATGTTTGGCCTCACCCTGGCAATGGAGGAGGCCAAGGACAAATGAGTCGGTGTGGGAATGGGAAGGGGAATTAAATTGGTTGGCAATAGGGAGATCCAGATTGCCACAAATCGAGAGTGTAGGTGCTCGGCAAGGCAGCTGCCTGGTCGACTAGGTGAGCATGTTACTCTGCCAACGAGGTGAGCATGTTACTCTGGTCAAAACTAGTATAGAATGCATTGGACTCGGGAGGGAAGTGCTGTTGGCAGTGATTATGCTCGACTTTGTATTTATGGTATATAAGCCTTGTCACAATTGCTGGGTATCTGTTTAGTTTAGAGGTACAGCGTGTAAACTGGCCTTTCGGCCCACCGATTCCGCCCCAACCAGCGATCCCCGCACATTAACACTACCCTGCACACACTTGGGACAATTTTACATTTATGCCAATTAACCTACAATCTTGTACATTTTTGGAGTGTCAGAGGAAACCAAAGGTCTTGGAGAAAACCCACGCAGGTCACGGGAGAATGTAAAACTCCTTACAGACAAACACCCATAGTCAGGATCGAACCTAGATTTCTGGCGCTGTTGGGCAGTCACTACACCACCATGCTGCCCTTGGTTAGCCTTGTTTCTAGCTTGGTACAGAATTATCTTTTGGTATACCTAATGGCTTTGCAAAGTTCATGCCTAGGTTTTTTTTGTACAAGTTGGAATCACCAACTTGTCTTCATTAGGGAGTGTTTCTCATGGTTCAACTATGGTTTCTGTTTGGAGAACATCTTTTTCTTATTTTCCACCCTATTTGTACCTCTCATAATTTTGCATACCTCTATCAGGACTCCCTCAACCTCGTCTGTTCCAAGGTAAAACAATCTTAGCCTATCCAGTCTGTCCTCATAACAAACATTCCATCTCATGCAATATCGTGGTGAAACTTCTGCACCCTCTCTTTACTTAATTTACTTAATACCACATAACAGGGAGCACAGGTCCATCTATTCTGATTTCTAATTTCGACAACTACCACAGTTCCTCTTCACTTTTGTGTGTGCATGTCTTGGCCTTTGTGGGGAGATTGTTTCCCAAGATCTACGGTGTGAAATAAAGTTAATAATATAATGATGCAACTCCCTTTTTAGTCAGATATGAAGGAGTCACTTCTTTCATTTATCAAGTAAAACATCTGATTGACTAGGCTTTGAATTTCTTGTAGTCTATGGGATGTAATTAATTTATTGTAAGTATGAGAGCCATAGTGATTCTCTTGATCAGTTAAATCCGGGAAAAAAAAGTTTTTTAACATGAAGCACATTTTTCTATTCAAATTTAAACTATTTTGCAAGGATATGAGGATTAAAATGTTATTTATTCATTACAGATGAATGAAATAAATATCATATGGAATAATTCTAACATATGACATACGATTGTTCTTGATTTACAATGGAACTTTAGGATTTGAAATTGTTTGGTGTGTTCAGCGGTTCATATTCTTCATCTTGGTTGCAGCTGTAAAAGAACAAATTCTGTCTCCTATCAGCCTTCCCGCACCAATCATTATCCATTTCCAGAATTTTGTGTATAGAACATTGATCTACATTTAAAAGCATGAGTAGAATTGATTGGATTTATTTTCCCTTCATGTCATGGCATAAAAGAAATATAAATATTGTTTGTTTATTCCATGTGTAATTCATTACCTGTTAAATGTTGTGGTCTGATTACTTTTTGAGAACTTCAGTGTAAAAGCGAAGCATCCATAATAATAGTATCACCGAGATTTCTTGAATGCAAATATTCTCTAGTATTCGTGAAACTAAAATAAGATATTGCCAATCCTGCTGAATTGTATTTTCACTATGTTAATTGATTGTAAATTTATTTCGTTGACTTAATGCCAAAAGGGAATTTGTAGTAAATAATGAGATATTTATTCCCTGTTTCTTCAGATTAATTTAAAGGTAGAATCTCAACAGCAAAAGAGAACATTGATTTTGAGGCTGGCAAATGTGTTCCTTGATTTTAAGTTGTAAAATCACTATCTTTAATTGCTGATGATAATAATATTTGCTGGTCTGCATTGATAATAATTATCTGTATTACAGATACCTTGAAGCTTATGAAAAGGTACATCACTTTGGTGAAGATGATGACGAGCTTGGTTCAGGTGGTCAGCGGGTCCAAGTTCCTGTTGGTGGGGTACCTTCATCATACAGTTACCAGCAGCATATATTTTCAGGTAAATGATAATTCAATCGTATTACTGGTTTTGTGCTACTGCACCAAAGTTAGAAATATAACAATCTTACAGCTTTTATGAATTTTTTTTAATGTCCATCACTGGAAATCTATGGAACCTTATTTTGTAGTGGATTAAAAATATAATTAATCTTCAAGTACTGAGGGATGATAACAAAAGGAAAGAGAAAGCAGGCTTAGTCAGCTACAATATTTCAGATCACACTCACTGAAATTTCCCTTTTGTGGATTTCAGCATATTTCCTCGGTTATCCTGTGGATTGTCATAACCCAGACAGTTTGTAAACGGGTAATACAGCCATGTGCTAAGTACCAAGTTGCAGAAAATTAGTGCAGCCCTGCAGCATCTAAGAAATGCATCCCAAATACTCGTTGGAGAGGACTTGTAGGCAACAAATACCTCATGAATATGTAATAAACAAAATGCTGCAGATAAGTTACTGAAATGGGTAGGGCTGCACCTTTCACCCAAATGGTATAGGTCAAATCCTAATTTTGAATAAATTGTATGTCTGCCAATATGCCATTTAAAAATAGTAGCACACAATTTAATCATTAATGGCAAATGGTGTAGAACATCTTTGCCAATGACCTTGCAAGAAATTAGCTGGAATATTGCCAAGTGATACCCAAAGCATTTATTTGGAAACTTATTTGCATTCACAAGGTGATGTAATGGCGAGAAATGTGCAGTCTTTACCAGCGGCGATGCGCACTTCAGTCGCTGCCTAAAGAAACCTAGTCTGGTTATAGGTCATTGGGATTGCCTCCCTCAGAAGAGGGGGATAGGTAGCCAGTCCAAAACTGTAAAAACACAAGATGCAAGATTTTGCATCGACCTGAAAATTACTCTGGAAAACTGTTTTAACCGTCTCTTATGTGATACCATGTTTTGATTCCTCCTGATGGCTTCGTCTTTCTAACTAGGCTATGTTGGGTAGTAGGGTTGAGGTGTACTTTGAGGGATGGGGAAAGAGATAAAGAAGTAAGCTTCTGGATAATGAGAACTTTTTGAGTGGAATAGATTATTTTTTTAATCCAGTTTGGAAATGACAACAGTTTTCATTGAGATGAGATCTTGCTTCATATCCAAGAGTGTAAAGAAAGACCCCGATCAATTTGTCAGTAAATTGAAAACATAAGCAGATTCAACGCAGATATTTGTTCTCCAAAATTGTTTATAGTCACTCCTGGTGCGCCCCTAAAATATGTGCGTTAGTATTGAAATCGGCCCTAATTTGCTGTACTTTTCTTGTGGACTTTTCTTGTGGACAAATTAATTTGGCCTTTGGAGTGCAAAACCACTTTACTGACAGCAAAAAGAAAAAACAAATTATGACCTCTGCTTTTCAGTTTGAAAATAAAATGGTTCTTCTTGTTACCTGTGTAATATATTATGATAGATGGACGAATGTAGAACTAGTCATTCTTGTCCATCCATCAATCAATATAGGAGTTTCTCTGCAGGCTGCCATGTTGGATGTTATGAAGATAGAATCTTCAATTTTAAGGTTGCAAGGGTGAAATGCAGAGTAAATTTAAACCTTTTGTCAGCCACATAAATATATGGGTATGGGCAAGGTGTTGCTAATTCAATGCATTGGTTGTGATTTTGGTGTTTTCAGTTAACATTTAGTGGCACTATGAAAGCATATTTTCATATGCTGAGGCATACCTGTTACATCACAGGAAATTATTGCAAGCTTACAAAAAGAATTGTGAAGAAACTTAATTGAAAGAAGTAATGTGTTTTCATGTAGAAAGTTTGGATCATTTCTCTATATTTTGTAAATATCATGGGTAACTATTTCCAATAACAGTTTTAAAAAAAAAATGGAAAGTAGTAATCACCAATGTGTTCATTTGGTTTGGCTTTCTTCTGATCCCAATCATCTTTAATAATTTAAAGCTCAGTGGTAAAGTTTTGAAATAATGGTGTGCAGTCAGGCTTTCTTGGTTTAAGTAGTAATAATCAACTAGTATATCTTATTTTTTGAAAATGTAACCAGCAATTACTTAATTACTTTATAAACTAATTGCATAGATTTTAAAAGAAAATTTAATTTAATTTTACCCAACCTCTGCCCCCAGTTTAAAATTCACGGGTACAATGTATTTGTGCTGTTTAACATATTAATTAATTTGTGTCAAGTGAATAATATTGAACTTGTGAAAGTTACTGTTTATATTTTGCTCTCTTTCTCTTAGATTATATTCGGCAAAGCTATGGACTTAATACAGAGTTTGTCAAAGTTAGTATCTACAATAAATTGGTGCTCTCCCTTATGTCTGGACTCCCTAATGAAGTTGATTTTGCAATTAATGTTTGCACTCTTCTCTCAAATGAGAGTAAGCACATTATGCAACTTGAAAAGGACCCCAGAATCACCACTATACTACTTGCAAATGCTGGAGTTTTTGATGATAGTAAGTTAATTTATTTAATATTGAAATACCTTAACGATATTTGATGTTGCTTTTTTTGTTCAAATTCAAATATGGTACTGTAAAACATAAGGTAATATGTGTGAATTGTTCATAATCTACATAATTGTATATCTTAAAATTTAAAGAGAAATGTGATACATTATGCATGAGATATTCATGCACACTTCTTCCACTAAGAGTATAAATGTCTTGTTCTGGAATAGTTGATCATTTAGTTTTCTTTGATCGGCAACTTTTCCTATCATTATTGTTAAACAATTAGGACAAACATTCAAAACTATCCAATTAAAGTAATATTTAATGCTAATTTGTATCTGGAACAATACTGAATAGGAGCAGACCAGCACTTGGTATGTCATCTTCCATGCCTCGGTGATTTAACTGCTTATCTATATACTTGGGGCAATTTATCCTGTATTCCAATCTGCCTTTGGATATTTTTTTCCTCTAAAGTACTTACCCCCATCCCTAAACCCACCAGATTTAGATTTCTCTACGATGGGGAAATGTTTCCTATGGTCCACTTTATGCCCCATTTCAGGTTTCTGTCTCTGCCTCCTTGGCAGCCTAACAAACTCAGTCTATCAATTTTAGTTTAGATACCACGCAAAAATACGCCCTTTGGCCAACCCAGTCCACGCCGATTAGCTATCCCCATACACGAGCACTATCCTACACACTAGGGAGAATTGTTCCCGCAGCTAATTAACATACAAATCTGTATGTTTTTGGAGTATGGTAGGAAACTGGAGCACCTGAGGAAAACCCATGTGGTCATCGGGAGAACGCATAAACTCCGTACAGATAGTACCCATAGTAAGGATCGAACCCAGGCCTCCGGCGATGTAAGGCAGCAACTCTGCACCACCGTGCTGCAAATTCTCACCTTGTAACTGAAACTGTCCATCCCAGAAACATCCCAGTGATTCTTCAATGACTTTTAAGAGGCTATTAGATAGACATATGGCTATGCAGGGACTGGAGGAATATGAATCGCATGCAGGCAGAGATTAGTTTAACTTGGAATCATGTTCAGGACAGCCATCGCAGGCCAATAGACTTGATCCTGTGCTATATTACTGTGCTATACAAAAGATGGTCACACTTTGCATTTAAGCTTCATACAAATGGCTGGTGAAGTGTAAATTTTCTACTCCAGTTGAAGATAGACACAAAATGCTGGAGTAACTCAGCAGGTCAGACAGCATCTCTGGAGAAAAGGTGTAGGTGACGTTTCGGGTCGAGACCATTCTTCAGATCCTTATTTCCAGAGATGCTGTCTAATCTGCTGAGTTACTCCAGCTTTTTGTGTCTATCTTTGATTTAAACCTGCATCTGCAGTTTCTTCCTACACTTTTCTCCTCCAGCTGTTGGATTCTTTCTCCTTTCCCCTATTTTAGTGATTAATACATTCAGTTTTATGTGGATGTTGATATCAAGGCAGCAGACCTACATGGTTACTAACTTTAATATTTCTTCATTAATTGTGCTAGAATTTACTGTTTCCTAAAGGAATTATTGGTTCTTTTTTTTTGGAATTGCCTATTTTGTTCCTATCTTCAGCAATGTTTTGATGTGTAATGTGAATTGAATGTAATGATGATACTTGCAAGGGTGGTGCAGTGGTGGAAGGGACATCAGAAAATCCGTCAGGGGGGCTGAACCCTCGGAAAGCGCCTGGACCTGATGGTATACCCGGTCAAGTTCTCAAAACCTGTGCAGACCAACTGGTTGGAGTTTTTGCGGACATTTTCAACCTCTCTTCTGAGGTCTGAGGTTCCCAGCTACTTTAAGAGGGCATCAATAATACCCAAGAAGAGTAAGGTGCCGTGCCTCAATGACTATCGACCAGTGGCACTAGCGTCTGTGGTGGTGAAGTGCTTTGAGAGGTTGGTTATGGGGCATATCAACTCCTACCTCGACAAGAACCTTGACCCACTACAGTTCGCCTACCGCCACAACAGATCAACGAGGATGCAATCTAACTGGCTCTCCATTCCGCATTGGACCACTTGGACAATAAAAACACTTACGTCAGGCTGTTGTTTATAGACTACAGCTCGGCGCTCAATACCATCATCCCCTCCAAAGTGGTTACTAAGCTCACGGAACTTGGTCTCTGCGCATCCCTCTGCAATTGGATCCTCGACTTCCTCACTCACAGACCACAGTCGGTTCAAATTAGCATAAATACTCCATCCTCAGTAACAAAGCTGCGTGCTCAGCCCCCTGCTTTACTCACTCTATATCCATGACTGTAGCTGGACATAGTGCGAACTCCATCATCTAGTTTGCCGACGACACTATTGTTGTTGGATGAATTACAGATGGTGATGAGTCAGATTATAGAAGTGTGATCTGAAATGAAGTGAGTCTGAAATGTTACATCTCGAAGATATGAGATTCGTCCTAGCAGGTAAAGCAGACTAATTCTTAAAGATTTGGTCTCCTTTTATCGACTTATTACAAGTATATGGTGCAACATAACCCTGGAAATCTATCTATTCTTTCACGAACTATCAATATCACTACTTAACTTTCTCTTTCTCTTTTTTGCTTCTGTTACTTTTCTATTATTAAATTGAAATCAGGAAGTTGTACACGAAATGTATTATGTTATACACGGTTTATACTACTGTACATTGCTTCTAATAAAAATATTAAAAAAAAAAAAAAAGGAAGTGAGATCGACCGATTGACCAAATGGTGCCAGCACAACAACCTGGCACGCAACATCAATAAAAAAGACCAAGGAACTGATTGTGGACTTTGGAAGGGGAAGGATGAGGACCAATAATCCTGTTTATATCAATGGGTCGATGGTAGAGAGGGTCAAAAACTTCACATTCCTGGGCGTGCATATTTCCGAAGATGTTTCCTGGACCCAGAACACTGATGCAATTATGAAGAAGGCACAACAGCTCCTCTACTTCCTGAGAAGACTACGGAGATTTGGTATGTCAAAGACGATTCTCTTGAAGTTCTACAGGTGCACAGTAGAGAGCGTACTGACTGGTTGCATCGTGGGCTGGTTCGGCAACTTGAACATCCAGGAGCGGAAAAGACTGCAAAATGTTGTGAGCACTGCCCAGTCCATCACTGGCTCTGACCTCCCCACCATCGAAGGGATCTATTGAAGTCGCTGCCTCAAAAAGGCAGCCAACATCATCCTGGCCACACACTCATTTCACCATTGCCATCGGGAAGAAGGTACAGGAGCCTGAAAACTAACGTCCAGGTTCAGGAACAGCTTCTTTCCTACAGCCATTCAGGCTATTGAACACGGCAACAAATAAGCTTTGAACTACAACAGACTTAATATTATTGCACTTATATTTGTTGATTTATTGAGTATGTGTGTGTGTATATATACACACTGAATTTTCTGTATTATGTTTACGTATTCTGTTGTGCTGCAGCAAGCGAGTATTTCATTGTCCTATCTGGGACATCTATATTACTAAAAATTTTTGTTTGTGCCGGCAATATGTCACTTCTGCTCTGCTTTTTCCTATCATCTTCCAAATACGATGCCATCCCATTTTCACATATTCCACTCACATTTTTCTCGTCGAAGCAATAAACATCTTCCCGTCGCATTCCGACCTATATTTCCTAAGTTATTCATGATTTAAAGTTTTTTTAAAAAAAACAAAAAATGCTTTCTCCGAGAGCGTCCAGTGATGATGTCACAATGCCTCTCACAGTGCACCAATCACAATGGGCTCTCAAGCTGCCTGCCGACTGCCACAATGACATCACAATGGGATGCTGCCAACTGCTACAATGACCGTTGCCAACAGTAACAATGGTCTCTCAAGCTGGCTGCCTCTTACAGTGCACCAATCACAATGGACTCTCAAGCAGTCCAGGCCCTGCCGCTGCTCTATGAGCTGGGGCAGGGAATGGGAGTGAGGAGAGGAGGAAGAGGGAAATGAGGAGGAGGGAGATGAGGTTGTGTCCCTACCCTCTCTCCCTCTGTGCCCCTCCCTCTCTACCCCCTCCACCTCCCCCTCCCTCTCTACCCCTCCATCTCTAGGGAGTGGTGAGCATTGAGACCTATGGGTTAGTGGTGGAATATTGCGTTCAGGGTCCATCCCTCCAATGTGACGCTGCATCTCTCACACACCCCCCCCCCCCCCCCCCCCCCACCCGCGTTGGGGGACGGGACCTGGGTAGGTCCTGTGGCAGGGAATGGGAGTGAGGGGAGGGGGATGAGGTAAACGAGGAGGAGGGAGATGGGGTAGGGTCTCTACCCCCTCTCCCTCTCTGCCCCTCTCCCTCTCTATCCCCTCCCTCTACTCCTCCCCCTCCAACTCTACCCCCTTCCCTCTCTGCCGGCCCTCCCTCTCTACCCCCCTCCCTCTCTAGGGAGTGGTGAGTATTGAGACCTATGGATGAGTGGTGGAATATTGCTTTTGGGGACCAGCCCTCCCATGTGACGCCACATGCCCCCCCCCCACTTGGTCTAGTATGACAATAAAACACTCTTGACTCTTGAATGACAAATTTCCTGATGCCATTTTTAAATGAAGACGTAGTTTTCAAATGGTTTTCGAATATATTCTTAATATTGCAGAAAGAAACCCATTCATTCAGGTTCAGTACAAAGGACTTGCTTTACCCTTTACTGATCCATATTGGTTTTCTCTATAATCAATCCAAATTCAGTAAGTGTTCACTAGTACCCTTAGTTATAGATTTCAGAAATCTCCTTGCAGCAGTTGAGTAAGATCTATAATTTCTAGTTTTGTTCTCTTTCAGAGTAACATTTGATTTTGCACTCTTTCAATCTAACTGAAATTTCCAGAAACAACACTCTGGAAAGTTAAAGCCATAACACTTTTATCAGTTCATAAATACCTTGTGTAAAAAATTGTTGGGTTCGGGGGACTTAATTAGTCTTTAGTGCCAGTTCTTTAAAATTCGCAAATTAGTGTTTTCCAGTTTATGTTAACTTTAGCAATTCTAGTCCTTGATTTAATCCTTGCGCTGGGAATGTCGATATATTTTCCTCTTCACTCTACAGTGACATTTGTCGCGATGGACAGGTCAGTTTGGTGATGGGAAGAGGAATTGAATAGCATGCAATCTGAAGCTCAGGGTGGCCATTGCATACAGAAACAGTAGTTATTGGTTATCGTGTTCTAATGGTCTTTGTTCTGAGATAATTTTGTTTTGCTTTCCATATGCTGTTTCCTGCATTGTGTTGATATTTCAGAAGTTCTTTTCTCCATAGCATCATAGCCAAAGTTCATTTCTAGATGAAAATAAATTCATCATGTTGCTGCTTCTGTGCAAAGTGATTCCGATATTTTTGCAACATTACAAATGTAATTTGCAAATTCTTCATTGGCTGTAAAACTTTGAGTTGTCTCAAAATTATGCATGATAAATAAATTCTCTTTAGTTTTGATTATTGTACAGTGAATGGAAAACAACTGGCCAGTATCTGCGTTATCGATTACCTTTCAATTTGATGCCAATTATGTGGTTTAGTTAAAAACCTGTGTGAAATTGGCTTTGTTTAAATATATAATTTCATTGAAAGAACTTCAAGCTAAATTAATACAGCATGTTGGAATAAAGGAAGAAATAATGTTGAATTGTGTTTTCCTTACTACTTTGAGGAGCTAAGGGCAGCCAGGTTGTATGGGATGGGGAATTGATTTGGCTTGCATCTGGGATCTCCTGGGGACAGTGTCTGATGAAGGGGAGGGTTGGATTGAATGAACCAGTCACGGAGAACGTGGTCTCTACGGAAAGCAGGAAGAATGGGGGAAGGGATGATGTGACTGACTTGTGGGATTGCATTGAAGCTGGTGGAAATGTTGGAGAACGTTTTGGATGCAGAGGCTGGTGGGGTGAAAGGCAGGGACTAGGTTATTTCTATACCCGTTCTGTCTGGGGACAGGAGGAGGAGCAATTCACAACTGCAGAGAAGAAAATACATCTGAGGCATTGCAAGAGACATTGTTGGAGGAAGTGTAATATAGATAACTGTCTGGGTTTGTCAGGTGGAGGCAGATCAATTAAGTGATTAAAGGTATCAGAGATTATTATATTTTTACAGCGGAGATTGACAGATTTTTGATTAGTAAGGATGTCAGGAGTTATGGGGTGAAGGCAGGAGAATGGGGTTGAGAGGGAAAGCCATGATTGAATGGAGGAGTAGACTTGATGGGCAAAATCACCTTATTGTTCTCCAAGAACTTATGAACGTTTGAGATGGTTCAAGTGAATTTGAGGGCAAGGTGAAAGTTAGTGGTGAAGTTGATGACATTTACAAGTTGTGGTCTGGTGCAGGAGGCAGTGTCAAATGCAGTTGTCGATATAGTGAAGAAAGAATTGAGGGAGTAGATCGAGTACATTTGGAACAGAGTGTTTTTAATGTAGCCAACGAAGAGATAAATCATGTGAATGTCCATATCTGACATATTTGATTTGAAGAAAGTGTCTGCATTGTCTTTTGTGTCTCTATTTTCGGTTCAGTTGTGTTTGCTACTTTAACTGCTACTGCTTTAGGCTTACTCCAGATTTGATTTAGAAATTCAAATTCGTTTGGGGTAAATTAAGTACATTTTATATGTGAAGAAAATTTGGTAATTTCCATTGATCTGTTTAGAGAATTGTGCAGCCCATTGATCTAAATAACAAAACAATCCAATTATTTTGAAGAAATGTTATATCATGAGAAGTGCAAACACGGCAATATAGCATTTTACTATTTTACTTTACACACTGATTCGTTTAAATGTTTTGGGTATGTTTTGGCAATGCGCACTATTTGTGGAATTTTTCTGCAGCTAGTATTTGTGACAAATTCTTTGAATGCCTCGATAAATTTTCATTTAGTTGTGTTATTTGACCAGCAAAAATATTAAATTTGCATTGGTTTTTATTTGCTTTGTTTTAAAAGTAAGTTTACCAATCAAAACAGTCCTTTTGGATGGCCAACAATGCTTAGCTTTAAACTATGATAATAAACTATACTTTGTGCTTACATGTCCTAATATTACTATGTTCACAGCTTTGGGAACCTTGTCTTCTGTGTTTGGAACAGAGTGGAAGGAAAAAACAGGCAGAAATTTTATTAAGGTAAAACATGTTTAATAGATTTGTGCAGGAACAATTTTAAAATATGTCCAGCTTATAACATGAAATAAAATTTTGAATTCAGACCTTCCGCTTGTAAAGCAGCCACATAACGAAGGAACTATTTCACCCCCGGTCACTCCTCCTTCTCACCTCTCTTGTTGGGCAAAAGATACAAAAGCTTGCAAACATGTACCACCAAATTCATGACTGCTTCTTCCCCTCTATTAATAGACTACTGAATGGTCCTTCCATAAGGTAGGATGTGCTGTAGTCTTCTAACCTACCTCATTGCAGACCTTCGATCTTTACTTAGTAACTAACACAATAACACTATATTCTGCACTTTGGTATTTTTCTCTTTGCACTATCTGTTTTACATGTGTATAACTTGATTGTATGTGTATAACATGATTTAACATATAGCACCCAATCCAAGCTCTTCACTCAGTAACTGCGACAATAATAAATCAATGCTCGTAAATTGGAAATTATCAAAGTGGTGGAGGGCATTTGAGATAGAAGTGGTCTTCACTGTCACCTTTTCATGCAGCAAACAATTTTCTGATGTGTCATGGCAATTTCCTATCTGCAGGTTCAGATCCCAGTTATGTGTAGGAAGGAACTGTAGATGCTGGTTGAAACCGAAGACAGACACAGAAAGCTGGAATAACGGTGGGCCAGGCAGCATCTCTGGAGAAAAGGAATAGGTTTCGGTTAGAGATCCTTCTTCAGACTTCATTGGGATACAGAACTGTATGTCCTCAACAGAGGCCTCACCTTCGTTCACCTCTGCCCCCACTTCAATGCGTTCTAGGTCAGCCATGACGTGGAGTTTTTCTTCTGTTGCCACGCTACCCTGCCTTTTTCTATAAGAAGGAATCCTCACCACTCAGTGATGACCCCTTCTCTCGTCTCCATCGGTCCCACTCCTCTTGGACTCCCGTGGACGGTCTTTTACCCTCTTTAGACCTTTTCATTTCTAACTACCAGCGTGATATCAACTGTTCCACTACCCTAACCTACTTTAACCCATCCCCTTTTGAATGTATAGCCCTCTGCTCACTCTGCAGCAACCACAATATTATCAAACTCGCCGGCAAGGAAGGTGCCATGGTAATCTGGCGAGGTAGCCTCTACTGTGCTGAGGCCAGGCGCCAGCTCTTGGACGCTTCCTCCTGCTTACCCTTGGACCACGATTCCACAGATGAACACCATCATCTCAAAGACCATCTCTGATTTCATCATTTACGTACAATTATCTGCACTCCACAACCTCCAACCTTATCGTTCCCCTGCCCTGCAAGGCCCGATTTTACCTTCTCCCCAAAATGCATAAACGCAATTGCCCTGGCAGACCCATTGTTTCTGCCTCCTCCTGCCCCACTGAAGTCATTTCCACGTACTTCGACTATATCTTATCCCCCCCTGGTCCAATCCCTCCCGACGTATGTCCAAGGTCTCACATACCCTTCGTCTCTTTAATGACTCTGGAACGAGTTTTCCAGGCTCATGTTTCCTTATTCAAGTCTGAAGAAAGGTCTCGACCCAAAACTTCACCTTTTCCTTTTCTCCAGAGATGCTGCCTGACCCACTGAGTTACTCTAACTTTCTGTGTCTGTCCTAGTAATCTTTGTTGTTTTATCTACATTTAACACATGCATACTTGTGTATGAGATGGTGGAACTACTTTTCAAATATGTGAAAATTAATTAGAGAAGGGAAGTATTTCCAAACCATTGGCCCAATATATCTCCAAGAATTATAGACCAAATAGCTTGACATTAATTATAGGAAATATTAGAGTCCTTACTTAAAGCTGAGATGTGGCAGACAGAAGTACAGAAATTGATAATATAAACAACAGTAAGCATAGATTTCAAAAAAGGAAGGCCATGCTTGGTTGATAAAGAAAAATTGGATGATTGAATTAAGTAGATGAAATACATTTGTATTTTCTGCAGCATTTGGTTAAAATACTGCATAACAGACTCTACAAAGTAGAGGAGTATCAGACTAGTCAGCTGGTTACAAGACTGGTCAGTAATAAGTCGTTATAGCAAGCATGAGATTTCTCCTCGGATCTGCGGATTTTGAGGTTCGGTGGGGCATCGCTGCCACCGTGGCTCCATCGTCGCAAGGCTTCAACGCCTCACTTCAAACCTCCGTGTTGCTAAGCGGGTGAGCGGCCGAGCCCCGTGGTGCCCAGCTGCAGGCACCGTCAGCCGCTTCGTCCGACCCGGGCTTCTATCTGCGAGGCCCTGGCCAGGGTTCTACGCAGAGATCCAGGAGGCATCGAGACCGCCACGGTGAGGCCTGGCGGCGGTGGGGCCCTGCCGAATTTCATAATCCGTGAATCTGCGGAGAAATCGATCTCTTCCTCTTTTTTCAGTTTTTTCCTGTCTCATGTCTGTTATAGGTAGCTACACAGGCTGCTAAAAATGGGTAGGTGTTGATTCTGAATGATTTGCACTTGGGAATCAGAAGGACAATTTCTGTATCTAGATGTAATTCCATAGGATCAGGGCGTTAAAATAGAGGAAGCTTATGCTAAACAGACGCTTGTGAACTTGTTGAAAGGGCAAATGAACTTCAATGCAGAAACGTGTGGGAAGGCTACAATAAAGCCTTAATAGCTTGCAGAGCAAGGAAATCTGAGTACATCGGTGATTGTTACTGTGGGGTTTTTTTAAGGCATACGATGCACAGAACAACATTTTTTTGAAATGACCCAGGAAAGGCAAGAAATTCAGTGTGAAATTTTATCCGAAACTGCCATCATTAAGTAGTTGACGTGTGAATCTTGTCATCACGTAGAATGGTTGAGAAAGAATTAAAAGGTTGTGTTAATAAAGGTACTGTTTTAAATGAGGATTGATAGATGATGGCTCATGTGAAATGTAATTTTTAGCTTTCTGAAATTTAATTTTGCATCGGTTCATTAACAGTACAAGTTGACTGGTTTAATTTTTCCTAATTAATTTTATTCAGTAACAAGGTAATGCAGCTAGAGTCGTGTATTTAATCATTCAACCAAACATTTTAAATGTTAAAATTGAATTCTCTAAACAAGTTGGACACAGAAATTCAAAATATCTGATTTGATTTTGTTATATGGCCATTCCAAGTAAAATATTCATAAATTTTAATGTAATTTGAAAATATATATATATTTGTAGCAGAGATTGCTAATTATTAAAATTATGGCATGGTTGATATATTCATTCAACTTTACCATTATTTAAATAATTAGCAAACTCTGCTGTCACTCAATATCTGAAACTTCTGGTTATTTGAAACAGAGATCAGGTTTCATTTCATGTAATGGAATATGGATTATATTTATCATTGAGAGTTGGCTTTCAGTACTTTTTTTAATGTTATTTTGCACAAGCAGATAAAACATTTTCTCTCATAGGCAGACACCTACGAGTTCAGTAACTTTGTTGGCACTCTTTAATCGTTTAATCTTACTTTAAATTCCTCTTCAATAGAAATAACTGAATTCTGTTAATTATGGCAGAGCATGAATGAGGTTACTGGGTATCTGGTTCGATGTGCATTAATAATTGGTTTAATTCAAGAACAGAGAAATACAGGATTACACATAGAACATAGAACAGTAAAGCACAGGAACGAGCCCTTTGGCCCACAATGTTTATACCAAACATGATGCCTAGTTAAACTGATCTGATCTGTCTGTAGGTAGACAAAAATGCTGGAGAGACTCAGCGGGTGAGGTAGCATCTATGGAGCAAAGGAATAGGCGACGTTTCAGGTCGAGACCCTTCTGTCTACGTGATCCAAGTCAAGAGTGTTTTATTGTCATATGTCCCTGATAGGACAATGAAATTCTTGCTTGCTGCAGCACAACAGAATATGTAAACATAGTACTTAACGGGAGAAAAAAAGTTCAATGTGTATATGTACACATACAAGCATACTCAATAAATAAACAAGTATAGTGCAATAATAATAATAGTCTGTTGTAGGTCAGAGCTTATTTGTCGTGTTTAATAGCCTGATGGATGTAGGGAAGAAGCTGTTCCTAAACCTGGACATTACAGTTTTCAGACTCCAATACCTTCTTCCTGATGGCAATGGTGAAATGAGTGTGTGGCCAGGATGGTGTGGATCTTTGATGATGTTGGCTGCCTTTTTGAGGCAGCGACTTCGATATCCCCCTCCCCATTTCCTGCATCTCCATGTGCCTATCCATAAACTTAAATGCCACTATCGTATCTGCTTCCACCACCACCCCAGGCAATGCGCACCAGGCCTCCATTACTGTAAAAATAGAATAGCCCCGGACATTCCATTAAACCTTTCCCCCTCTCACCTTATAGCTCTGCCCTCTTGTGGTGGACACTTCCACCCTGAGGAAAAATGTTCTGACTGTTTACCATATCTATGCCTCTCATAATTTTGATCATATACATTTGATCTGAAATTGACTTTCGCTATCTGACTGTTGAAGCAATCAACTGAATTTTGTGCACTGAGTGTCGGTTCCGATTTGGGATATTTTGTTCTGCTTTTCAAACAGTGGCTTATTTCTAGAATTTCCTGTAATTAGGTTGTTAAATTGTGTCAAAATACAAATAAGAGTCTTGATTTGGTCCAAAGTTAATAAGCATGATTAATTTGGGTTTCTAAGCCATGTTACAAAGTTTGAATATTTGAAGAGTACTTGAAGATTATATCTAGTTCCAATTTAACTCTGCAATGATAATTGAAATCCATCTTTCTTTGTGGATGTAAAATTGATTTTATTACAATGTGAAACATTGAGGCCTTCTAATGAGTCCAAAAGATCTTGTCTAGGTTATCGTGTTCATTGCTCCATTAGTGGAAATGAATTATGCCAAAAATGTTTTTCCACTGGAATGTTGCACATGTTGGCTGTTAGCAGGTGTGCTTTTTAAACACTACAGCTTTCCTGCTCTGGTGATTAGGTAGGGGATTTGTGCGTGTTGTCTGACGATTTAGGCGAGGTATTAAACAAAGTCGAGTTAAGGACAGTCAGCATGGGTTTGTATACGGCAGGAAAAGTTTGACTATTTTGATTGCGTTTTTTTTGAGAAAGTGGCGAAGGTGATCGATGAGGGTAGAGGAGTTTATTTTGATAATTTAAGGTATTTGATAAAGTCCTTCATGGTACGCTGATCCAAAAGATTAAGATGCACGGGATTCACAGTGACTTAGTCGTATGAATTCAGACCTGGCTTACTGGTAGAAGGCAGAGGGTTGTGGGAGGTAGGGCGTTATTCAGGCCGGTGGTATGTGACCAGTTTGGTTTCGAAGCGATCTGTACTGGGGTTGAGAGGGAAAGATAGATCAACCATGATTGAGTAACGGAGTAGGCTTGATGGACTGAATGGCCTAATTCTGCTCTACTTATGAACATTGTTGTCTGTGATAGATATAAATGACTTGGACGTAAATGTAGATCACTTGATTAGAAAGTTTGCAGACGTCACCAAGATTGCTGGAGTTGTGGACTGTGAGGAAGATTGTCAATGTAACAGAGTATAGATCAGCTCCAGAAATTGTGGAAAACTGGCAGATGGAGTTTAATCAGAGCAAGTATGAAGTATGAGGCACTTTGGGAGGTTGACTAGTACTGTTTACAATTAATGGCAGGATCCATAACAACATTGAGGTACAGAGGGATATAAGAGTCATAAGTCCACAACTCTCTGCAAGAGACAACACGAGTAAACAGAGTGGTAAAAAGGCTTATGGTGTGATTGCTATAATTGGTCAGGGCAATGAGTATTAGAGTCTGGAATTCTTGATGCATTTTTATAGGACTTTGGGTTGGCTGCATTTGAACTATTATGTGCAGTTCTGATTGCCCCATTACTGGAAGGATGTGGAGGATTTGGTGAAGGTGCAATAGAGGATTTTCGGAGCGCTGTCTGGATTAGTGGGTATTAGCTGTAAGGAGCGGTTGGACAGACTTAGATTGTTTTTTCTGGAATTACGAAGGTTGAGGGGAGACTTGATAGAAGTATATAAAATTATGAGAGGCATAGCTAGAGTAGACTGTCAAAACCATTTTCCCAGAGTGGAAATATCGAAGACAAGAGGAAATAGCTTTAAGGCGAGTGAGGTAAAGTTTAAAGGAGATGTGCAGGGATAGGTTTTGTTATTCAGAGGGTGGTGGGTGTCTGGGGCGTGCTGCCAGCGGTGGTGGCGGAGGCAGATACGATAGTGGCATTACAAAGTCGTTTAGATGGGCACATAGATATGCAGGGAATAGAGGAATATGGATCATGTGCAGGCAGGTGAGATTAGTATATCTTGGCATTATGTTCGGCACAGAAATCATGGGCTAAAAGGCCTGTCCTTGTGCTGTATTACTTTCTGTGTACATAATTGTCGAAACCATGGCTATGCAGCATACTTTTATTAGTTCCTGTTAGAAGGAATTTGTTGAATTCCTGATGCTTATTTCTAGGCTTCTAGGATGCAAGAACATTTTAATGATTTATCTTAAATGCATCTGTTAACAAAATAAAGTTAGATTCCTAATGTAACCAGGAAAATGATAAATATCTGCAGTTATGCAGAATTAAACAGTTGTATTTCTAGATGATGATTCTTCTGTACATTTTAAAAGGATAGCTTCCAGCACGTCAAAAGCAAGTTTTTTTTAAGCACCTGAGCATGACTTGGTGAAGTATTCTTTTGTACATGTTAAACAACTCATAAGTTTGTGACTTACCATTTATAAGCATTTGCACTGTGTATAGAGTTTAATTAAATTCTAATTAGAAACTCACTTTGCTAAGTATAATTAAAAATGCCTCGTGTCTTGACTTCCATAGTTTTGGCAAGACAATGTTGAAGACAATGAAATACGGGAGCTCATAATTTTTAGGAACAATGGATCGCAAGGTTAGTGAAACCATTTTTATCCGCTCAATAGCTGAAGCAAAAGCTTGTGTACCCAATTGAGGTTATTTTAATAGTTATTTTAACTATATTCTTACGGATGTGTGATAAGAAAATGAGCAAGCCGACTACCTTTGAGATCAGCGACTATTCCCAATAGAGACTGAAGGATTATCAAGATATTGTGTTGGTTTCCATGCAAATTTAGATTTTTGCCAATGTAGATTTTACATTAATATTTTATGAAATTGATTTTTTTGCAATTTAGGTACAGATATAGAAATGGATGTCCAGATGTCTTTATTCCACTCCTCTCATAAACTTGGCATTAATGATGTTGAGGGACAACGGGTGGTTCAGATTGCAGTAATCCTTCGCAATTTGTCGTTTGAAGAAGGAAATATGAAGTTATTGGCAGCTCATCGCACATGCATCCGCTTTCTGCTGTTATGTTCCCATTGTCAGTATGCTTCTCTTAAGCAACTGGGGCTTGATACTTTGGGTAATGTTGCAGCTGAGGTATGAACTTATTCATACTACTGTATTTAAGTTATTAAAGTTGTGTGTACTCTATGCTCATAGCAAGTATGATTTTAAAATTAGAAGATACGAAAAACATTTTTGGATAAAAATGGATGCCTAATAATACACATTTGTACACTTTCTTGCTTTAAAATAATTGGCACATCATATGGCCAACCTTTTGAAAGCTGGAGGCAGACCAAAGGTAATTAAAAAAAATTAAAAAAAAAGAATAGTAGGTTTCTACTTAATAAGTACGTGGCCTAGGATTCTCTAAAGAATGTCTTCAAATCTTCAATAATTGAATATCTTGGATCCTGCCCATATCAAATAAGAATGTTTTCCTTATCAGCCGATAGCTTTGCTTTATCCTTTAGTAACTTGCATAAAATTAATTTGACTCCTGGTGTTTTATAACTTGGGTTTGCACACCTGCTAACCCGTGAAAGCTTTTTTACATTTGCTTCTCAGGAATCTTTCTATCTCTGCTTTAAAAATAATTTACACTTTGAGGAAGAGTATTACAAAGGCTTTCAACTTACTGAGGAAAAAAGAAACATATCTCTGTCTCAAATGGTATTTTCATATTTGCAACCGTGAGCCCCAATTCTAGATTCTCCCATAACATGGAACAATTTCTCCACATCTCTCTGTAAAGATCTCTCAGGACACAAAGACATCAGCGATACTGCCTGTCCCGCTGAGTTACTCCAGCCTTTTGTGTCTTTCTTCAGTTTAAATGAGCATCTGCAGTTCCTTCCTACACAGATCATAGAATTGTACAACACTGAAACAGGCCCTTTGACGATTATGTCTGCCAAACATGATGCCAAATTAAACTAATTTCTTCTGCCTGTATGTGATCCATATTATTCCAATACCTTCATATTCACGTGCCTAGCTTAACGCATCTTAAAACACCAATATCTTATCAGCTTCCACCACTAACCCTGGCAAGGCATTCCAGGCACCTGTTACTGTGTTCCTAAAAAAAATGTTGTCCTGCACCTTTGTTATGCTTTGTCCCTCAGACTTTAAAGCCATGCCACACAGTATTTGACATTTCCACCCTCAAAAAAAGATTATGACTGTCTATCCGATCTATGCTGTTCACAATTTTATAAACTTCTATGGGATCTACCCCTCATTTCTAGAGAAGACAAAGTTTGTCTGGGAAGTAGGTTTCAATCAAGTTGTGCCATACATTTCTCCACTCCAGTGCATATGTGTCGATCGTGTCTGACCTTTCCTAATAAGTCAGTTCCTCAGATAAAACTTCTCTGCAATTTTTCCCAGTACCTTTATCTTAAAAATGAAACCAGATATGTATACAGTGGTCCAGCTATGGTCTCAAGAATGACATATAATTAAAGCATCATCTCTACTTTTGCATTTAATTAACCTGACAATGGATTTTGTTCTGTTAGCTTTTCTAAATTCTTGATGTACTGGCTTAATATGCAAATTGTGCACTGGTCCTTTTGTTGAGAGAAACTGCTTTTCTATTTTTTGTTGCTGAACTGGACAATTTCACATTTTCCATGTTGTATTCTATTTGTCTGATCTTTGCCCACTCACACACTCACTCACTCACTCACTCACTCACTCACTCACTCACTCACTCACTCCACCTGTATTTCTTTGTTGCCTCTTGTACGCAACATGTGACTGTGCAGTCATTATCTGCCAAATGCTGTTTTGACTAGAAATCAGGTGAACAGAGAGAATAAATATAAAGCTGGCTATATTCATAGATATTCTCCTTGCTATCAGGTACATTTATTTGGATTAAAATATGCCTGACAGCTATGGGCTTCTACATAAACTACTTGCACTTGTATAGTGGCTTTAATATGAAAACATTCCAAGCATGTGAATGTTCTTGGTATAGATTTATTATTTTCATGTGTGCTGAGATAACAATGAAAAAGTGATCTGTGTGCTATCCAGGTAAATCATACCATGCATAATAACAATCAAAACTTACATGAGTGCAACAGGTAGTGCAAAAAGAATAAGGAAGCTGAGTTAGTTGCTATATAGTTTAGGTGGTTAAAAATACGTCCTTGGCTTATGAGAGGTCCATTCAAGAGTTTGATAACAGCAGGGAAGAAACTATTCTTGAATCTGGTGGTACATGCTTTCAAGCTTTTATATCTTCAGCCCAACAAGAGTGGGGAGAAGAAGGAGACCAGAGCTTGAGTGTTCCATGATTATGCTGGCTGTTTTCAGAGGAAGCGTGAAGTGTAGAGAGATACAATGTGTGCTCGTGGGTAGGGTGCAGTGGGAGGTGGTGGGAGGGAGAAGGCAAGTCTGGGTCATGTGATGTACTCGGCTGTGCCCACAACTCTGCATTTTCTTGCAGTCACAGGCAAAAGTTGTGATGTATCCTGATAGCTGTTTTTTTACAGTGCTTATGTAGAAATGGATAAGTCTTTAGCGACGTGCTGAATTTCCTTAGTCTTCTGAGGAAGTAGAAACGTTGGTGTGCTTTCTTGGGCATTGTGTCAATATGATTGGACCCGGACAAATTATTGGTGATATTTATGTCTTGGAACTTGAAACTCTTCATCATCTGTTCTTATCTTCTACCATTTTTGACAAGAGATGCGTATGTATTTTGCGACCTTGATTACGTCTGTTTTGACCATGTGGCGTGAATAGAAACTGGGAGCACTTTAGGAATGGGGTTGCTGGTAATTGGCAGACCTTTGGGGAAATAGCATATGATGTTTAGGCTTAGGACAGAGAGCTGTTATGGTGGCAAGAATAACTGATTATATCAGCTTTGAAAATGAAGAGTAGTAGTACACAACAGGAATAGTTTCCAGTGTCACCCAGCAGAAAGCAAACAGCAGAATATGAGTTTTGAGGAAAGATTTGACTTAGATCAAAAAGCGAAAATATTGGAACCAAAGGCCTGCTGAACAGGTGGTTTTCACTGTGGTTTTCCATCCCAAGATTTATTTTTGTTTATTGTTTATAGAATAGGATTAAGTAAAATAAGCCAGGCAATAGTGGTGCGCTCTAAAGGTTTTTGACTGTTCCCACAAATCGTACTGTTAAACTGAAAACTCGAATTTAAGGGAGAAAGCCACGATTTAAATGAGTAATTACCAGGGGAGATAAAGAGCCTTTCAGTAAAATTCTAATATATTAGGATCCTAAAGCATGCAGCCGAGGATGTCTACCTCCACTGTAGCAGGACATAGCCTTCTCGCAATAATGTCCATGGTCTCGTAGATTTATTGTAGAATCATATATTGTGCTATTAAAAAAAATTGCAATCTAATGGTTTACATTATGCGATTGCGGGACGTGTAATATCTGCTGTTAAAAACATACTTAATTATTTGGCTTTAAAAAGTTTTTGCCGGGAAAATTGTTGTGAACATGAGTGAAAAAATGTGGCAGAAAATTGGGGGAGGGGGGTAAGGAAAGCTGTAAATGCTAAAAATCTGAAATAAAACCAAAATGCCATAAACACTCGGCAGATCACCAGTCTGACCTGCTGAGAGAAAAAGTGTGAAGTTGGCATGTGTGAAGTTGGCAAGTAACATGGTTAGTATTGTAAGTAATTATAGCAATTTGAAAAAGTGCTTTAATTGAGAAGCAAAATAAATTAGAGTGGGTGAATTAAGTGAGATGTTGGTTCAAAAGAATAAATGAAGGAAAAAGTATCATTTTGTTCATGTGTAATAAAAGGCTTTGAACAAATGAGACTGCTTAAGATACTGACCATTTGCTTGTTAAGTGAAACGCTACTTTTATTGGTGAGGGTTTGAATAGATCATGTGATTAATGGGTCTTTTCGTGAGTTCATACATCCAACATATGGTAGAGCTGCTGTTTTGCAGTGCCAGAGACCTGGATTCGTGCCTGACCTCTGCTGTTTGGGTGGTGATTGCATGTTCACCCTGTGGCTGTGTGGATTTCCTCCCGGTGCTCCCAGAGATTGCAAATTTGTAAGCTGATCGGACTTTGTAAATAGCCCATAGTATATTGAAAGTGGGATAGCAGAACTTGTGTGAACGGGTGGTCAATCGTGGGACTGTAGATTGCATACTAATATTACTGCATGTTAATATTAATATTCTGAGCGGCATGGTGGAGTTGCTGCCTTACAGCACCAGAGACCCGTGTTTGATCCTGACTACGGGTGCTGTCTGTACGGAGTTAGTTTGTACGTTCTCCCCGTGACCTGCATCGATTTTCTCCTAGATCTCTGGTTTCCTCTCACACTCCAAAGACGTACAGGTTTGTAGGTTAATTGGCTTGGTATAATTGTAAATTGTCCCTAGTGTGTGTAGAATAGTGTAAGTGTGTAGGGATCACTAGTCGGCGCGGACTCGGTGGGCCAAATGGCCTGTTTCCACGTTGTATCTCTAAAATTAACAGTAATTTGATTTTTTTTTTCTCCGACAGCTTCAGTTGGATCCTATTGATTTTAAAAGTACACATCTAATTTTTCATACAGTAACAAAATGTCTCTCTTCCTGTGACAAGTGTTTGAAGATAAGAGGTAAGCAACTTAAATAGTAATCCCGTAATTTTTTTTGCATTTGTACGTTCCTCTGAAATCTTTTTTTTTGTATATTTCTCAGGTATGGAAATACTAGGAAACTTGTGTAGAGCTGAAGATAATGCAGACTTGATATGTGAATATGTGGATCAGGAGTCATACAAGGAGATCATATGCCATTTAACTTTACCCGATATGCTGTTGGTAATCTCTGCATTAGAGGTGCTATACATGCTCACTGAACTTGGAGAAATACCCTGTGCAAAGATAGTTAGTGTGGAAAAAAGTGTGGGTAAGTTTAAAGAAATGCATTGGGTAAAAATGGGAATTTTATTATTTAAACATTCTTGGAACTTGATCTTTCACAGTCTTAGATTACTATACTCTTAGATTGGGGTATAGCAAAGTCAAATGCTGCATTAAAAAAAATATTGAATTAATATATGTTATGTTTATGTGGCACCACCTCATCTTTGGCAACAAAACAGCTATTTAGCTCATCAAATGTGTTTTGACTCATATCTATTCTCCTCCCACTTATAAACCTATTTAAATAAGCAATTCGTGTATCAGTTAGCATTTCTTGGGATGTTGGAGAATCTGCAGCATCTGAGGGAAACTGACACGGTCACGGAAATTATGCAAACTCCAGATGGACAGTAGCAGAGGCTGAACCTGGGTTGCTGGAGCTGCGAGGCACCTACACAATCTGCTGCTCCACTGTGATGTTCATCTCTCTGGAAAAACAGCTGATATGGCATCAAATTATTGAATGATGATTATAACTTCCCATGCGTATGCAAATTGGATGATGATTTTGTGGAACGAAACCAAAAAATATTGAAAAGACATCAGTGACAGAGAGGAAGTCAGTGTTTTGGATCCATTCAACAGGACCGGGAAAGTGATCAACTGCTGAAAAGGGGATAAGTAGAGAGAACTGAGGCAATGTTTGCGATTGGGTGCGGATGAAATTTTTTAGCGTAACAATTGCATTTTAAACCTGACTGTTCGTGATAGAAAAGAAAAATAAACATTTGGGAGTTTGTCCTATAGAGCACAACAAAACAGAGTGCTTGGTTGAAATTTAAAATTTAATTTGACGTATTCAGATAGAAGGTGAGATGCTGTTCTTCCGTGCTTATGTTGAGCACTGCGGAACAATGTAGGGAGTAGAGGTAAGAGTGAGGTGGAGAATTAATGTGACAGGTGCCTGGAAGCTTTGCAAAATAAAATGGTCAATTACGAAACGATATTTGAAGACAGAAAAGAAACAAATGGAAATCATGTCAGTCTACAGATTTTGAAATAATTGTTACTTAGACAATTTTGGGCTGGAAAGCTTCCAGTCAGCTGTTACCTTAATCACTTTGACAGCTTATGTTGCACCAGTGATGTTCAGTATCAGGTGGCAGATCGGCACCTCATCTTATATCTGGGTACATTACAGCCCTTGAGATTTAATGTTGATTTATCTATCTATCTATCTATCTATCTATCTATCTATCTATCTATCTATCTATCTTATCTATCTTATCTATCTTATCTATCTATCATATAAAACTGTGTGTGTGAGTGTTTCTGCCTGACTTATGGCTGCCAGCCTTTGATTCGTTGCTACGCCAACATCAGACGCAGAATCGCCGAGATTTTTTCCATTTCGGTAGAGATTTCACTTTTCATTCCAAGTATCCACTCCTGATTACATTTTGTCGTGTTTATGTACAAATTTTTAATAAAATCCTCCCCCCCCCCCCCCCAAAATTTCCAAAAAAAACAGCTTCTCACCCATAGAATGTTGGTGAAAGTTCCATCGTGTGATGTCACAATGCCCAATGCTCACAGATGTCCAATCGGAATGGATCCATTTACATATGCCTTTGCAGCAGCCCCAGCCCCACCCCCGCAGCCTGTGTCGAAGCGCGTCATCACGTGTGTGGGAATAGAGAAAGAGGATTGGGGGTGATAGGGAATGGGGAACAGATGGACTGTCCCTACCCCTCCACCTTCCACTCTCCCTCCCTACTATTTCCCCTCTCTCCCCCCACCCCTCTCCCCCTCCCTCCACACTCTTCCCCCTCCCTCCCCTACCCCATCTCCCTCCTCCCCCACACCTCTCCCTCCCTCCTCCACACCTCTCTCCCCCTCCCCATCCCTCTCTCCCCCTCCCCATCCCTCTCTCCTCCCCTTCTCCATCTCCCTCTCCTCACCCCTCTACCTCTCCTCCCCTCCTCCTCCCACCCCCATCACTCTCTTCCCCCACCCCCCTTCCCTCTCCCCCTCCGTCCCCCAACCCTCTCTCTCCCCCTACCCCACCCCTTTCCCTACCCCTCTGTCTCTCTTCCACCACCCCCCTACCCCTCTCCACTTCCCTCCCTCCCCACTCTTTCCCCTCTCTCCCCTCCCTCACCCCATCTTTCCCCTCCCTCCCCATCCATCCCCCCCACCCCCCACACCTCTCTCCCCCTCCCCATCACTCTCTCCCCTCCCCTCTCTCCTCCTCTCTCCTCTCCACCCCTCTCCTCCTCCCTCTTCATCTCCATCTCCTCACCCCTCTCCCTCTCCTCCCCCTCCTGCTCCCACCCCATCCCTCTCTCCCCCACCCACTTCCCTCTCTCCCCCCCCACCCCCCTCCCTCAACCCCCGCCCCCTACCCCTGTTCCTCTTCCACCACCCCCCTACCCCTCTCCCCCTTACCCCACCCCTCTCTCTCCCCCACCCTCCCCCTCGTTCCCCTACCCCTCTGTCCCTCTTCCACCACTCCCCCTCCCTCTCTCCCACTTCCACCATTCCGCCCTACACCTCCCCCTCCCTCCCCATTCTTCCACTTATCTCTCCCCATACCCCACCCCTCCCCATCTCCCTGCCCCACCCCTCTCTCTCCCCCTCCCTCCACACTCTTCCCCCTCTCTCCACTCTTCCCCCTCTCCCTCCATCCTCCCCTCCCTCCTCCCCTCCCTCTTTCCCCCCTCCCCCCACCCTCTATCACCCCCTCCCGCACCCCTCTCTCCTCCTCCCTTTCCCCCACACTCTCCCCTCTCCCTCTCTCCTCACCCCTCTCCCTCCTCCCCCCCCCACGCCAACCCCCACCCCTCTCTCCCCCCACCTCTCCCCCCTACCCATCTCTGCCTCTTCCACCACTCCCCCTCCCCTTCTGCCCCTCTTTCGCACTCTTATTCTCCCCCCTCTCTCACCACTATTCCCCCTCTCTCCCACCTGTGTGTTTGGGGGGTGGTTAGTGTGAGTGTGATGCCGCAGTCCCCCCCCCCCCCCCCACCCGCAAACGCGCGTTGGGGAAACAGACCCAACGGGTCTGCACTTGGTCTAGTATTTATATAATTCTAGCAACCTCTGTCCACAAATATTGTATTGTTGAACAGTTATTATCTTATCTCCAGCTGCCCTTTTTTTTAGTAAGATGGTCATCTTGACACTTGTCAGTCATCATCACACACTTCCCACTTCCATCCATTTCCTTTCTCCAACCTAACAGAAAGACAGAAAATTGGGAGCAAGCTCAGGCTGTTTGGCCCTTTTGAGCCTGCTTCGTCATTCAGTATGAGTACGGCTGATGCTTTATCTAATTGACGTATTTTTGTTCTCCATACTCCTTAATGGATTTTGTGACTAGCTATCTCCTTAAATATATTTATCCACTTGGTCCTCAAAGACCTCAGTGGTAGAGTATTTCACACGTTCATGAGCCTCTGAGTGAATAACTTTCTTGGCTGTCCTAAATTTCTTAGCCATGCCCTCGCATTGTAACCTCTTGTTCTAAACTCCCCATCACAATCGAGGGAAACATCCTCTTATTCTGTTTCTCTAACCTTGTTAGAATGTGTGTTTCAATCCAGGCCTGGTCAGCCGACTGTCTTCATAGTCCCATCATCTAAGGAATCGACCATTTATCACTTTTCAGCTCTGATGAAGGGTGACCTTGAAAGTCTTAGTTTAGTTTACAGATACGGCGCGGAAACAGGCCCTTTTGCTCACCGAGTCTGCACCAACCAGCGATCCCGCACATTAACACTACCCTCCACGCACTAGGAAATATTTTACATTTATTCATTTTTACCAAAGCTAATTCATCGTCTTTGGAGTGTGGGAGGAAACCGAAGATCTCGGAGAAAACCCACGCAGGTCACGGGCAGAATGCACAAAACTCCGTACAGACAAGCACCCGTAGTCAGGAGGGAACTTTATGGCAGTAGCTCTATCGCTACGGCACCGTGCCACCCTTACACTCAAAGTTGTCAATTCATTTTCTCCCTCTCTCTATTGATGCTGTTTGTTGAGTGGTTCCAGCATTCGCTTTTTTTGTTGTGGATATCGAGCATTATTTTTGTCCCAGTGATTTTAATGAACTAGTGTTCGGTGCATGTTAAATGTTCCTATTTTGTGGGCCAGTAACTTTTAATATGACTCTTAGCCTTATCATAGGAGATGAAAACACATTTCTAAATTCAAAGATCTTAAATGGACTTAAGATGGGGCGTCATTAGAAAGATGCTATAATGCTCACGTTAAAAGGGGACAGATTAAAAGAGCATTTAAAAGGGGAATAGAAAATTCTCCTTGTACAAAAGGACCCTATATGTAGTGGTTCTGGGAGACATAAACTAAACAATTTTAATTTACCTATTAACTATAATTGTTGGTTTGCCATGCTTTACTTGAAATAGGTATATTTTGGAACCTTTTGTACTTCTATATGACATAGTAGTTAATTTGTGAATGAGGCAATAAACTGGAATATAGTTTAAATTAGCATTTTGTACTTCAGTCATGTTTTTGTACCTCAAAGAAACTGAAGCTGTTTCAAGAAATTCATTTATCATAGCTTTTAACTTTGTTTTGTAAATGTAACTAACTTTGAAGATTTTATTAAACATTTGGCGAATAAGTTGGGGAAGTGAGAAAATTTTGATTACAAAGGAAAATTTGACACAAAATCCCCATAAAAAATAGTAAGAATACTAATCATTTTTAGCATGCCATTTTGAACACGTTAGTCTGCAAAATAGAAGAGGGTGACAGAGAATCATAGAAGTATTGGACCAATTGAGTTATTTTGCAGTTAAGAATGTAGGAGGTCAAAAAGCATATCTAGATAGAACTGATTGGGAAATGAGACATTTGGATTTAATTTGTGCAATTTAATATTGGACAACACGTTAAAATGCCTCATTTGGAAGAATGTGAGTGTGAGTTCTTGTGAGTGCATTAAGGGAAGTGATCCAAAGCTTGATCAGAGACTGGGCAGCTTGTGATGTTATAAGAATATAGTTGTTTGTTTAAAATAAGTAGTTTGTAAACTGAAAATGTATTGAAATGAAAGTAGTGCACATCTGCAAGCAAGGGATTTGAAGAAAATAATGGATTGTTAAATTGATGACACTAATCCAGCCCAATGATTCAAAACATATGGGCACTCGCTCGCATGGGCCCCAGCTATACCTGCCTTTTGTTGGTTAAATTGAACAGTCCTTGTTCCAACCACAGAGTGGCACCAGCCCCCAACTTGAACTTTGCTACATCGACGACAGCATTGGGCTGCCTCCTGCACTCGTGCAAACTCGTTGATTTCATCAACTTTACTGTTAGTTTCCCCTTTGCCATCAAATTCACTTGGACTATCTCTGACACCTTTCTCAATCTCTCTGTCGCCATCACAGGGGCAGACATTCAAATTATGCCTATCATAAACCCACCGACTCTCATATCTTGACTACATTCCCTCCCACCTGCCTCTTGCAAGGACGCCAAACCCTGCTCTCACTTTAGCTACCTCCGCTGCATCGGCCCAACATGCGATTTCCTTTTTCGTTAGTAAACTTAGTTTTTCACCCTGCTGTTGTGAATGGATTCCTCACCCATGTCACCTCTGTCCCGCAGTTCTGCTCTTGCTTCCCCAGACGGAACAAGGATTCTCTCCCCCACAGCTTTCTCTCCCCCACTTCAAGCAGTCTGAACAAAGCTCCCGACCCGAAGTGTCCTTGTCTCTACCGAGATGCTGCCTGACCCACTGAGTTACTCCAGCACTTTGTGTTCTATGCAAGATTCTAGCATCTGCAGTTCCTTGTGACTACATTCTAAAGGTGATGCTGATTATAATATGCAATAGATAAGAAATGGATAGTTAACTTTTTCTGATCCATACAAATTTGTAATGTAGAAAGTCCAGCCTTTGGAAATTTGTTCAGTAGCATAATATAAGAATGGAAGTTGTTTTTGTGGTAAATGTTCAAATTCTCGTGCCACAGTGTGGCTTGTGATTATTTATTAACAATTCGATGATTTTAATTCCTGTAAAGTCATTGGGTTAGTTAAGGCTGAGCAAACGTTACTCGTAAAGCCGAGTATTCCAAAAAAATCTGATGATGCAAGTTAAATCAGTATTACAGTAATCAATACATTGTACATATTGAATATGCAATTCAATTGATGCATATTGCAATTATACTTTTAGATAGATAAATATAATTGAATTTCACACTTTCGAGAAAAAAAATCAGTTTTCATATCAGTTTAACAATGTGAGTGCATTATCTTGTTTATCAAATGAATTTAATAAACACTAATTCAAATCTGAATATTAAAAATGTTAAATTATTTGGTCATAGTTAAACTTCAATTTACTTTTGCATATTTTTGATAAGCAATTTATTTTATCTTGTCAGATATATTAGTGTGTCTTGTGTCAGTGGATATCCAGTCATTTGGGTCTGATAAATCTGCTACTGTCAAACTAATAGAATATCAAAGTTCCAATGACCAAGCAATCTCTGACAACAGACCACAAGCAATGGAGCACTTACAACAAGCACCAACCCAGATTGCGCCAACTTCAGGTAAGTTATCAACAGTGATTTAAAACAAAACATTTCAAGTGCTGGAAATCTGAAACCCAGAATTTTTTTGTTGTAATAAATCAAATTTGATGTTGGAATTTTGTACTGAAATACTCTTGGATTCCTTTTTTTGGTCTGTGTGCTGGAAAACTGCTTTTAGATGAGACTATCAGGTTGTCTCATTGCAGCCAAATTATCTTCTAACTTGTGTATAGTGAATGGACACTTGCAGACACAGTATTTGGAGGATCTATGATATGAACAGAAACTGTTGATATGTTGAATATGTGTTGCAGTATTCCATAAGCAGTGGAGAAAATTGGGGGAGTTTGAAATTTGTGACTTGAGTGAACTGTTAGTGGTATTGGGAGAATAGAACGGTAGATCATTGAATGGACAGTCATAACCACAGGCGTAGACTGAAACTAATTCAGCATTTATGACTGGAATGTTATCTGCACTAATACTCTTTGTACTAGATGAACAAAAGCTTTCTAACAGTTAAGATTTAGCAAGAAAATTAATAGCCAGAGTTTTATTTATCAAATGGATGCAAAATCCTGTGACCTTTAAAAAAAAAAAAATATTCTAATCGATTATTTTCAACGCTGACGATGAAAATGAATCTTTACAACTATTCCACTTCCTAAAACAGTATGAGAAAATAATTTAAGTGCTGTGGTGGGGGAAAGCAGTAACATACAGTGTTTCCTTGTGGCAGCAGGCCCATACCACTGAATTGCTGTTAGCTTAGTAAGAATTGACAGACTATGCACTCTAATTGTATCCGACATTTACAGCATGACCTTAAAGTGTTTCATTCTCTACTGCGAATCTGCCATTTGTGAATTCTGTCCAAAAACCATCAGCAATTCATCTTGGAACCCAGTTAATCTACAATCACGACTGATAAAGAAAATATCTTAACTGAATTTATAATATGAAAGTGAATAGAAACTGCTTTTAAATATTAAATTGGGAAGGACTTTCCCTATATCTTTTTTTAAATCACCTGAATTTGCCTGTGTGACATGCGTAAATCTTGTGTGAATAATTTTGTCTCCATGCTTTTTTTATTTAAATGTTTTCTTTTCAGATTATATCTTACACATACAAACACTTGGGTCTCCCTAACTGTAATTGTACAATGATGAATGGTTTACACAATCTTCTTCACAGGACCCCTTGCATGGCATTGGTTTTAAACTCACTATTGACATCGATTTTAAGCCTGCATTGTCCATTTTCTTCTTTCTAACATTTCATCCTTCTGCTTTTTCCTTTTTGATCATAATGTTGTGCTGTTGAATGATTCCAAATAGATGTAATCATTTCACTTGTTACAAACCAAGTAAACAGCAAGATCTTCAGGTCATCCCATGACCTTGCTGGGAAGTTTTACTTCAGATGGCTTTTTTGTAGTAAAGTTCTGAACATGTCTACTAAGGGTTTGACCTGAGGAAATGAATGTGATGCCTCAGAGAAGCTGAATTTAAAATAATGTATAAAAATAAAGACATATAAGCTATCCAGTTACAAGATAGATACTCGAGATTTATCTAATAGGAATCTATACATTTCTTTGCATTGTTAGTACCTCTTTATTATAAAACGGATAGCTGTATAAAATTGATGGTTACCCACAATTTTTTACAAAATAACACTATTATACCAGGCCATCTTTGATGGGAGCTAGAAAATGTCGTTTTGGCAACTGTTTAAAGTTCAGCCCCTAGATGTTCTCGAAACTTGTTTATCAACTTCGTTTTACACCTCCAGAATTTTTTAACCTTCCAACAAATCATTTGGGTCCATGCGAGGCCAGTCATTTGGCCTTTATTCCTAACCAACATGAACATGGTACGGCTGCTGGAAAATGACTGCCATCTTTCTTTGTTTAACAGCAGAGACCAGGCATATTCTCACAGAGAGGAAGGAAAATTTGGAGGGATGTTTTCCCCGGGGCCATGTTCATACACTTCCTCGTGACTTGGAGAATGGTCTATGGCGTGGGGAGACCTGAAAAAGTGTAAGGGGAGAAAATATAAACTTATGACAAAATTTAGAAGCATTGTAGCCTTAAACTAGGCAGTAGGGATTTGTTCACTGTGGTTGCTGTATACTTTGCCTTTTTTTAGATATGCTTATCTCTGTCCCTGTTAATCTACCTTTTAGAAGCTTCCGTGGATGGAAGGTTTGCTTTTGAAGGAGAAATGGAAGTTGCCCACTGTAATTTCTGTTCTCCAAAGAATGGTTTTCTGACACAATCTGTTGATCTTCTCTTGCCGAAACCTCTTGATACGGCCATGGTGGTAGGGGTAGGTGAGTGAGTGGGTTTGAGGTAGTGGTGAGGGAAAAGGATTAGTAATTGCTTTCATGGTGTTTAAACTGCAAAACACCAACAGTTTGTTGCCAGCTATGATGGAGCAGGTTTTTTGATTTTGGCAAACTGGAAAGAAAACACTGGACCATTTACAGATAACATCATTGTCTATCCCTTCATCTCCAACCTTTGTTTCTTCCTCTACTTTCTTACTGATTTGTTTTGTGGCTTGTTTCAGCTTTACCCTCAGCACCAAAAGCTAGCCAAGGTGTATTTAATATCCCTTAGAATTATAATTTATTTATTTAACCATTAATATTCAATCAATGTTTTTTTTACCCACATCAGAATATAATTTTGCATATTCAGGGGCAATTTTTTTTCTGAAGTTGTGAGATTCTCATTCTCTCTGGCCTTTTGCCATCAAGAGCAAGGTGATGGCTAACTTCTTATCAGACTATTGTCAGTGTCATACTGACCAACTAGCAGTGGACCAGCTGAGAATCACTTCTGATTCTTTCTTTAATTGTTAGTCTTTAATTCTTTAATCCCTGTGTCTTCTCAAATTGGCCAGAGATTTTCAGAAGCTATCTTGTGGCACCACCTCCTGGTGCTAAGACCATGTCACTACACTTCAATCAGCAACTTCAGATCCTTTTCTAGCAGTGCCAATTTGTAGATGGTGGCTTTTGAACGTTTCTGCCAGCATGCATACAGTTAGGTAAACCCAAGTGTTTATATGCATAGTTGTGTTTGGAGAACAGAACTTACAATGAGGAGTAATTTCCCGTTTTTGTAGCTTGAAAATATAAAATTAAAAGGGTAAATAGCAATTTATGAACTGTTGTTCAAATTACTCTTAAACATATGGCTTCATTGTGTGATATGGTATTCCATCACCTTGTCTTCTCCATTATTGATCCTTTCTTTCGCACTTGCACAGCACCAAGAGTTGGCCCTGCAGTGGTAACCCCAGCAGGAATGGAAGTTGACAGTGAAAAGTTTTGCTGCCAGTGGTAAGTGTAAATTCTCATCACAAATAGTTTAATATTGTGCATTTCAACTGATGATGAGAAAAATTGAAACAATGTTGTTGGTTTCATAATTATCCCATTTTATTCTATTAGTACATTTCAAGTACTCATTAACACACAGGATGTGTTCTCAGAAATGAGAGCACTAATGGAATCATGTCTAAAAGAGATCAGAGATGTACTGCATACAGCACGACGAGTCTTTGCAATCTTCTGCCGTTCCGACTGCTGTCCGAGAACTTGGCACCAAATTCTGGACTCTTGTTGCTCTTTGCTGGGAACCTGGCACAAAATCTTGTCCTTCACGGTCACTGCAGCAACAATGAACCTCTTACAGATTAACATGTAGAGGTTGCCTCTGCAGGGTGGTTTGCTCAGCACTAACGTATGGGATCAGAGCTACATACCAGCCAGCACAGTAAATGTGAAAGCCATCATTGGGAATGGGCAGCATCTGCTCCACATGGAGGAAGGAACTACAGACACTGGTTTAACACAACTTGAACAATGGATACAGTAGATGAGGTCGGAGGAGGTGCAAGTGAACCTGTAATCTGAAAGGACTGTCCTATATACATTTTTCCTCATCACCACCAGTGGAATGGAGTAGAAGCTGCTGTACCTCTCTTTATTTGTTTAAAAAACTGTGCCTAGTCCAGATATTTCTTCTCTGTGGTAAGAAGCTAAGCAACCAGTGATCACTGATCCTGTCATCGTAGAGAAATCTCTGAGCCGGTGAAAGATGTGCAGGCAAATGACACGAAGAGGAGGCAGCATTTTCTGTCAGGATATGTTTACACAAGGAGCTGGTGCTGTTTGTGCTGAGCAAGAGGCCACATTCACCCATGCCTGTGCCCCTCATCCTTAGTACTGAGTGACGGTATTGGATGCCCAACACCAACCCTGACTGGTAATCCCCACACTGAGCTATGGGTGCGTTATTGCTTGGGAGGTCCAGTGAAGGTCTGGTTTGCACCATCCAAGTTCCCAGCACATTAGCTGGGGTTCATACAGAATCATGGCACATTGTCTGAGTGGATGCCTTTTTCTTTTGAAGTTCACAGGGGATATACTTGTGTGTTTGGATACGAGAATCAAGTAATATAACGTATCAGCACTCAGCATGGTAATGCCAAGTGAGATACCATTGGTAATAAAGCATATTCTGATATTTGAAGTAATATATGTTCACACGTTGACTTCATTCAGCCATCAAAATTGGAATGCAAGTTTTGCTTAGACCAATGTCATTTAAACATTAATCTTGATTATGTATCACTATCATTTTTTATTGCCTCAGTAAAAGTAATTCTGAAGCTCATTCAGAAAAGGCCCAGAGTCATCTGGACAGTGATCTATAGAAGTATATCTACTACAGACGGAAAATGCATGCCGTGGCATTGTAAGACAGACGGATGACAGTTGCCAAAGAGCAAACCTCTGGATATCTGTCAAGCTTAATGACTAATTTCAAGTGTGTGGCAATGTACACATGACAAACTGTAGGAAAAGTATAATGGAACATGAAAAAGATCTGTGGTGCTACCACAGGAATGTAAGGGCACCGTTAAAACTCCCCTTTGGCAAACTATTATGGCAGAGCACAATGTGTTCCACAATCCAGTGAGTTAATGATTTAACTATTTATGCACAGAAGGATAGAAGAATGATCATTGCCAACAACAGAGAGCCTGAACATTCCTTTTCAAAACTTGGCAGAGTTCTATGAATACCACAGACGTACTGCACAGATCACCATTGGGCACCAACACAATCTATTCCCAATCACTATTTTGGCTGACGTTTCTTGTCTTGGTTTGTGGTTGGACATAGGTTAATATATGAATATCATCACTTGGAATCTTATTCTGTATTGTTGCCCAATCAATAAAAGTCCAGCAGCACATGGTAGTTTAAAAATAGCCATTCTAAAATGTCACATTTTCAGCAGTGAATTGTTTAAATCAAGTAATTTAAACACTTTTTCCTTCTGTTTGGAGTTTATATAGGGGAACAGCCTTTTATGGCAACATTATCCAATTATAAACATTGGGCTTCTTTTACCAGCATCTGCAGTTCCTTCTTACACATTTTATCTACCCAAGTCTGGATTTCAAACCCACTGAACTTGTGATCTTTTGCTTTTTACAGGTTAAGCACACATTTTGAGACCTATTTAGAAGGCTCTGTCTCGCGAATGGACCTATACTCTGAGTATCTTTCTCTCTGTAGTAAACTGGCTCGGGGTGGAATTCTGACATCAACAGGATTTAACAAATGTCTCCGGTAAATCAAAAAAAGGAGTAAATTGATTTTCTGTTTAGAATAATCTGCCTCGCCTTAGTTGTTTTATAAATCAATTTGATAAATCAGTACAACATTATAGTTAGTGCACACATTTAAGTGTTGGCTTTGGCAGTGATACTCGAATTCCAAGAATAGCAAAAAAATATATATAATTTTAAGAGTTTATATACGATTTACTAACTGAAAGTGCACGCACTTGTTGGTAGCTTTGTGTAATTGTTTCTATTGTTGCCAATTTGAAATGAATTTTGAAAGAACGAATGTACAGATGGGAAAATTCCTTTGTGGTATTTCTGATTTTTTTTTTTAAATTTTACAAGGGGATATTTGCACCCTCACCAATGAGGTTGTATTAAAATCCCTACCTGCCTCTTGTTGATTCATGTTTTTGTGTGTGTAGAAAAAATCTCAAGAAAGGCAAGTTACAACATCCCCAAAATGTCCATTTGCTAATCTTTAAGTCTGAATAGCTGTAGTTTAAAAAAATACTAATGTGGCTGCTTAATGAGGCTTGTTTTCCTTTGTAAGGACTCTGTTTCCAGCACATACAGTGAAACGAATAGAGGAAAATAATGGGCAAGCGCAAATCCGCATAGTAGGCATCCAGAGAAGGGCTACACCGCTTCCCATACAGATACACTACCAGCAGTTGCCAACTGTTCTCTCTGTCACATCAGAGCTGACACAAAGCCCACCTACATCAGGTAACAAGTTACTTATTCATTAGAACGGATTACAACGAACTTAATAAAACCTGACACCATTAGATGTTTTTGCAAGCAGTTTAAACAACAATCATGTTATTCTTTATTGATTTGTTTTCCTTCACAATTTCAGTATGTTAACAGTAACATGTTCTATAGATTATTTGAATTTTGTCATTTCTGTCGAGAAAGTAACAAAGTTTGGTTTGTAAGAAAACAAAAGTTGTACAGTTGGTAAATTAATGTACTGATATGTGAAATGTGCCATATGGTAATGGCTACATTGCTTTTAAAGACAGTTCCTGATGCTAAATCTAGCACAGGATATTTTTCACTCTGGCAGCCTAAAATATATACCTTTGTTATGGTTAGCACTGATCAAGAATAACTTCCTTGTTTATAGCAGATTTAATATGGGAGAAAAAATGTTCCTAAACAATAAAGGCAAGGATGTAACAAAAATTAATGTCAAACCAGAAAGGAAGAGATTAAGTGGCTGAGACAAGTTGATCTCCTGGACTGGTTTCTCTTGCACTGTATAAGATGCATCATTCGTCTCGATGCATCATTTTTCTCTCGGTACCAGCAAGAAGAAACTGTCATTTGTGCTTTTCAAAAGCAATCACTAGATTTCTCGATTTGTATAGTTTTCTTCCCTTTCCTTATCACAGTGGCTCAGCTGGTGGAGCTACTGCCTCACAGCGGCAGGCCCAGGTTCGATCATGACCTTGGGTGCTGTCTGTGTAGCGTTTACGCCATTTCCCTGTGACTGGGTTTCCTTCAGGGTGCTCTGAGTGCCTCTCACATCCCAGAGATGGTTTGTAGGTTAATTGGCCTCTGTAAATTGCCCATAGTGTGGGGGGGGGGGGGGGGGGGGGGGGGGTGGATGAGAAAGTGGGATAGCATCGAACTAGTGTGAATGGGTGATCTAGGGTTGGCGTGGACTCAGTGTACCTAAGGGCATGTTTTGCATGCTCTATCTCTAAACAGTTAACTTTCAAGCATTCCTAAAGCTCACAATAATAATGGTCCTGTAATTTGACTTCAGATAGCTGACCCCTGAAGCTCTTGTCCCAAATAGAGGCAATAATGTCTGCCACTTTTCCTCCTGGTATAACCATGAATTTCAATTCAAGGAAGACTGTCAGAAATAATTTACTTTCTTTCATGACAACAATTTTATCGACACAGCTGATGAATTTTATTTTTACAAATTCCTTGACATTTCTCCATTGTTCCATTGACAACAAAGGACCATCTCTTGTTTTGGAGCAAGCTGAAACATGTATCTTTAGTCCAGCTCTTTTGGTCATCTACCCTAATGTTTTCATACTTGGTTCAGAGTCATATTTTTTCAATAAAATCTGTATCGTGCGTTGTGGCATTTTACTGTGTATAGGGGTCATACGAATTACAGATGTTCGTGTGTACTGAAAAAATACTTATGGCTTTTCCAATTTTTAGGTTTTCTTATTGGATGGGTTTATTACAATGGAGCACTTTATCAGAAGATTTTATTTGCCTGCAGTATCGTAATTTTCTTACTGGAACTTATCCTTTTAAACGCATTCATATAGTGACCGTCATTTTAGGGTGGTGCTGAGAGTAGATGCCAAGAGCAACGATGTGCAACAAGATAAAATAAAACAAAAAAGCAACAAGAAGTCAGGCAGCATCTGTGGGAAGATCAACATCTGTGATCCTATTTTTGCAAATGCTTCCTGAGCACCCTGATTTAATGGATGTTCATAGTCTTTTTCTCAGAGTAGGTGAATCTAAAATGTGACCGTATTGGTTTAATGTGAGATGGGAAATATTTCAGATGACCTACGAGGCAGCCTTTCACAGAAGATGTATGTATATGGAATGAGCAAAAGGTAAGGACAGATATAAATATAATGTTTAAAAGACATTTGGGCAGAGTCATACATAGGTTTAGAGAAATGTGGACCAAATGCAAGCAAATGGGAATAGCTCAGGAAGGCACCTTGGTCGGCACCTTGTTCGGCATGGACAAATTGGGTCAAAGCGGCATGTTTGTGCTTCGAAAACTCTAGGACTATGAATTGGAAGAGCATATTAATCTGTGAGGCTCTGTTGAAACTTGACTGTTCTGGAAATTCCTGAGTGGTATCCATGTAAGATATTTTTATTTTTTTTACCTTTTCAGCACAGACAGTGGTAAATCACTTTCAACGGATCCCTGCAGCGAGCCTTTCTACTGCTCAACCAGGATCTCAAATGATCTATACATTTCAACAAAGTATCCCAACTCAGAATATTACAACAAAAATACAAGATCAAACTGGTCTGGCACAATTACACCAAAATGCCGCTGTGACTGTTATACAAGGCAGAGCTCCAGTTAAAAGTGAAGCAGCAAGATGCTCAGTGGTGCCGTCTTCAACCTTCAATACTCATGCCCCAGCTTCAGTACCATATTCATTGACTGGAACCAACATTCCCCAGGGAACATTGATCCAAAACCATGCCACAGCAACAACACAGTCATCAGTTGCAATGTCAACTTCTCAACAGGTACTTCACCAGCCACAGTTCTTTCAACAGCAGCTTCCTGGTCACCAGCTCTCTATACCAATTGTATCTTCTAATCAGATGAATACCTCTGGAACACCAACTGTAACTGTGATACAACAAGCTGTCTCTCACGGTCATGCAGCAATTGACAGAGTTCCAAATATATCAGCCAATACTGTTATTGTTTCACAAGGACAATTGTTATCGGGCACAGTACCCCACACTGTTCAGACATCCTGTCACCAGCCAAAAGCAAGTAACCAGCAAGACAACATTCTGTTGACAACTCAACACTATTCATCCACTCCCAGTCCTGCTGTTGTATCTGGTTCCGCAGTACAAAATTTCCAAGTCTCAACAGGTCAAGTGGTTGCATTTACTGGTGTTCAAAGCTCTCCAGTCCCTAGGATGAGTTTCCAGAACATAGCGCCAAAACCAACTGGCATGGCACCACAGCATGTTCAATCTACTCTAATGCAGCAGCAGCCCCAGCAAAGTGTACACATGATTGTCAGTCAGCCAGCTTCACAGGGGCAGAATTTTGCTCCTGCGATTCATCAGATATTATTGACAAATCCAGCTTCTGTTCAAGCTGGCCAGGCTATTCATCTGACTGGGAATGCAAATGTGACCCCTTCATCCTCACCGTCTCCTGTACCTGTCAACAGCAATCAGGTACAAATGGGGTTGGTTACTCAGCCTTCCACCCCTCAAATGCAGGGGCCGCAAACTGTGAGTAAGATGCTATCAGTGAAACGGCAGCAGCAACAACATCCCCAGAAGCAGTTCCAGATGCAGCTTCAGTCTCAGCAAACAGGTACCGGTTCCAATCAACCACCCTCTGGGGAGTCTAGTTTAATAAAACAGTTACTTCTTCCAAAAAGGGGACCCCCTACTCCTGGAGGTAAGCTTATATTACCTGCTCCTCAAATGCCTCCCCCTTCCCCTGCCAGAGCTCCTAGTCCTCAGGTAGTCTACCAAGTGACTCACAATCAGGCAGCTAATGTTGGAGTTCAAGCCCCAGGTCAACAGTTAGTAGTTGGGCAGCAAAATGTACAGCTTGTTCAAAGTCCCATCCACTCCCAGGGGTCAATGCAAACAGTAGCAATTCCTCATATGCAGATCTTACCGGGACAGTTGATCTCTGCTAGTAACACAGCTGCTCTTCTCCAGGGATCACCAGGGAACCAGGTAACTATAACTGTTGTGCCAAATACCACCTTTACTACTCCAGCTGGAAGTCATTGCAGTGGAACGCAGATCATAGCCCCTGCAGGAATTGCTGTTAGTGGGTCACAAGCAGGAGTCGGCCTCCAAGTGCAAACCCCTTCACCTATTGTGACACCATTGAGTGGACAGGTAAAAACCTCAGAATCTGAAACTATGTTCACAGGTGATAAAATTATTTGCCAGAAAGAGGAAGAAGCAAAAGATACGACAGATTTACATCTACATGAACGTAAAATAGAAATTATGGAGAACCCTTCCTGTAGAGAGGGTGCTGCTGGTGCAACCAATGGTGGCTTAAAAGAAAATGATATGCAGGCAGCAAAACTTGTAAATGGAAAAGAACATGGTCATTCACGTCTACCTCCATCTAACTCAGGGATTGCTCAGTCTCAGCCCATGCTGTGTACATTGGCTTCAAATGGACCTTTGTTGGGATTAAGTCAAAATGTAACCAATGGGAAGCTGAATGCAGACTGTGCAGAGGTGCAGGAAAACAAAACAGATCCTTTGAAGATCCCCATGGTAAATGGGATCTGTGATTTTGAAAAAGGGGATGGTTCACACTTAAGCAAAAACATTCCAAATCATAGAGCTTCCAAACATGTGGAAAATGGTGATATTGTTGCACAAGAGCAATGGGGAAGTAAGGACAGTAATCAGCAAAATTCTGTCAAAAGTGTTCAACCGACCAAAATGCATAATGGACCTGTTTCAGTTGGAAATTCTAGCGCTAACTTTGCAGTGGTTTCTAACTCTATCGACCAGCAAATCAGTGGTACAAACTCAGGATTATTCAATGGACCTATTTCAGCTGGCATACATTCAGAGGTGCCTCAGCTTCACCAGTGTCCAAGTTCAGCTGTGTCTTCAGTTTCTAACTCTGCCCAGGTGCATTACGCTCCAGCTTTGCACCAATCTGGACCTCTCGCTGTACATTCTGTCCAGCTTTATCAGACTCCAACAACCAATGGTTCAACTGAATGTCAACCTTTAAAAAGGTCAACTGAATGCAAAGATAATATATCAGGAATTCCAAATAAAGTGGGAGTAAGGATTGTGACTATCAGTGACCCTAACAATGCTGGTTGCAGTTCAACAATGGTGGCTGTGCCAGTTGGAGCTGATTCCAATAGCATAGCTAAAGTAGCACTCGACAGCGTAACACAGCAAAATCAACACCCATCTGTTCTTTCACAGGGAATAATTAATCAGGTAAGCAAGGTGTGAAATAATTGATGTAGATTTGTGTTTAATTTTGCATTTACATATTTATGAATTTGAAAATGGGTCGAGGATTGGCCTGTCCCAATTTGTTCTAAACTTGTATTGTGGTTTCAGAATCAGACTTGGTGCACATGTAATTTATGATTGCTTTTGTATAATTTTTAAATGAGTCACTGAAGAAATCCAAACATCAGTGTATTCAAGATGTTAAAAATAATATGGGACCTGTATAAGCTTTGAAGGTATTAAGATTCCTGATGTCAAATATTACATTTCTTCAAGCAAAAGGCAATGACACCATGCCCAGGAAGTAACATCACAGAGCTTTCTGATCACATTCTTGAACATTTACTTGTAAATTCTACTATGGAGCTTAGACAAATTATTTTTGTCTTTTCTATGCTAAATTTAATTACCATGTTCTCATTTTCTATAAATAGGCCAAAATTTATATTTGACGTGATTTTTAAGAAAACTTGAAAAATCTTGAAATATCTTTAAGAGCTACATTATCAATGTTGTGACAGCAATCCAAAATAATGTTCCCAATGCCTTTTATTTCATCTAAGAGGCTTCAAATATATACTCGATGATACTTTAAAAAAAGTTTCATATACCTTAATTGGTATCTTTGCTTATCTAATTTATCTGAATTAGGACCACCATGAATAATTTGTTGTACATTTTAATTGCTCCCATCCAGGCTTGCTTTTGGGGCCCCTTGCTGCTTTTTGGCTAATACTTTCCTTAATCATTTATATTATTAACATGCAAGGCGTTTGTGACTTTCTTTATAAGACATTTCTTTATGAAAAGTGAATTTTTAAAGAACCATTTCTTTTCAGAGATTGTTCATATGCCAGATTAAGATTAATGTAATGTTTAAATTGGTATGAATTTTAATTTAGTACCGTATTTAATGTTTGAACTTTGATACTGCTCACGTGATTCAAATTCAGTGAAATTTCATCATAATACGAATGTTTGGATTAAATGTAACCGTACTGAGCCTAGTTTCATTATATTATGCTTTATTCAGGCTTGCAACTTTCAAAATCCTTTTGAGGTAAATGGTTTTATTGAAATGGTATTATTAAATTATTTTGCAAAATCAATAGTGATTTCCATCCAAACTTTTACTTGGTCTTAACAATGACTTTCAAGGTAAAGATTAAAAAATATATCTTTCATCACACTCGGGGAAATTTCTGGGTAAGAACCTGGATGCACTATAAGACATCCAACTCCAACTATGATTGGCCTGAAGTTCCCATGGTACATTTTCTTGTATCTTTATGGTGTAGAAATGATCTTTGCTTAGGCTGGTTTAGAATGTATTGCTCAAATTTACTTGAACTCTCACTGTATATTTCAGAAGTAGTAATGTGCTATTTTGATTTACAAATTATGAATGTTCCTTTAGTCTTCTCCTTTAGCAGTAACATCAACACCAGCAGCAATCCAACAAAACAGTTTCCAGTCCCATCAGCCTCAAATTCCATCACTGCAACAAAATAGAGAGCTAACACGAAAACCAGGACAGAATTTCATGTGCTTGTGGCAAGCCTGCAGGAGGTGATGTACTTTTTCAATGCTTAAAAGATGATTCTATATACGTTTCTCATCAAAGACAAATTACCAAGAGGTGTGCAGTGTTGCTCTTACAGTTTTTATTTAGTAAAACTTTAAACTATTCTATTGGATATACATAACTCAGTACTTTGAGGCAGTCTACCAAGTGACATTGCCTCCTTTGGGATGACTAGTCATCGTATCATTTTAAAGCAGTATTGTGATAAACTGGACTCTTGACAGACTCAGTTTCGATCCTGACTATGGGTCGGAGAGTTGTCTGTGCAGAGTTTATACGTTCTCCATGGGTTTTCTCCAACTTCGGTTTCCTCGCACATTCCAAAGATTTGTAGGTTGATTGGCTTCTGTAAATTGCCCCTAGTGTTTAGAATGCGAAAGTGGGATAACATGGAGATCAATGGTCGGCGTGGACTCGGTTGGCCGAAGGGCCTGTTTCTGCGCTGTATCTCTGAACTAAACGAATCTGCAGTTCCTTATTTCTACTTCTTGACAACTGAAGATATGGCTCTCAGTAGTAGATTGCCACAACTTAACATGAATGGTTCCATTTCTTTCAATTAGCGACAATTTTATTTTGGAACCCTTATTCTTAGTTTCATGTATTATAATGATTTTTGCAATCCTCTGTCCTATTTTACCAAAACATTTAATGCATAGATGAAAATGAAGTATAAATCAAGGAATTAGATAGAAAATAAATACTATCATATTCCCACGATGTTGCTGGTACACAATGAATTCTGTCATCTGCTTAATACTAAAGAGCCCGACTAAACAAAAGAAGAACATGAAGCAGAGTGTAAATAAGGAACACTACAATTGAGTTTTGGGGAAATTAAAAGTTTTCCTTTACATTTTTAGATGGTTTGATTCTCCATCCCAGGTGTATTACCACGCAGCAACTGAGCATGGAGGGAAAGATGTGTATCCTGGGGTATGTATGTGGGAAGCATGTGAACGATTCCCACGGCAAAGATTTTCCTTCATTACACACTTACAGGTGGGTATTATGTGTCAGAGATTTGTCACGTGTCTTTTCCTGTTTTGGAAATAAAGCTCTATGTGACATGGCCCAATTTTATATATAGGATAAACATTGCACAAAAGAAGCACTCCTCGCAGCCCTGAAGAAGCTTGAAGAGCAATCACACAATGGAAACCACCAATCTTCTAACAAGTAAGCAGGAACTACTAGTTAAATATGGGAAAACTTAGTTTGATTTGCTTCTACAATGCGTCAGTATTAAATTCAGATGGGATGCTAATTTAACTAATTTTAGCAACTTCAAACTGAAATATTTCCAGCTGCAACTGTGTGTTCAGCATATTTTGCTGCCTCTTCCATTTTCTTGGTCCCAAGTCAACGATCCCCTAAAGGTCGGCTATTCTCGTCCTGAAACCATTTTGTTTCCCTGTTTCTTTTCTTTTTCTCTTCTTGTGCCCTCTCCCATTACTTCATTTTGCCCAGTTCCACAAAATTATTGAATATTGGGCGTCCTTTCCTGCCTGCCACATATTGTAACTCAGCTTCACCATCTGTTTAGTTTATTCATATGTATACTTTGACAGCCTTCCTCACAATCTTTGACCCCACCAATCTTGGTGTCATCTGCAGACATACTAACCACCCCATCTACATTTACATGCAAGTCATTTATTTATATCACAAACAGCAGCAGTCCCAGCACAGATCCCTGCGTAACTCCACTAGTCACAGACGTCCAGCCTGAATATTGTCTTTCCACCACAACCCGCTGTCATCTATCAGTAAGCCACTTCTGAATCCATACAACCAAGTCATTGTAAATCCCAGTCATCTTAACCACCCAGATCAGCCTACCATGGGGGACGTTATCAAATGCCTTACTAAAATCCATGTAGACAATATCCACCACCCAACTCTCATTGATCCCTTTATCACCTCCACAAAAAACTTGATCAAATGAGTAAGACACGACCTGTCTTGTACAAAACCATGTTGACTGTCCCTGATTAACCCAATCTCTTCCAAATGGGAGTAAATACTATTCTGAAGAAACCTCTCTAATAGTTTCGCCATTACTGATGTGAGGCTCACTGTTTTGGATTCTTTCCACTTCTTAAATAAAGGAACAATATTAGCCACTGCCCAGTTCTGTGGAACCTCCCTTGTGATTAGAGAAGACACACAGATCTTCGTCAAGACTTCCACAATCACCTCGCCTCTCTCTAACGTGGGATAAATCCTGTCAGTTCATGGGGATTTATCCACTTTAATGCCCTTCAAGAGCACCAACACCTTCTTAATATCATACTTTCTTTAATAGTATTGGTATTGTCCACACTGATCTCACTGTCCTCTTTGGTGAAAACAGATACAAGGTACTCGTATAATACCTCGCCTATATCACCATACTGCAAGCACAAATTCCTTCCGTTATCCTTATGGATACCTCCTCCCTGGTTATCCTCTTGTTTTAATATTGTTAAATCAATCTTTGTCTTTAATCTGACTTGCCAAAGCTATTGAATAGCTCCTTTTGGCCCTTCTAATTACCCGTTTAGAGTTCTTTCCTCCTTGATATTCCTTAAAGGCTCTGTCTGATTCCAACCCCTTAAAGGTTGCATCCGCTTTCTTTTTCACTAAATTTACCATGTCTTTGGTAATCTACAGTTCCCTTACTTTGCCATTCTTATCCCTCATCCGTACTGGATCATGCAAGTTTTGAACATCTATAATCAATCAACTCATGTCAGATGTGGACTTGCCCAATAACATTTGCTCCCAGTGTACCCCCCTGAACTCCTGCCTAAAAACATTGTAGTGTGTAGTACCTTCCCACATGGTCCAGCATTCTCTCTATTCAGAACAATTTAAAACTGATAGAATTTTGATCATTAGAGTGCACTCCAGAGATGCTGCATGAGCTGCTGAGTTACTCCAGCACTTTCTGATATGTATTCTGCATGAGGACAGAAATACAATTTTTCTAAAAAATATATAATTTGCCTTGTTACTCTAGGCAGACACCTGCTGGGGCTACTTCCACTTCTAAAGCACAGAAGGCTATTGTGAATCATCCTAGTGCTGCTCTAGTGGCATTGAGGAGAGGATCAAGGAATCTTGCATTTAGAGATTATATGGTACGTAAAATAAATTGGGTTAATTTTTATGTAAGAGATTAACATAATTTCCGCCATTAAAGGTAGCATATGTTCTCGGATACAAACAATTAGCTTTCTTAATTTTTCATTCCAGGATGAAAAAGAAGACCCAATTACAAAACACATACGGCTAACAGCTGCCTTAATCTTAAAAAATGTTGTTAAGTATTCAGAATACGGTCGCAGGTAAGAACTATTTTTGCTTGTATGAAATTCTTTTCTCGGCAATGACCAGATGAGTAAATCTGTATAGTCAAGAAGTCCAGCAATTGTCTCAAACTTGTAAAAAGTTACAATTCTTTTCATTTGGATTTGTTAATGTTGCTCACATCTGAGAAAATATTCTCAGGTGACGTAGAAGAAAACTTTCAAGCATCCATAAGATTGAAAAGTTTGTGGAGGGTATTTTGATGTGATAATCCTGTTTTAATTTTTAAAAAAAGGAGCTTGAGGACTATCCTGGAATACACCACTCAATTAATTTCCTAATTATGATGATGTATCTGGAGAATATGTACAACACAATGAATGTTTGTTTGGTTTCTGAGAAGCACGGTAAATAATGATGGTGACCAAGCTGGGCACGTTGCTAGCAGTTCATTTCATTGCAGTTTAGAATTTATGGGGTTGTTCTATAAGCTAGGATGGTACAGTGGCGCAGCTGGTAGAGCTGCCACCTCACAGCACCAGAGACATGCTCGATCCTGACCTTGGGTGCTGTCTATATGAAATTTGCACGTTCTCCCTGTGACCACAGGGTTTTCCTCCAGTTTTCTCCCACATCCCAAAGATGTGCGGGTTTGTATGTTAATTGGCCGCTGTCAATTATCCCTGATGTGTAGGGAGTGGATGCAGAAGTGGGATAACATAGAACTAGTGTAAATATTTGGGTGATCGATAGTAATTGAGTCATACAGCATGGAATCGGGTCCTTCAGCCCAACCTACCCACACCGAAAAACATGCCTCATCTACACTAGTCCCGCTGTCTGCATCTGGTCCATATTGCTGTAAATCTATCATATTCATGTACCTGTCTAAATGTTTCTTTGTACATTGTGATATCTCATTCAATGTATCATGTGTTAAGTCTCATTCAAGATTTCGGGCAGGCAGAATTATTCACTTTCTGATAAGCGTAACACCATTGCATTTTATTTTAATAAGCTTAGCCAAAATAGGAATATTTAAAACATGATTTTGTTTTGTTTTTCCTGCAGACTACTAAAAAGACATGAGAACCAATTGTCTGTACTAGCCCTTAGTAACATGGAAGCTTCCAGCACTCTTGCCAAATGCCTTTTCGATCTTGTCCATCTAGAACAATTACAACATCCAGAAAATAAACTTTGAAAGAGTGAAATATGTATTCTGAAATATCGTTTACAGGGTTCTGAAGCAAGCAAGAAGTCTTAATGAGAAATGACCATCATGAACAGTTAAAAAAAAAAAAAAAAATCTTTTTCCATGATGCACAGAATCTTAACATTCTGCGCTCAAATGGAGTCAACTGTTGACAAGCTTTTAATAGGAGTACCAACTGTGTGATCAGAATCCACTACCAATTTTTTATTTAAAGTTGGAAATAATAAATTCTGAACCAGAGGAGCTACACAGAATAATAGCATTAAATATTTTTACCCTGCACCCCCTATGAGCACATTTTTATATTTCAGAATTAGTGACTAAGCTGGGTTTAATAGAACAGAAATTAACACACTGGATGTAATCCCTGCCATCCAAGAGGTTGCAGTTTATTTCTAGTGATGTGCTTTCTTGTTTAGAAATCAGTAGCTTGTTTTTTCATACTTGAGCCAATATATTTTCACTTATTTATTATCATATGATCAATTGTAAATATTTGTGAATAAAATTAACCAACTTTCATGCCACTGCAATCACTGGAAACACAATGTGGTGTCACAATAGCATTATTGTTAGGGTATAGGACTTTTTGTGTGTTTCCTGCCAATTGTAAGTAATTGTGATATATTGTCTGCAGTGGATGAATGTTCTTTAATTCTTTGTAAATAATTCTGTAATGGTACCAATGCTGTAAAGTCAAAAAACAGTTTTGTGGAACTGATTTTTTTGTATTATACACCTTGTAGAACTCATTTGCTGGTTGAAAGAGTATGGAATAATATATCTCATGTCATTTTGTAGAGAAAAAACTATTGAAGTTATTTTTGGTTTACCCTAACTTGGACCCACTGAAAGATATCACTTTGTACAAGCTCGGTGCTTGTACAGGATTTTTTGTATTTGTAAATTGGTTTAAATATGAGGAATTTTATACAGGTTTTTCTCCATGTATTATATTTATCTTGGGTGCAGGCATGGTATTTTCTCCACTATTCATAATGAATTTTTTTTTCTCCAATACAATTATAGTGCAGTATTCTAGTGTTTGTTCTTCCATCTTCAATATTGTACCATATCACATTCCTGTTCAGAACCTGTTCATGGTTATGTCCTGAATGGTGTGTTATGTGATTTTCATAACTGCCTCTTGCCTGATGTATTAGCATCCAAAGGAGGGAACACGCTCCCATTTCTTGCTGTGGCTGTAGAATGTGCAGTAAAGACATACAAACAGTTTTACATTAGATAACTTTAATTACTTTGACTGTTTATAGTTTTAAATAAAAGACTGGACACTTTTGTTTTTGTTTTCACTCATTTATTTCAAGTATAATTTATAGAAAGTAAAAAAGACATAATCGTGTTGCTGCCTGTTTCATTCTTAATTAGCAGTGGAAGCTGTCCAAGAGTTAATTAGAACAAATGAAGAGTGCTTGAATTAAAGGGAACTATTTTCACTCTGCTTTGAAAAGTTTTAACTGACAGTCCTGATAAAATATACTCTTTTGTTACCCCTTTGTTTGGATATTTATTGACAAGTGCAATGTCACATGGTTGCTGCCAGTGTGATATACCGGCTGGGATATATGTTTCCTATTATTCTTAGTTACTCTTACTAGCATATTATTGCCAGTCCATTGGGTGAAGAAGCTACTTCTGCATTCTTTATTGGATTTATCAATGCTCTTCAACTTCATTCTAGCACAAAGCCACCAGTTCCAACGTGGTTGAGCATCAAACTTGCTATTTCTGCTTGTACAGAAAATGCTTTGAAAGTTACTGTTTGTGTATCAGAATACATTTTGCTTTAATTGTGGTCGTCACTGTGCAGCTATTTATGGATTAGGCAGTATGTCACACATGTCTCATTGTAGGCCTGTAAGCAACTTGTTGCATTCAGATGGAGATCAGGCCTTTACTAAATTGTAACCACTCGCTACTATTGAGGCAGTATTCTATTCTGATTATAACAGTGAATTAATGGCATCCAGTGTCCCATTGATGTAACACCCGTGTATTAACCACTCACGGAGAGAGCAAGCTTCACATTCTACCATTCATTGAAAATGTTATTTTCTGTGTCCACATTGATAGCTTTTGATTATGCTTTATAATGCACTCAATCAAAACTATAGTCAGGGAAATAAATATGCTTAATGTTTTACATTACTAGTAACATCCTTGCAAATCAGCCATGTTTTCTCCACCACCTGACATCTGCAGATCAACCTCTCCTTACATGGTTCCACTTAGCACAAGCTCTTGCCCCACCTCTTTCTACCAGCTTTGAAGGGCTCAGACCCCAAATGTCAACTGTCCATTTCCCTCTACAAATGCTGCTTGACACACTAAGGTCCTCTCGCATAGTTTTTGCTCAAAATTCTTTGTGTGAAGTTGACATTCCAGTATTCAATGTGCCTAATATTGTCTTGCTATGGACAATACCAGTCTGGGGTTTGTTAATCTATTTAACATTTTGTATGAGCAGAGGGTTTTCAATATTATTCCAATTACCACAGCATTTAAAAATCCTTTAAGGTTCAGAAATAGTAAACTTGAAAACAAGGTGTAACATGGTAGAGATGACTGCAGAGAGTTCTCTTAACCACTCCTACCAAATGTATGGGGAAGATGAGCACTTGCTTAGAAATCAAGTCTGTTTTAAAGGGTTTAGTGAAACATTTATAAATAAAATGTTTACAATGCAAACCAAAAGGGTTTTATTAGTTTAAACTATGTACATCACACAACAGAACTATTTTACAAAATAGGTAAAATACAGTAATTTGAGCAATCCAGGAGACTGAAATACCTGCACCAATCTACCATTTTTAAAAGAAATTCAAATCAAGCCAGTCAACAATTCTTTGTTTACAGATAAATGTAAGCATATTTTTTCCATCTATTCTGCTCTACATAAATCGGTATGAAGAGAAGGTATTAAACACAAAGGTGGATCTGCTCAGGGCTAAAGGTTGATTCGTGCCCATATCCACCAGGTTAAAATTACACTAGGACTTTCAAAATATTAAGCAGATGCTTGGCCTTTGGTAACATCCTGTATGTACCCATGTGAGATGCATTAATAGCCTTACACCTACAATTTTAGCTGCTGATAAACCACAATGCATGTCGACACATGAGCAACAGATTTTGATTAGCAGTAAGACAAATAATACAAACCTACTCCAGTACAGTCCACCTAATCATAGTTTACTTGAACCTGTTGATACAATCATGTGTCTAAATAACCATTCACAACCAGTTGAAAGAATTGTGCAAATTGCCTTGGATAGGGGATATCATCAACATTGCTGACCATATGGTAACAAAGCTGTCTTACCCTTTCGAGCACTGAGATTTATGCTGAAACATCTAATTTAAAATTGTGGCTCAATAAACATGTCATCAACAAGTTCACAGCTAATCACTTCCTCCTCAAAACAAACGACATAGACAGACTCAAGCAGCCTTTGGTACCAAGCAATTACAGAGATTCCAAAATGCACAATGATCACATCCAGATAATTAATACTGAATTCTGCAGAGGTGAACAGTGGTAATGACCTGTAAATGCTAATACTCAACATGAAAACTGGCACCTCTCCCTAGTGTTCAAGAAGGAACTGCAGATGCTGGAAGATCGAAGGTACACAAAAATGCTGGAGAAACTCAGCGGGTGCAGCAGCATCTATGGAGTGAAGGAAATAGGCGACGTTTCGGGCTGAAACCCTTCTTCAGACTGATGGGGGGTGGGGGGGGGGGGGAGAAGGAAGGAAAAAGGGAGGAGGAGGAGCCCGAGGGCGGGGGGGATGGGAGGAGACAGCAAGGGCTATCAAAACTGGGAGAATTCAACGTTCATGCCACCGGACGCAAGCAGCCCAGGCGGAATATGAGGTGCTGTTCCTCCAATTTCCGGTGTTGCTCACTCTGGCAATGGAGGAGACCCAGGACAGTGAGGTCGGATTGGGAATGGGAGGGGGAGTTGAAGTGCTGAGCCACCGGGAGTTCAGGTAGGTTATTGCGGACTGAGCGGAGGTGTTCGGCGAAACGATCGCCCAACCTCCGCTTAGTCTCCCCGATGTAAATCAGCTGACATCTAGAGCAGCGGATGCAGTAGATGAGGTTGGAGGAGATACAGGTGAACCTTTGTTGCACTCTAGTGGGTCTATTTCTGAGATGTGTGAGTTTGAGCTGCCTAACTAGATAGAGGGTGCACTTTGATTTCTGATTAGTGTTGACTACATGATCTCAATTATACTGGCAGCAGATTGAACAATTAGTGCCAGACGGGAATGGGAAAAAAGGTTTCCTATCTGGTAACCCTGTTAGAAAATTTGCATATGGACAGGATTGAAACTGGTTGATATTATCCAATGGTCAAATACCATGCCAAAATGTACTCTGAGGTTAATAACAAAATTATATTTCTCCTATCCTACTGAAAACTCCACTCCCACCATAAACTGGTCACCCGAGAGGAGAATAAGCATCCTAAAATGTTGATCCTTGAGTCCCAAGGTACATTACACGTTAGGATTAAAGTGATTAATTTCCAGAAAAATACATTTTAGATTTGTGGATTAAGGATGCATGTTTAGAGAACTGAATGCAAAGCTGCCCCTCATTAATAATTCCCCAGCTAAGTATATTTTTCTTAATCTCTTAACGGATAACGAACCATGATGTTCTGTAATTTCAGAGATTACATTACGACCAATGCTTTTGAATACGAGGCATTTTTCTATTCTATTCCAGAAAAATTTAAAGGCCCCATCGCATACCGAATCATTTCAACTGAATATTTTCAAAGCCCATTGAGAATAAACTGCTTTGTCAGTCAAGGTTTTTTTTCCAACAAAAACACTGGAAGTTCAGAGACTTTTGAGGAGACTGATATTTGTGGTTACAGGACACACTTCTTGCAACTCATTTATTTTCTATGAATCTGGTTAAACTTTTTTCTGCCTTTTATAGTCTATGAGAATAAATGAATGACGAACATGCAATAATTAACATGTTAGGCGGTTTTTAATGTATACACTTAACTTTGCATGTATACCTTCAAATAGGCTGAAAACCTTCGCAATGTTAATCCTGCACTTTTACCGTATGTAAAATTTACCAACCTTTTCTTGGAATTAATGATTTCTCACACTCATTCCTTTCATTAGTACATTTTTGAATGAAGTGTGTGGCTTTTCAATAAATTGTATTGCCAATATAAAATATGCTAGTCCTCTTATCCAAAATGCAAGCATGTGAAAGGTATTTGATATAACCTAAAGGATTTAAAGGAAATCCAGAGGAGGGGCATAAAGAAAATGAAAAAGGAGGGGAGGAACAACTGATGTTGTATTACAAGATTCCATTAAACAACAACTAGCAGGCATGTGATATTGTTCTACATGATTATCAGCTATAATATAAAAAACAATTAAGCACTGCTGACAATAGTGTTTTGGAAGCTGTAGAAATACAGACCTCAAGCTGTTGATAATACCAAAATAAGCTTCATTCAATATGTAAGTTATATAGGCAATACAATACAGGATCCAACCCCAGTATTTGAATCGGCCGTTGCCATACTAATTCATTGTGTTTAAAGTTAGCCGAACAATGTCAGTACCTAATGGAATGTACTACTCTAAAACCATCACCAGGACATCAAACAAAAATACTTTTACAAAGGATTCCACGTCTGGAGTAGATGTACAAATTTCTCATCTGATCTTCAATAAATTTAAACCCATATACATGTTCATCAAGACCCAGAAACTGTTTTGACAAGCAGCAGAAAATTTATTTTGGTGTGGAGGTTAAGTATTACAGAATACTCCAATCACATTTTAAACCATTCTTTTCTGCTTTTCTCAAAAATGAAACTATAGAATCAAATCTTTTATCAAACATTTTCCCACTGAGCAACAGTCCTAGCAGAGTTAATCATTTTTGTTTAGACCCTAAATGCACTAAAATAGCTGAACAGCCTCAGTTGCCAGTCTTCAGTGCAGCTACATGATCCAATGCTTCCAGTTAAACCTGGAGGCATTTGTACAGCATAGAAACTGTTTACAAAAAACACTTAACTAGTTAACAAAAAAGAATCAGTAAGAGATAATTTGATACATTAGGAAATCATCTAAACAAATATCACATTTATACAGCCGATCTACGGAGAGCCCACAGGAGTGGATAGGACAGATCATATTATCCTTGCAACTCCATTGAACTAACAACAGCATGCTTTCATTTCATGTTATTGTGGTGTCCCAAATGCATCAGTTTAAAAAAAAAAAAAAACACAATCTCCGTAGGAAAAATTATATGAACCAATGGAAAACAAATTTCCTACTCATCATTCTATTTTGGGTTCATGTTAACACTGGTAATCAATCTGCTATATCTTTATATTGTTTAAAAAGACTTGTTCCCAATGATACTGGATTCTTCGGGCTTTGCGTTTCCTTTCCTTGCATGTTTATATTTCTCTACGTATGCTTTTACCAAGTTTGCTACTTTTCCTGGGATTACTTCACCACTCTTGCTATGGCAAACCTTAGAAATAAACATACACATTTCAGTGGATTAATTCAGTAAATATGGTAGACTGGAAATTAATCAATTTAGAAACAAAATTATGGTAAAGATTAAAATCTGATATAGTCTGTTTGATGAATGCCACACAAAAGAACCACTAAATCTCTTATTCACAGATGCATCTGATCTGAAGTGTGTAGGAAAGAACTGCAAATGCTGGTTTTAATCGAAGATAGACACAAAATGCTGGAGTAATTCAGCGGGACAGGTAGCATCTCTGGAGAGATGGAATGGGTGACGTTTCTTCCTGATCTATTCCTCTCATGATTTTGTATACCTCTATAAGATCTCCCCTCATCTTCCTGCGCTCCATGTAATAGAGACCCAGCCTACTCAACCTCTCCCTATAGCTCACACCTCTAGTCCTGGCAACATCCTTGTAAATCCTTTCTGAACCCATTCAAGCTTGACAATATTGTTCCTATAACATGGTGCCCAGAACTGAACACAATATTCTAAATGTGGTTTCACCAACGTCTTATACAACAGCAAATGACCTCCCAACTTCTATACTTAATACTCTGACTGATGAAGGCCAAATTGCCAAAAGCCCTTTTGACCACCAATTCTACCTGCGACTCAGCCTTCAAGGAACCATGCACCTGCACGCGTAGATCTCTTTGCTCTACAACACTACCCAGAGGCCTACCATTTATTGTGTAGGCCCTGCCCTGGATCGACATCCAAAAATGCATCATCTCACATTTCTCTATATTAAATTCCATCAACCATTCCTCCGCTCACCTCGCCAATCGATCCAGATCTGGCTGCAAACTTTCACAACCATCTTCACTATCTGCAAAACCACTAACTTTTGCATCATCAGCAAACTTGCTAACGTTGCCCTGTGTTATCATCCAAATCATTGATGTAGATGACAAACAGTAACGAGGCCAACACCGAACCCTGAGGCACACCACTAGTCACAGGCCTCCCGTCCGAGAAGCAACTCTTCACCATCACCCTCTGCTTCCTTCCATGGAGCCAAATCTGCTATCGATTGTCTCAAGGTGTGAGACAAAAGGATTGAAGAGTTGCGAATTGTGAAGCTAGAGGAAGGAATGCGAGTGGAAGGAGAGGGGGGAAAATAGGTGCACATCCAGGTAGGGCACAGGGAAGAGAAGGGGAGCGAAGGAAAGGGGAGGGGTTTAATTGGTTGCCTAAAATTGGACTATTCAACGTTCATACTGTCAGGTTGAAAACTTATCCAAGCAGAATATGAGGTGCTTTTCGTCCAGTTTGTGCATGGCTTCACTCTAGCAATGGAGGAGGCCCAGGACAGAAAGGCCAGTAATGGGAAGAGGAGTTAGCAACTGGAACTTGACCTCGTACAGTAGGCCTTGACCGTGACAAACTGAGTGCAAGTGTTTGGCAAAATGGTTACCGAGTTTAAGTTTGGTCTCGCCGATGTACAGGACGCCACATTGGGAATGCTGTTGCAGTAGACGAGGTTAGAAGACGTGCAAGATAGCCTCTGTCTCACCTGGAAGGACTGTTGGGGATTTTGGATAGAGGTGTGGGAGGAAGTTTAGGGACAAGTGTTACAACTCCTGCAGTTGCAGAGGAAAGTACCTGGGGAGGGGGTTGTTTGAGTTGGAAGGGACGAGTAAACCAAGGAGTTGGAGGGAGTGGTCTCTGCAGAAGGTGGAAAGGGGTGGGGATAGCATGATGGTGATGGAATCACCTTGCAGGTGGCGGAAACGTCAGAGAATGATGTGTTGGATGCAGAGCCTGGTGGGGTGAAAGGTGAGGACCTGGGGAATTCTATCTTTCCCCCCCTGTCTGTGGGGAAGGGGTACAAGAGTAGAACTGCGGGACACAGAGGAGATGTGGGTAAGGCAACCATCTATGACAGCAAAGGGAAAACCACGTTTACTAAAGAAAGGACATCTTAGGTATCTAGAATGGAAAGTCTCATCCTGGGAGCAGGTGCGGTATGGATGGCAAAATTGAGAGTAGTCCTCTTGCAGAGTCTATGCAAGAGGCAGGATAGGAGGAGGTGTAGTCCACATAACTGGGGGTCAGTGGGTTTGTTGTAGATGTCAATTGATGGTATATCCATACGATGGATACAGAGAGATGAAGGAATGGTAGAGAGATGTCAAAGATAGTCAAAATGAATTTGAGGGTAGGGTGGAAGTTATTGGTAAAGTTAATGAAATCAACAGGTTCTGCACGGGTGCAGGAGGCAGCCCCTAAGCAGTTGTCGACTTAGCGGAAAAGAGCTGGGGGATGCTGATAGTGTACATTTGGAACAAGGACTGTTCAATGTAACCAACAAAAAAAGCAAGCATTGCTGGGGCCCATGGTCACACCTTTAAAGTTGTGGAATGCAAGGACAAGTTCCACCAGGCGGAGAGTGTTAATTAAAAGGAAATGCCTGTTTAATGAGTTTGCATTAATGAGTTGCTGAATTTCCTTTAGAGTTGTGTAGGAAAGAACTGTAGATGTTGGTTTAAATCATAGGTAGACACAGAATGCTGGAGTAACTCAGCGGGACAGGCAGCATCTCTGGAGAAGGAATGGGTGACGTTTCGGGTCGAGTCCCTTCTTCAGACTGATATCAAGGGAGTGTACGGGACAAAGATAGAATGGAGTCGGAGACAATAAGACTGGTCGGAGAACTGGGAAGGGGAAGGAGATAGAGAGGGAAAACAAGGACTATTTGAAGTTAGAGAAGTCAATGTTCATACCGCTGGGGTGCAAGCTACCCATGAGACATATGAAGTGCTGTTCCTCCACTTTGCGCTAGGCCTCACTCTGCCAATGGAGGAAGCCCAGGACAGAAAGGTCAGATTAGGAATGGGAGGGGTAGAACTGCTGAGCACGCGGAGATCAAGTAGGTTAAGACGGACTGAGCGGAGGTGTTCAGCGAAACGAACCTGCACCTGGTCTCACCAATGTAAAGACGTTGACACCTGGAATGGAGGATACAGTATATGAGGTTGGAAGAGGTGCAAGTGAACCTCTGCCTCACCTGGAAAGACTGTTTGGGTCCTTGGATGGAGTCGAGGGGAGAAATAAAGGGACAGGTGTTGCATCTCCTGCGGTTGCAGGGAAAGTACTGGGGAGGGGGTGATCTGGATGGGATGGGATAGGTTAACCAGGGAATTGCGGAGGGAACGGTCTCTGCGGAAAGCAGAAAGGGGTGGAGATGGGAAGATGTGGCCAGTAGTGGGATCCCGTTGGAGGTGGCGAAAATGTTGGAGGATAATATGCTGCATGCGACGGCTGATGGGTTGAAAGGTGAGGACAAGGGAGACTCTGTTCTTGTTACGAATGGGAGGGGGAGCAAGAGTGGAGTTGCGGGATATCGATGAAACCCTAGTTGCACCTCCTCCAACCCTTATATTTATGATGGAAAAGGGGAACCCCCGTTTCCTAAATGAGGACATCTCCGATGCCCTGGTATGGAAAACCTCATCCAGGGCGTAGACGGAGGAATTGGGAGTAGGGGATAGGTTCTTTGCAGGAAGCAGGGTGGGAAGAAGTGTAGTCTAGATAGCTGTGGGAGTCAGTAGGTTTGTAGTAGATGTTGGTCAATAGTCTGTCTCCTGTGATGGAAACGGTGAAATCTAGAAATGGTAGGGAGATGTCGGAGATGGTCCAAGTGAGTTTGAGTGCAGGATGGAAATTGGTGGTGAAGTTGATGAAGTCAGTGAGTTCTGCATGGGCGCAGGAGGTAGCACATATGCAGTCGTCAATGTAGCTGAGGTAGAGTTCAGGGATAGGGCCAGTGTACACCTGGAACAGTGCTTGTTCGGCGTACCCTACAAAGAGACAGGCATAGCTTGGGCACATAGCTACGCCTTGGGTTTGGAGAAAGTGGGATGAGTCGAAGGAGAAGTTGTTGAGGGTAAGGGCCAGCTCTGCCAGGCGGAGGAGAGTATTGGTAGATACTTTAGAGTTGTATTCCTTTAGAGTTGTCTGCCACCAGCTCTCTACCTTTTTGCATGCTGAACCGATTCAATTATTTAGACACAGGGAACGGCAAAATAGTACTGGAGTAACCCAGCGAGTCAGGCAGCATCTCTGGTGGACATGAATAGGCGATGTTTCGGATTGGGACCCTTCTTCAGACTGCAGTGGAGAGGGAGAAAGCTGGAAGGCAGGTGTGGGTGGGACAAAGCCAGGCAAGTGATAGATGGATACAGGTGAGGGAGATTCATTGGCAGATGGGTGCACAATGGTCACAGATTAAAAGGAGACAGAATTCTGTGTGGCAAGGAGAGATGTGAAATGTGAGGCAAGAGGTAGAGATAGAGATGGAATAGAATGGGGAAAATAGTCGCCTAGTCCAAGCTTGGTCTTGCCAATATATAGGCCAAACCAAGAGAACCAAATGCAGTAGACGAGATTAGAGGAGATGCTTGCGAACCTCTGCCTCACACTCTGCGAACACCCCCACCAGCCTCCGCATCCAACACGTCATTCTCCAACATTTCCATCACGTTCAACATCAAATCCACCAGTCGCATCTTCCCAGTTCCACTTCTTTAGAGACTGTTCCTCCGCAACTCATTCGTTCACACATACCTTCCCACCCAAACAACTTCCTCCCCAGGTACTTTCCGTTGCAAACACAGGAGCTGTAACACCTGTGCCTACATCTCCTCCCTTACATCTATCCAGGGACAAAAACAGCCCCGACAGCTGAGACAGAGGTTTACATGCACTGCCTTTAATCTCGCCTACTGTATTTGGTGCTCCCGATGTGGCCTTTACATTGGCAAGACCAAGTGTAAACCATGCGACTGTTTCGCTAACTCGGTCCACCAAGGCCTGCTGGATCTCCTGGTTGCTAAGCATTTTAACTCCCCTTCCCATACCAACCTTTCTGTCCTCGGCCTCCTCCATTGCCAGAGTGAAGCCACACACAAACTGGAGGAACAGCACCTCGTATTCCATTTGGGTATTCTACAACCTAATGATATGCACATTGAATTCTCCAATTGTAAATAACTAACTACCTCCACCCCCCTTCTTTATATGTCTTTGTCCGTCTGCGATAACAGAAATCCGTTATAAAGTGGTCTGTAATTACGAGGGTTTACTGTTTTGTGTGCAGGGGGAGTAGGACATGAATGTTTAGGGTGGGAGATAGGGTACCAATAAACAGGATAATTCTATTTTGGAATAATGGCAATCTTCTTGAGATCAGTTGGGACTGCACTCATCCGGGCAAGTGGAGAACATTCCATGACACACTTCATATGTCTCGTCAAATTTAAGGCATCAGATGAGATGAGTCAATCACTGCAGGATAACCCAGCCTCTGACCCATTCTAGTCTGAAGGATGTTAATATGGAGCCCTCAGTAATGGTAATGCATTGAATGTCCCTTGCTGGTTTCGGCCATTGCCTACACTCGAGGCACAAATATTACTGGCTACTGCTCACCCCAAGGATAGACTGATTCATCTGCTGAGAGTAGCCAATGCAATGCAATTACTTATTTCATTCACTTCTATGCATCAGTGATAAAGGCAAGCAATTGTTTCCAAATGAATTGGAACTGCAAGGTTTTCAAAAGCATTTCACAATGTAGTTCAGAGTTAACCATATTAGTAAGTCTGCAGTCACATATAAGCCATACAAAATAATGATATTCCACTCCAAATAGTACCGGATAATACTTTTTTGATAAACATTACGGTGGTTTTGTCATTACTATTCTAGATTAATTTCATTATTACATTTAAATTCTCCATAGACATTGGTGGGATTTAAACTTGCCTCTACCCCATTTGTTCAAGTCCTTGGGTTATTAGTCCAGTATTGTCAGCACTATGCTAGTTATGAGATATCTCCACTTTTATCAATTATGCAGGTCTACATTCACCTTTTGTATATTTTTAATATAAGAGCATGCTCCTAGCCCAATGTCCTCCTGCAGTTTTTCTTTGCCATTTCTGCAATGTCACCTATCTCGAGTCCTACAAATGTTAATATTTACTAGACTAAGTGGGACCCGTTGGGTCCCAGTCACACGGGAGGCCTGGTCCCCCAACACAACCCATTTCCCAACGCAATATTCCATCACTCACCTGTTCCCCCAACACAATATGTCACCACTCACCCACAGCCCCTAACTCCGCAGGTGCGGCTGACGGGTTCCTGTTGTGACATCCCTGATCCCCCCCCTCCCCACTCTGAATGGACTGCAGCTGGGGATGGGGATGGCTTCAGGCGGGGGCCGGCGGGAGCGTCCTGTAGCCGGGGATGGGAACGGCTTCAGGCGGGGAGCATTCTGCAGCCAGGGGAGGGGTTGGTTTCAGGCGGCGCCTGTCGGGGGCCAATGGGGGGAAAGCGCTACCGCGTGTGTGTGTGTGTGGGCTGGGGGTTGTGGGCGAGGGGGGTGTGTGGGCGGAGGGGAGAGTGCGGCGGGCTTGTGTGTCGGCGGGGGGAGGGGGTTGTGGGCGAGGGGTGTGTGTGGGCTGGGGGGTTGTGGGAGGGGGAGGGGTGTGTGTGGGCGAGGTGGTGTGGGGGGGGGGGGGAGTGTGGGCGGGGAGAGAGAGCTCGGAGAAGAGACGGGGGTTGTGGGGGATATCACGGGGAGGGGGGCAGGAGCCAGCAAGGGGGACCAGAGGGGAAGGGGCTGGAGCTGACGGTGCGATGGGGACTCACAGCGGGCACTGGTCGCTGGACGTTCTCCTCCGCCGGGATCAGAGTCTCCGCTTTCCGTTTGGCGACATCTCCGACTCCACGCCGGGCTGGGCCGGGCCACTACTGGTCCCTCCGAAAATTGTGTCCGGTTGGAAACATCCCCCGGCCATCCTCAGCTCCAGTAAAGATGCGATGGCGCAGGAAGGGGCGGACCGTCCCGCAGAGTGACAGGAGAAAAGACCAATCCACGCGGCATTGACTGACAGGAGAGGAGATCGATCTGCACACGCTTGGTTTTTAAGGTTTTTAAACCTCGCTGACTTTTACATTAGACCACCAATCGGAACGAAACTTGGTGCACTCGCAGCACAGGAGAATGGTGAGTAAGCTGGCGAAAAATCGTAGCGCAATCGCGTACCATTTTTGCGCAAATAGAAAGACCGGAAGATAACATGATCAGATCTTTAGTTATGTATAGATCTTCAACCTGTGTCCAAGTCATTCTTCAAACACGCTTTGAAGAGACATAAATGCTGCAAGCAATTGCAACAGTTGACATTTTACAAATTTTTGTCAATGTCTTGTTGTTTTCTATCTAACAGTCTCTACTTAAGACATTGCAGATTTCTGGAATCCAGACCCTTTACCAAATACAGAACAATCACTAATTTCCTTCCGCACATCCCATCATGTTCACGTGTGGTCTTTACAAATTATTGTGACAGTCCCCATTTAACTAATATTTTGTAAGTGCTCGCCACTGCAATTATTATACTGTTTCGAAATTAATTAATAGTAATGTGATTTAAGGACCAGCAATAAGAATTAAAATAACCTTAATGGAAGAACAAATATATATGTGCGATAGATAATTTGAACCTATTTAGTCTTCTCTGGCTTAGAACACTTTGACTAGCAACCTAAAACTGATTATTAAACAAAAATGACCAAATGTTCAATTTCTTGCAGCACTTCTTTAAAGTATTTTTCTAATTATTCTTCAACCACCATATATAATCATGGCACAGTCACAATATATTTTAAAATGTTACCTTATCCACTGCCTTGCGGACTATCTCTTTGTATTCATCCTTGGTAATGTCCTTCTTCTGGTAATAAGGCTTGATGGCTAGTTTTACCTCATCTACAGCTCTTTCCTGAACAGTATATTTCTGTATTGGAAAAAAAGTTGTAAGTTATATATTAACCAGCTTTTATCAAGGTATCACACCAAACCCAGAACAAGACATCAATGAATCAACAACAGATGGTAACAATAAACTAATATGGACGAAGGAACAATGAAACTGCATTACATAAAGCACAGGTACTTTATTTTGTTCACAGGTTCAAATGGCTTTTAAAAACAGAAGCTGAATTGCCTCCTTCTGATTTCTGATTCTAAAATGTTGTGGAGAAATGTAATTTGGTAAATGTAATTAATTCACTACTTCTGGACTTGCCTTCTCCTTTTTGGGCTTTTCTACTTCAAATTCTTCCTTCAGGCTTTCTTTTTCCATTGTAGTCTTTGCAGTTGAAAGAGTTGCAAAGACCTGTTGGACAGACTGAAAGGCAGAAGAAGAAATATCGAGAGGAAGTGAAACAGGCACTGCCTTGCTCGAGCCTTCGGCTGGAATGGGTACACTCGCAGCACTGGTCTGCAAATCCACTTCAGACGTACCACTAGGAGGGATGGTCTAAAACACAAGCAAGGTAAAATATCAAGTATTTCTAGTGTCCACAAAAGCAGAACAAACATTTGAATAAAACGATGGAATTTAATAAGATAGTTACTTCTGCAAAAAAAGTTTTACAAATGCATGAGTTGTTAGTGATGACTTATTAGCTGTCAAATGCTTAAAAAATATCTAGAGGGCAACTTTCATTTTAACATTTAGGAGCTATAACTACATAATGCAATTAAATCAGGTGTGATTTCAAGTCACTAACTTCAATGTACATATCTAAGTTTCATCCAATACAATTAAATGTATTACACACCCCCAATTCCAGAACAAAGATCCACATACAAATCTCTTGATACAACAAAAAAAGTTACCCAATCTGAAATGACATTAAGGCAGCAGACTATTCATCTGTTATTAATATTTAGGTTGGCATAGATTCCAAATTCTCTCTTTTAGAAAATGGTTGACAAAACAGCAAGTCTGGATTGTTCCTCAATTACTTCTCAGCCCTATCGCAGATGTTCAAGAGAGCAGAGTCAAAATCATCACCAGAAATTCAACAACACTGCTGGAAGATGAACATTTGTCTTCCTATTATGAAAATGACCAAACATGAATTAGCAGCTTTTATTTCAAACTGAAGGATGCAGTGCCATACGGAACAGTTTGATAAGGAGGAAGACAATATTTAAACATAGCATGCTATGCGTGATGATCAGAGCTTACATTTCAGCCCTAAATATAACTAAAACTTTTGTCAACAGTGAAGAGATCAAAAAATCATGACAATTAAAAGTATTTGTACAATTGATTAGAACGCACTTCATTCTATATGTCTCAGGGGAGGTATTTTTGCACCGAGTCAGAGGATTTTGTGCCATTCTTGGCCAGAAGCAAGTTAAAGACGTGTTAATATCTGGAATTCTGCATTTACCACAAATCAGTTACCCATTTCCACTATAGACATGGCAGAGCAGCTGTTTACCGCTACCAAGGACTAAAGAGCACTTGTTACAGATGTATTGCAATTTGTTTTTGTATTCATCCTTGTATTGCAAACTGGACTATTCCAAAGAACAACACCATGCCACAAATAGCTTCATCTACACCTCATCAACGTTTTATTTTTACTGTGGGATTATCATACAAGATGCTGGGACAAACCAATAGGTTAACGAGATGGCCAAAGAGCACAGGTAAATTAGAACAAAACTCCCTTGAACACAGTAGAAATCTGGATTAAGCGTAGCGAAATGAATAACATCAAAAAGCAAATATTATCCCAACATGTGTTTAAAAAAAATTTCAAATTTCCAAGAGGAAATGTTTGTAACAATGAGCACAAAAGTGCTGTATTCAGTGTAAGCCTTTAACCTAGTCTTAAACGGACCAACCAAGAGAGTTCCTGCTGGCACACACTGACCACTTTCTCCCCATTTCTCTGCTAAACACAAACAAACGCTGGAAAATGATATTCATGTTCAATTCCGGTCAAGAACTTACCTGAGGTTGCGTCAGGTCAAGCTGTTGTACTGCGTAGTTCACTGACTGAGAGGGTGGAGGTGGAGGTGGTGGTGGGGGTGGGCTGTTTGGGAGATTTCCCGCAGCAGTTGGTGGTGGCACTGCCGATATTCCTGCATGCACATTCATTGGGGGAGGCGGGTGGATATAGGGATTATGAAAATGCATTAAAGGAGGATGAACATTCAATGGATAAGGAAAGACACCCATCGTTTGGGATGGTGGGGGATTCAGTGTTTGTGCTACAACAGGCTGCATAACATTAACAGCTTGTTGAGAGCCATTCATTTGTTGATTTGATTGGTCACTGAAGGCTGATGCCCCTTGCGATGAATCTGCTAAACAACAGAAAAGGTAGAGATACAGTCATAACGTTTTTCTGATTGAAGCATTGAGGAATTCTGTAAAATTTTATTCAGAAGCTTGATCATAGCATTTTGTTCTGATATTCTTAACACATTTGCAGTAACTTAATAAATGCACGGTATTTGATGAAAATATAGAGTATTAGAACAGTACAGCACAGGACCAGGCCCTTCAGCTCACTCCGCCTGTACCGAACATGATGTCAGGACCAAATCTTCCCTGTCTGCACATAATCCATATCCCTCCATATCCAGGTGCCTATCCAAAATGCTCTTAAATGCAACTATCTTATCTGCCTTCTCCAGCATCCCTAGCAGCACTTTCCAGGCCCATGCCACCTTCTCCAAGTAAAAAAATAAAATCTTGCCCTGCACATCTCCTTTAAACTTTGTCCCTCTCACCTTCAAGCTATGCATTTGATATTTCCATTCTGGGAAAATTGTTCTGTCTACCCTTTCTATGTCTCACGTAATATTATACATTTCTATCTTCAATCTTCAGCGTTCCAGAGAAAACAATCCAAGTCTGTCCAAACTTTCCCCGTATCTAAGTCAGGAATCATTCCAGTAAACCTCCTCTGCACCCTTTCCAAAGCCTCCACATTCTACCTGCAACGGGATGACTGGAACTGCACACACAATCCAAATGCAGCCTAACCAAAGTCCTGTAAAGTTGAATCATGACTTACTGACAATTATATTCAACGCCCCAACCAATGAAAGCAGGCAACCATACACCGGTTTTACCACAAAAAAAGGTGAGAAAGGTGTATGGAATCATGCAATATTAACCCTTACAATCAGCCTCCTAAACACCTCACACTTGCTCGGATTAAACTTTGACCACCATTTCCCCAGCTTCTGCTGGAGCTGATCTATATCCCGCTGTACACTTCGACAGCCTTCCTCACAGTCCCCAATCTCAGAAGATTAAGATGCACAGGATGAACAGTGTACTCTCCCGAGTTCCTGCCAAATAATATTATAATTTGTCTTATTCCCTTTGGTTCCTTCCTGCAAGGTCCAGCCTTCTCCTTATTTAAAACAATCTTAAAACTTATGGCATTGTGATCACCATCCCCTCAATGCTCCTCCACTGAAACACCAGTCACCTGGCCAGGCTCATTTCTCAACACAAGGTCTAGAACATTCCCGTTGGACTATCCACATACTGCTTCAAGAAACCTAACAAACTCTGCCCTGTCTAACCCTTTGGCACTGAGCAAGACCCAGTCAATATTGGGAAAGTTAAAGCCACCCACTAAGCCGACTCTGTTGCTTTGGCATCTTTTGGTAAGCTATCTACATATTTGTTCCTCTATCTCCCACTTGCCATTGTGGAGCCTAGAGTACAATTTCATTAAGCGCACTTGCACCTTTATTTCCTAGTGCTACCCATGTCGCCTCAGCAAAGAAGCTCTGCAGTATGTCTTCTTTGAGTGCTGCCACAACAGTCTCCCTGATTAGTAACACAATTCCATCATCTGTTTTCCCTCCCTCTCTATCACTGCCTTCTGAGGCAGAGAATTCCAGATTCACAACTCTCTGGGTGAAAATGTTTTTCCTCATCTCCGTTCTAAATGGCCAACCCCTTATTCTTAAACTGCGGCCCCTGGTTCTGGACCCCCCCCCCCACCCCTCCAACATCGGGAACATGGTTCCTGCCTTAATAATCTTATATGTTTAATGTGCACAATTTGCAGCTGCTGACCCTCCCCCCTTGAGAATGTCTTGCAGCCGCTCAGAGACATCCTCGACCCTGGCACCAGAGAGGCAACGCACCACCCTAGAGTCCGGTTTTCTGCCACAGAATCCGCTGCCTGTCCCTAATGTCCTTTCACTATGGCTTTGTCTGGTCTTTCACTTTCCCGCTGTGCCTCAGAGCCAGCCCTGACACCATTAATGCAGTGGTCTCCCCTGACTGATCATTCCCCCACAACAATATCCAAAGGAGTATACCTGTTGTCAAGGAGAATAGCCCCAGGGGATTCCTGCACTCTCTGGCTACTCCCTTTCCTGGTGGTCACCCATCTATTCTCTGCCTGTACCTTAGGCATGACCACCTCACTAACTCCTATCTACGAGTAATCATATGCACATGTAAAATTTGGATTACATTGTATAATACAGCAATCAAAAGAAACGGTAAAATCGTGGCTGTTGCAAATACGAAATGTTAAGGCAGAAAATGCTGAGCATGCTCTAGAAATCATACAACTGCTATAGAGATGAATGAAAAAGCCGGGTGCTCGTCAGCTTCAAGACTTTGCATCTCAAAATGCACTCATTGTTTGTCTGAAACCAGATAATGTGGCACAGTGTCAGAGTGATGCATTATAATAACACTTGATAGAACTCCATGGAGAGAAGATGATTCGAATCTTGGCATGATCTTGGGAAAATTATCTGATGATTTAATAGCGAGCACTGTAGATTACACCATTCCAGAGTTTACGTGATGGAGTTGAAAATAATGAGACTTTGAGGGTAAAGCAAATGTTTCATTTATCTCAATGACGGAATGGATCAGCAGCCTCGGGCAGAAATTAACAATGAATTGAGAGTGGCAGGTATCTAGTACACAGGGAGCGGCTGGTGCGTGGAACGTGATGGCAGGAAATCTGGAATAGTAGAAGCAGATTTTATAGCAACATTTAAGGAGCATTTAAAAAGGCATATGAACAGACAGGGGATGGAGTCATATAGATCATGTGCAGTTTAAATTGGCATTATAGCCAGCAAAGACATCGTGGGCCAAAGGGCCTGTTCCTGTGCTATATTATTTTATGTTTTATATTCTAACACAGCACCATTGGATATGCCCCGTGTACAGAGTCCTGTGACAGCATCGATATGGTACAATGTCACACAAGTTCCAGCTGTTGTTAGTTTGCTCCTTCTGTAACTATCTTCCCATCAACCCAGCCAGCTTTTGAATCAAGCCCTAAGTTAAAGAATAATCCACTCCAATTTCCTATTTTATATTAAATTCCTTCATGTTTGACCAAATAAATTTTCATGTAATTTTCATAATAATTTCACAGAATTATTATGGCACAGAGTGCCACTCAGCCTGGGTTTGTCCCTGGTACAACAGATCTATTGTTGCCCCAATGCCAACAGTATCACAGGCTTTAGAAAGAAAATCTACTCCAAAGCTTAACATTCAGAAATTGCACTCTGGAAATAGCTCTGCCTTCTTACAATTTCACACCTGGTTATAAATTAATGATTACAAAATAAAAGGTTACTGCATAGGTGAAGACTATTTGGTTTATCAGGTCCATGACGGATATATGCAGGAGCAATGCAGCTGGTGCTCACCCCCTTCCCACAGCTCTGATCAACTTTCAATGCCGCAGTTGAATTTGCCTCCTCATATCTTATGGGAGCCATTCCAGACCCAAATCACCTGCTATTAGTAAGGCTTCCTCAAGTCAATGTTGAGAATTTTGATAGTGATTTAATTCTATGCCCCAGTTTCTTTATTATCAACCAACAAGAACAGCGTCTCTTTATCTAAGGTACACAAAATTGCTGGGGGAACTCAGCGGGTGCAGCAGCATCTATGGAGCGAAGGAAATAGGCGACGTTTCGGGCCGAAACCCTTCTTCAGACCGTCTCTTTATCTACTTTGTCTAGGCACTTTGGGATTCTGTTATTTTAATTTGAATTGTGAATCTGTGGTTCTTTGATATCCCAAAGGAATGGAATGCATGAAATTACTAATTATGAAATTGGCATTCCTGTCCTTAAAATAATTTAGATAGTATTAAGATGCTAAAATTAGCAATCTTCTGTTTTGCGAGTGAGGGATTTTTGAACATGGAATCATTTCCTTGATTATGAGTTTGCACATTTCAATAATTTGCCATCATCAAATAGTTAAAAAAAGTAAACCCACCATTTAATTAAAAAAATGTAGATGTTCAGTGAAGTAAATTACTGGATTTCAATTATCCATTTCTCGTAAATTAAGAAATACTGGAAATGCACAGCAGGTCAGTATTTCCAGAATGTGGTGTTTTATTTTGGATTTTCAGCAGTTTGCTTCTGCATAGTTGCAAACAAATGCTGGAAATCTTAAATGAAACAAAACATTCTGGAAATGTGGAGGCACAAGAGATTGCAGATGCTGTAATCTGGAGAGCTGCTGGAGGAATTTAGCAGGTCAGGCAGAATCTGAGGAAGGAAATGGACAATTGATGTTTTGGGTCTAGACTCTTAATCTGGATTCTCAGTCCAGTTAAAGGGTACAAGCCTGGAATTACATCTGTCCATTTCTCTCACAGATGCTGCCCGACCGCCCAAGTTTCTCCAGCAGTTCTCCTTCTGTTTTATTTCAGAAAAAGGGGCCTGCTGAGTATTTTTAGCATTTTTATTTTTAAAGAATGTTCTTCAATAACCGTTATTCATTACATCAGCCATTCCCACATAGTGTTTCACAAAAAATGTCTTCTCAAAAGTTTTTCTTAAAACAAGAAATGAGAACAAAAAAAACAAACCTGGCTCTGTTGTAGGCTGGTACTGTTCCGCCTCCGATCCTTGCCAGCTTGACTGCGTGCCTGAAGACTGCCTTCCCCTATTTGCATAATAATTTTGTACATCTGCTGGAAGAGTTTTCCTCGCGTTCCAACTTGAGAAAGAAGACCACCCGGAACGGTCACGGACGTCAGAAGATGGATTTGAATCGTCTCCCCATTTGCTAGGTTGCTGATCATACCTACGTGGCCCAGTGCCCTGGTATTTCCCTGAATTATTCTCTTCGCCTGAGAAATTTGACCTCCGGTTTTGCCATGGAATTTCACTTTGGTCACCACGAAATGATCCTCCCCGAAAACGCCCACGACCACGCCTCCAGCCTGGCGCAATGTTCCTATTACCCCAAGAATCATCTCTTTCGTATCTATTTTCATCCCACTTGGCATCATTCTTGAATTCATTTTCTCTTGTCTGAACATCAGATGAAGGTTGTAATTGTTCCGTTACCCACTCCGGGTTCCTATCATCTACATACTCGTTCGTATCTACAGCTGGCTGCTCATTTGGGTATCTACCCATTTGCTGAAATTCTCTATACCTGTTATCTTTTCGGAAACTATCAAATCCCCTTGGTCTATCCCACTCATTCATTCTGAATCTATCCTTTCCCCGAGCATTTCTCCAGCTGTCATCCATATTTCTGTCTCTTCTTCCTGGAGAAACCCCAGGCTTATCCTCTTTATCTCCAGAAAAATATCTTTTCCTGGATCTAGACCTTGACCTAGAACGCTGCCTAACTTTTCTTCCTCTGTCTGCTTCTGATTCTTTCTTCCCACTTTCACTTGGAGTTTCATCCTTTCCTTTTTCTTTACTTGGAGATCTGGATCTTTTCTTGTGGGATGGAGACGTTTGGATATTTTGGTCACCATCATCCCCCAATGAACGAATTCGCTCATGTGCAGATCTGTCGGAGCGACTATGATGGTCTTTTCCCCATGAGTGAGATCTGGACCTACCCCTGGATCTGGACCTTTCCTGTGACCGTGATCTAGACTTTCCCTTTATTTTAGACCTGGACCTTGATCTTCCACGTGACTTGGACGTTGATCTTCCACGTGACTTGGACCTCGATCTTCTCCGAGACCTGGACCTTGATCCTCCCCGGGATCTGGACCTCGATCTTCCCTGGGACCTGGACCTCAATCTTCCCCGGGACCTGGACCTCGATCTTCCCCGGGATCTGGAATTTGCCCTCGACTTGGACCCAGATCTCCCACGTGAACTAGATCTTCCCTGTGATTTGGATGCAGAACCTTCTCCAGGCACGGGCATGGATTTTTCTTCAGACGTAGACATGGATTTTCCTTCGGCTGTGGGCATATATTTTCCTTCGGCTGTGGGCAAGGACATTCCCTCCGACTTTGATCCAGACCTCTTAGGCTCATGTTTTTTTTCCATTTCTGGAGACCATGTTGTGGATGCTGCATGGAATCTAGATTTCCGACGTGGAACATCTTTCTCTTTCTGTTCTGACTTTTTCTCAAGTTCGATTTCAAAAGGTCCTTCCTTATTGATATTTTCAGCAGAAGCATCAGGCAGCAGTGGCTCATGACTTATACCCAAGGATAAAGTAGAATTTACTTCTCCACCTACTTTTGAGTTTTTTTGAAATTCAGGTTCTGTTTCAGGTATTTGTTTGTCATTGATAGGCGAATCGCATTCCATAGCCACCACCTCATTGTTATCAACATTAAAGTCCGCAGGACCACGGCTGCAGATCCCTTCAATAAGCAACTCAGTTTCAGCCTTTTTATCGTCATGCGTCTCCATAGTCTCGTGAACATGGCTTGGCACATCTGAAAATGGTTCATTTTTTAAGCATTCACCCTCCATAGCCTCCCCAAGATTTTCATCAGATGACTGCTGACCAAAGCCACTCTTTGGATCAGATGCTTGATTAGGATTACTTGAAACTCCACTTAGCTCCGTCTCAGATTGAGATCCAATATTCCTGGAGACTATTTCAGACTTCAAGCCAACAATCTCCTTGTCCTTGCTTTGATCTGCATGTGGTAATTGCTCATCCATACCTATTTTACAATCAGACATATGTTCCGGTACATTTAAAGCTTTCATTGAATCCATGTCAAACTGCTCCTGCTCTAAATTCTCCGAGGTTATTTCATGCTTTGGGCTGTTATCTTCCACATATATTCTAGGTGCCTCAGCATATTGATGGCTACTTCTGCAATCAGATTCCTCCTCAGAGCCTAAAAGTTCAGGAGGTTCCTCATTTTTAAGCTGCTCAGGTTTAATATTTTCCAAAGGCATTTCATCCATCAGGTCATCACTGCCAATGGGTTTTCTAGGAATTTCATCAGATACCTCTCTATCAATATCACTATTATAGTCAGATTTATGGTCTCCCTCAGCTGGATCATCCTTAACTTCTCCACATTCAGCTCTATTCAGCTCAGCATCAGTATTTTCCAATGACATTCCTTCCTCGGAGGGGGTAGCATCAACGTGTATTCCTGTACTTTTAGCTATTGACAGCTTTTCAGTAACATCCATACATGCAAGTACTTGTTCAGGACTTCCCACGCTCTCAGTAAATTCTGCCTCTCTATGTTGCTCAGAATATTCATCTTCTGCTGGTGCCTTACTTTCTATCTCATCATAATCTTCAATTGATGGACTTTCAGGACATGTTATGGGACTAGTATCTTTATCATTATTAGACACACTGGTACAGGGCACATCTGCATTGATTGAACACATCTGATCTTTCAAGTTATACTGTTCCGTGTCAACCATTTCTTTGCCGGTTTGTTTTGTGGAGTTTCCCGAGTTAAGTTCCATAAAATCTTCATCATCAGTAGATGATGGAAGATTTGAATTTCGTGCTTCATCAACATTAATTGGGTCAGTAATTGGTACACTTTCCTCATCATCAGCACATGGGTTTATATTCTCTCCATGACTCTGCTCTTTTTCAGTAACTTCTTCCTCTTTATCCTTCTCTATTGAATTAATATTTTCACTACAGCCATTAGCTGATAAATGGCTTGGATTACTATTATCCAAAGCTATCAACTGCTTTTCGGTGGAGATAGGTGTAAGAGGTTGAGGCTCCGTTTCACTGACAATAGGACTATCGTTTGGGTCAGAACTACTAGAATCAGATTTTTTGTAGGAACTACGGGTGACTCTGGTTTTCTTTTTCTCAGAGGGAGTCTTACTTTGCTCATTCTCTAATTTCCTCTTGGTCTTTTGTTTTCCAGCCTTTTTAGGTGGAGTTTGTGCACATTCCAGAGTTGCTTTAGAAACAGATGTACCAGAGCCTGACTGGGACCTTTGAGATGAGCTGGCAGATTTGTCCACGTTTTCTGCTTTGCTGATGCGCATTGATCTTCTTCTGCCTTGTGAAGATTCAGAGTTGCCAGCATTTGCACTACCTGATGTGTCAGACTTATTCTTTTTCTCTCCACCTCCTCTGGTGCCTGCAAGTGCACACTTCATGCCAGGAAAATCAACTGGATAAATATAAAAATACTTAATCAATAAAGGTCCATTGATGGAAACACGGCAAATAATATTAATAATTTACAAAAAGATTTTAACAAAGGACTATTTGCTTATATCTCAAATTCTTTCTTTTCTAAGTAAACTTTTCAATTAGTTTTATATTTTCCTGAAGTTTTTCTTTTTTTATGTTTTCTAAGGAGAGCTTCTGATGACTAGGGTGTAAATATTCACCGCTAATGGAGCATGGTGTTTCAATGCCAAGAGAAAAACATTTTATTGGAAACTCTCCAGATTATATAAAACCTAATAGAAAGGATTTCCATCAGTTCATTATAAACAGATTTTGAATAATGGCTGAAGAATATTCTCACTGCAAGAACAAAAACATCACAAACATCAAGCATTCACCTCGGAAAAACATATCTGATAGATAGGAAAGCCTACCAAACTAAACTAACTAAAGAGGGCCCACATCTTAAAGGTAAAGCATCCTTATTTGCCAATTTGATACACGTTTTAATCTCAAACAATTAATAATAAGAGTAATGTCTATTTATTTTCCTTCAGTTTGTCTTCGAACATGTCGTGCTCACTTAGAATTTTAATGTCCCATTCCTCTAGATAGCAAGTATGGAGAATTAAATAGGAAACTAATACTCAAACATAATCGAGGATGCTACTCTAATACAGTTTCTAACACCATCAGCGACTGCACTACCTGAGGAAACTCCCATCAGCGATTGCACTGCCTGAGAAAACTCCCATCAGCGACTGCACTACCTGAGGAAACTCAAACAGGTCTTACTTCCCACCAACATCCTCAGGACTTTTTACAGGGGCACGGTGGAGTCTGTACTCACGTACTGCATGAACACGTGGTACTCCAACTGTAACTGCTCAGACAGGAAGTCTCTGCAGAGGGTAGTGAGGGGAGCAGAGAGGATCATTGGTGTCTCGCTACCCTCGGTACAAGAACTGTTCCAGAGCCGCTTCCTGAAAAAAGCACTGAGCATAGCAAAGGACAGATTGCACCCACTCCACACACATCTAGATCTCCTGCCATCAGGAAAGAGATACCGCAGCATCAAAGCCCGGACAACCAGACTGCTAAACAGCTTCCTTCCACAGGCTGTGAGGCTGCTAAACAGTCATTCCACCTGATTCTGCTGCTTTTGCACTGACAATTTAATAACTGGCACCGAGTAATAACCCTGGCACTGGCTCAGGTCACTTAAATCAGCTGCCCTGGACATTTTATGACTTTTTTTAAAATTGTATTTTAATGTTGCTTTTTACCTGCACTTTTTTAAACTATTCGTACTGTTTTTATCAGGAACTGGATTGTTTTTATTTATATGTGAAATATTTAATTTTTTATGTGCGATGCTCCGGTATTCCCTGAGAAACGTCTTCTCATTCTGCACTGTACAATTTGTTGCTTTGCATGATGACAATAAAGGATGATGATGAATCAGATATGCTCCATTGAGGTCCAAAATGCATTTAGGATTTGGATTAGGATCACTTGATGCTGATTTTTAATCAGAGTTCTCCCTGTATCTTGGCCTGTCTTTCCTTTAATTACCTTTGACAGATGTCTTTGTTCCTATAGGTGAAATCCTGCAGTGCATGACACCAAGTTGTCCTTATTCATTCAGTTCAAAAAATGAATAGTATGGAAACATTTTTTATTAAGCTAGAAGAAGTGATAAGGTGGTGCACAAATACAAGTCACATCCTTTCAACCGGGGGGGGGGGGGGGGGAGATAATGTAAAAATATATTTCTCACTGTGTGATAAAAGGAAATATTACTTAATCGTGTTTGTTATCTAGAAATTAAGAAAAGCACGCACATTTTACACAGCTTAACGCACCACTGCATATTCAATGGAACAGGTGGCCTACTATATTTAAATAGTCACAAGATTTTTATCACTTTCAATAGAACATCAGTAAGCTTGCCTCCATGTTTAAATCTTTAGCTGGGTGAAGATCATTCTTTACTCTAGCAGACTGAAACTGTACTGGTAATACTGCTTCAATTGCACCATTTGATGCGAAGCAAAACATTCAGTGTTTTAAAGTATCAGTCTCATTGTTATACAATACAAACCACAATTGCAATGACTTCAAAGTGATTTTCAAATTGGAGGAAAATTGTTATTTTCTCTTCAATTAATAATTTCCCAAAGTTGATACCCATAAGGAACAAAGGAAATTATAAAACACCTATTCAAGATAGGATCATGCATAATTTTTTTTAAGCCGTTGAGAATAAAAATAAATAAAATATTTAAATGGAATTTTAAGCAAATTAATTTGCGGAAAAAATGGGACATTTAATTTAAAATAGCTGTTAACAATTCCTCACATCCTTGGGTGCATAACTAAGAAGCAAAAAGCTGAACAATGCAAACCATAAAGGTTTTAAAATCAGAAAGTACCTAGGTGGAGGCTGTCTTTGAGTTGGAAATAATTATCTCACCAGAACGTCCCAATTCGAGTGGGTTTGATAGAAATGTAGTTCCTGACATCAGGTCTCGCAGAGGTAAAGCAGTGTCTGCTTCATCGTGTCCAACAGAAATTAAGCCGATTTCTTGCCTGTAAAAGAACAAAGATCTTAACAAAATATTCTGTTAAAATATTCTCCTCCTCCCTCCGAAGACAGTTTAACAACCTCCGCTCTGACTGCCCCCCTTCTGTGATATTCTACTCAAAATATTCTGATTCCTTGTTCTACATTGAGTGAAATGTTATTCTGCATGAAAAGGTAAATTGCTACATTTGAAACAGTTGAATTGCATTCTTCTAACAAATAAATTCAAATTGTTCAGTTTTCACGAGGCAAATAGAAACATAGAAACATAGAAATTAGGTGCAGGAGTAGGCCATTCGGCCCTTCGAGCCTGCACCGCCATTCAATATGATCATGGCTGATCATCCAACTCAGTATCCCGTACCTGCCTTCTCCCCATACCCTCTGATCCCCTTAGCCACAAGGTCCACATCTAACTCCCTCTTGAATATAGCCAATGAACTGGCCTCGACTACCCTCTGTGGCAGGGAGTTCCAGAGATTCACCACTCTCTGTGTGAAAAAAGTTCTTCTCATCTCGGTTTTAAAGGATTTCCCCCTTATCCTTAAGCTGTGACCCCTTGTCCTGGACTTCCCCAACATCGGGAGCAATCTTCCTGCATCTACCCTGTCCAACCCCTTAAGAATTTTGTAAGTTTCTATAAGATCCCCTCTCAATCTCCTAAATTCTAGAGAGTATAAACCAAGTCTATCCAGTCTTTCTTCATAAGACAGTCCTGACATCCCAGGAATCAGTCTGGTGAACCTTCTCTGCACTCCCTCTATGGCAATAATGTCCTTCCTCAGATTTGGAGACCAAAACTGTACGCAATACTCCAGGTGTGGTCTCACCAAGACCCTGTACAGCTGCAGTAGAACCTCCCTGCTCCTATACTCTAAATGATCTATTTCCACCCTATTCCACCCAAGAGGATCTTAAATGGTCTGTGACTCTGCTGTAGTTGTAAAAAAAGCGCAACAGAGACTTTACTTCCTCAGAACACTGACGAAGGCCCATCTGTCTGCTAAACTGCTGGAGTCTTTCTACCGCTGTTCGGTAGAAAGCATACTGACTTACTGCATAACTGCCTGGTTTGGGAACTGTTCAGCAGCTGACAGAGCAGCTCTCCAGAGGGTGATAAAAACTGCCCAGGGTATCATTGGACTCCCCCTGCCCCCTCTGGAGGACATTTACCACTCCAGATGCCGCAGCAGGACCTGTAATATCGTGAAAGACATTACACATCCTTGTCACCACCTTTTCACACTGCTGCCCTCAGGAAAAAGGTACAGGTCGCTAAAGTCACGCATTGCCAGACTCAAGAACAGCTTTTACCCATCAGCAATCTTGGAACTGAACTCTGTCTCGGGAGCGGGTTATGGGGAAGGAGGGGGGGTGGGAGACAGTGTTAATTTATGTAAATGTGAATCCATGGGTGGGTTTGGGGAGGGAGGGAGTGTAAAAAGTATGAGTATGTGAATGTTTGAAGTTCTTTTAAATGGAGAGACACAGTAATCTCGTTGTATGTGACACATGCAGTGACAATAAAGCATTCTGATTCTGATTTAGTGTCTAGCATAAGCAACGACAAAAAAAAATCCATGCAAACATCCATGCAGTCATACAATTTTATTTTAATTATTTGTTCAACTATTTCAAACTTTTCTGGAATTGTAGTGCAATTGAATTATTAGCTAAATAACTGACATAACGATTTATTTGAATGATATTGTTTAGGCGAAAATTGGCTGAAAGCAAAAACTATACCCACAAATAATGTGGTCATGAGAAGTACAATACAGATGAGTAAAGAGGAGAGACAACACTCCTGAATCCCTTCACTTGCTTATTTTCCACATTAAAATTTATGGACAATCACGAACATGAACAATGAGAGAATTTATGACCCCGTTTCTACCATATTACAAATTTCTCTTTAGAAACGTGGGCAGTAGACATGAGAACTGCTGTATCAATGACCACGTTAGAGGTCTTGCAGGGATTAGTCTGCCCAGACAAAAGAGAATCTAAATGCCACATTACAAAAACCTAACACAAACACATTAATGCATCACAATATAGTATTCAGCCCATTAAATTTGTTGTGATCACTAAGGCATGAAGGGTCTCAACCCGAAATGTCACCCATTCCTTCTCTCCAGAGATGCTGCCTGCCCCGCCCGCTGAGTTACTCCAGCATTTTGAGTCTATCTTCAATTTAAACCAGCATCTACAGTTCCTTCCTACCCAATAAGTCATAAGTGTTTGCTAATCGATGTTGTTCTTTAAATTGATGCTATTATCTCGTACAGTACGAAAGAACAAAATTGGTATCCAAGACATTATCTATTTCAAGACTATTGTCTATTATATAGCTGCTTCACACATTTAAAAACATTAATAAATTTAAGCGTTAACTTCATCCTGAGTCAGTACCTCAACATTTCTGTTGTTAGAGCAGTAAATGCATTTCGCCATGGCAATCTAAGCGACTCGGGTCCTCTTCTCTTCTGTCTGATTAGTGGTGCAATTTCACACACGTCAACAAACTCTGTGCTGCAAAAAGAGAGAAAAGTTTGAAGGGTTAGGCCAAAATTTGTTCACCACTGCACATCTGTTTTTCCCTCAAACATTTATGGGAATATTTGACAATTTCCCCCCACTAAATATAACCATTTAAAATTTTGATCCTCAATGAAAAGGTTTCATTTCCACCGACATAAGACAACCTATAACACTTTGATATATAATCTTCTTCCTTATGTCCAAACCCTTCCAGGACTTGCTTCAAACTCTGCTCCTCCAGTCTTGGCCTTGTAGACATCCCAACATTCCGCCATATATGCAGCAGTCCCATCATATTTAGTCTCTCATCATGAGTCTGCAAACAAAACCTAGTCCCCTTTCCATCCCTCCCTCTTTCAAATTTTTCTTCAGTGCCTATTAAACTGAATACTGGCCTCCATTGTCAAATATGCTTGAAAGGTATATTTGAATAGTTTACCAGATTAAGAGGTGCTACATACATTATCAAATGGCGATGATAAATTCCACCTTAACACATAAGTTATTCATTAATTTCTACTTTGTGACACTGTTACTGAGCACCATTTTTTAGTCACATTTGTCTTCCAAAGCACCTTCAGATGTTTTACTAATTAAATGTTCTGCAGACATGAAAATTATAATGATAAATTCCCGTTAACTTCATTTACATATAACCTTACTTCACAATGACATTTCATCTTTATTATGTCTACATACAACAGTCCAATTCCTAAAGAAAATGATTTCAGAAATCTACAAATGTCACAGTCAAACTTGTAAACTATTCCAGAACATGTAGGGTGCATATAATGTTAAAATAATTATGTATTGAATCGCAACAGCTCACCTTGGGAAAGCAATGCAAAATGTTTTATTCTCATGACATCTTTTTTGGTTATGACTTTAAAAAAAGTTGAAAGGCAACAATCACAGACTTTTCCATTTTACTTAAGAATTGCCATCATTCATGCTTTTATGAAAGGCTATTTGGGACAAGGCTCCAGGTCCACATCTGTTGCATGGTTGCTCTGATTATTACTTTATAATGTATCAATGAAGCAAATTAGACCTAGAGCAAACTTAGCACTGAAAAAATAGTTTAGCACCATTAACATAACATAATTGATCTATGGAATGCAAGGCCATTCTCTTTCACTTAATCGTTCTGAAATATTATTGGGCTGGGTAAACTTAAGTTAAGCACTGAGATTTACCAGTTTTCAGCCTGGGAAAGGGACATTTCCGATTTCCCATACTGTGGAGAGAAACTGTTCAGATCATTCCTCACGCATGGCTGGTGACATTTTTTTCTGTTGACCTATTAAAGTAGAAGAATAACTTTATGAAAATAAAAAGATACTTTATTGCCATATATTAAAATGAAATGTGCAAATACACATATCAGTTTTATTTAATTCTTTTTTTGAAAAAATAAAACGAAGGGTGAGTCGAGACTCAAATAAGGCAAGGGTAATTTCTCAGCTGTTTGTTACATCTAGTTGCTGCTGGAACTACATCAGAAAGCACAAACTCGCCTATAGTACACATGCTCTGAAGCATCATGCATGCACTACCCGGACGGAAGCTCTTCTGCTGGTGAACAGCATGAACAATTGTTGGCAGATGAAAACTTGCAACTTTCTGCTAGATCATGGTGGGTGGCAGGAAGAAAAGCCGAATCTGTATCAAACCACGGGCTATTTGTCATCGGAAATTAGCCCGTTTCCGATTGGAAATCATGACAATATAGCAAAATACCTACCTATCTATATATATATATATATAAATAACTAAAACTCTCATCTTGTTTGTGATTCTGTCTGTCAGCGTGCGTGCCCATGTGCTCCTGGAACTACGCCAAAACGGTACACAATAGCGCTACAATTTTGCGATTATCTTACTCACAATTGTCTTGTGGTGGGTCTTTATCAAGTTTCATTCAGATTGATGTTATATTTTACGTTATTCACATTTTTAACTTTACAAAATCCAGTTTGCGAAAAATCACTTTAAATTGCAGTGGCAGTTAGCAGCTATGACGTCAAAATGGGATCTCATTTACATAAACTGCCCCTCAGCAGTTTCCACTGGCAGTTAGCAGCATATGACATCACAATGTGACCTCATTTACATAAACTGCCAGTCAACAGTGTTCCACCCAGTGCAATGAGAGATTTGTCACATTGTTGTAAGGAGAGGGAGAGAGTGTTGGAAGGGCGGAGGGGAAATGTTATTTAAACATTGTGATTAGTGAGGGAGTGGGATAGGGGAGAGTTGAGGATTGGGGGAGCAGGGAGATAGAGGGAGAGGAGGGGGGTAGGGTGGGGGAAAAGGGGTTATGGAGGGAGGGAGTGACGGGTATGGGAAAGGAGAGGGAGTGGACGAGAGGAGAAGAGGCAAGAGAAGAGGGAGGGTGAAGAGGAGGAGGAGGAGTGTGTGTGTGTGTGTGGGGGGGGAGGAGACTGGGGGATAGAGGGGGGAATAGAGGGAAGGGGGGAGGTAGGTAGTGGGAGATAGAGGCAGTGGGGGGGGGGTGAGGAGGGAGAGTGGGGGAGGAGTAGAGATGGATTATGCAGGGAGTGAGTGACTGAGGGTAGAGGAAAGGAGAGGGAGGGAGGGAGTGGAGGAGGAGAGGGGAAAGAAGAGGGAGGGTGAAGAGGAGGGGGAGGGAGTGCTGGGGGATGAGGGGGAATGGAGGAGGATAGGGATGGCGAGGTAATGGAGGAGGGGAGGGGGAAGTGAGAGGGAGGGGGTAAGGGGATGAAGCAGAGGAGGGTTGGTGGAGGGTGGGGAGGATAATGGAGGAAGGGAATAGGGGACAAGAGGGAGAATGAGATGCATTCACATTGATCTTATATTTTACAAGTTAATTTCAGATTAATTTATAAATGTCTTTTGGGTATGGGAGGAAACAAGAGCAGCCTGGGGAAACCACAGGGCAAATGTGGAAACTCCACACTAGCAGCAGAGTTCAGGATTGAACCCAAGTTATTGAAACTGTGAATTAGCAGTTCTAACTAAGCTACAGAATCACTCTCGACGCTTGACACCTGGATGGATTACTTTGTGCTAAATTAAATAACTTCTGTGATTAACTGGATGGTCCAAACCCACATTCTCACAATAACATCTCAAGATCGAATATAAAAACAACCAAAAATGTTGATATATAGCATTTAAGAATGTGCATCACAGTACTGACCATTAGGTTTGATCTATATATTACTAAAAGTCTGATCTTGACCACTTCCTGTTGTTCTGTATATTGAAAATACGCTGCCACTTACGGCTGTGATTTTTGGCCATCTTACTCAAGTCCCCCTCCGCTGTGCAGTACAAGAGGATTTTTCCCATCGATGAAAAATCAAAGTGATATTAGTGTATAAAAAATGTTGAGACTATACGGAGGGACTATAAAACCCGGAAGTGTTGAGTGCCTCAGTCAGTTTCTGCAAGATGGGGGAGCGAGAGGGTCACGTCTCTCAGTCTGAGCTGTGAATAACACTGAACACATGTCTACTAAACTGGAGGGTGGTTTTACTGACCTTGAATGCCCTTAATGTGGTTTGAAAATGAAAATGTGGTTGGTTTGAAATAAAGCAAAGCAAATGGTGGTTGGTTTGAAATAAAGCACTGCAAATGGTGGTTGGTTCAAAATAAAGCACTGCAAATGGTGGTTGGCTCGAAATAAAGCACTGCAAATGGTGGTTGGCTCGAAATAAAGCACTGCAAATGATTGTTGGTGGTAGTTGGTTTGAAATAAAGCACTGCAAATGGTTGTTGGTGGTGATTGGTTTGAAATAAAGCACATGATTAAAAGTCTAAACTTGACAACTTCCTGTTTGCACTGTATATTGATTTTAGATAAAACGCTACCACTTACGGCTGTGATATTTGGCCATCTTACTCAGTCCCCCTCTGCTCATCAGGTGCAGAGGTTTATTCCCATCAATGATAAAATAAAAGTGTTATTAGTGTTTAAAAAATGTTGAGAATCTCTCTGTCAATCATGCCATGAAGGCCATGCCCCTTCCGATAGGAGGGGGGGGGGGGGGGAGGGATTATAAAACCCGGTATTGGGCGTGGCTCAGTCTCTGCAAGATGGGGGAGGGAGAGGTCACGGCTCTGAGCTGTGAATCAACTGAACACACTGAATGTCTACTGAATTGCCCATATGGTGTTGATGTGGTGTTTTGTGTGGTTTCACCCTGCTTGAAATGGTATGAAACTGCATTTGAATGTGGTGGCCTTGCACCCTGCATGAAATGGTCTGAAACTGCATTTAAATTTGGTGACCTTGCACCCTGCTTGAAATGGTATGAAACTGCACTTGAATTTGGTGGCCTTGCACCCTGCTTGAAGTGGTATGAAACTGCACTTGAATTTGGTGGCCTTGCACCCTGCTTGAAGTGGTACGAAACTGCGTTTGAATTTGGTTGTCTTGCACACTGCTTGAAATGGTATGCAACTGCACTTGAATTTGGTTGTCTTGCACCCTGTTTGAAGTGGCATGAAACTGCACTTAAATTTGGTGGCCTTGCACCCTGCTTGAAGTGGCATGAAACTGCACTTGAATTTGGTGGCCTTGCACCCTGCTTGAAATGGAATTTCAAGGAATAACCGTGAGTCAACTGCCAGCCCACCAGCCGTGAGTGAGCTGCCAGCACACCAGGCTTGAGTGACTGAGCTGCCACCCCAAGAATCAATTTAGCCCACAATGTCCATACTAGCCGCATGGAAACCAGTCCCTTCAGCCCACAACACCCATACTAGCGCTCCAGAAAGCGCCCCCACCCCACTGGCCACGAATATTGGAATTGGTGGAGAGGTGGAATATTGTGTTGGTGGACCAGCCCTCCCGTGTGAACATGGGACCCAACGGGTCCCACTTAGTCTAGTATATTTTTATATTCAAAGCTTTAGAATTAGCATTTGTGACTGTCCATCACCTTTGTATTATTTAATAGACAATCAAAACTGTAATTATCCTGATAAAACTGCATGCATCATCCTTGTACAAACCAAAGATGAGATTTTGAAATGTTCGCCACAGAATTTTTACAGGCATATCCAATGCACACATTGTTGAAAAGTGATATTTCAGACCCCTAACGCTCCAGCTACTACTGTTCATGTGACTGTTTGAATGATCTGTTCTGCGGATTGGTAGTCAGGAATATGCAACTGTTCTATGCTTCATTTGCTGGTCTCTATGTGGCTAATTTGTCATATTAAAAATATATATATCAAGATTCTTGTTAGGATATTGCAACAAATGTAATAAATATCAGAAAGGTTCTTCAAAATAAAGTAATGCTTAACAACACTTTTGCTTTATACCAAGTCATCTGAAATATGTTTAACACTGATGCAAATGAAATAGTTTTCCACAACTCTACAGATGGGCAAAGCTTTACACAACATTTAAACTAACCTTATTTTTAGTCTTTTTGGGACTCCTGCTCCTATTGGTGCAGGTGATGATCGATATGTTATGTTTTTCACAAAATTCAGTTTGTTCCCAGTCATCACAGTGCCCTGTTTAAAAATAAATCTTCAATGGTGCTGCAAATAATCTTGATTTTAATTCCCTGGTCCAAAACACTCAATCATACGGAGCAAACATTTCAAGCTCCATTTATCTGGTCATCTCCAGAGAAAATAAAGTATTATCTTCTTTCTATTACTTTAAACTATCAAAATAAAGCTAGTTTTCCACTTACTTATGCATCTGTCCTTTACGCAAGTGCATATTCCGTCATGTTCTCTGAAAATATCACAGAAAAATAAACAAGGTTTTTTGAGATGTTTTCATAAAATCATAATTATCTTTAAAAAAGTTGGCTAGATTGTACTATAAATAATGGAGAGTATAATTGTACTTATGTGATCCCAGTTATGACAGATCTATCCCTCAGAACCGTTTATAACCCGAATAATTCATGTTAGAAATGCAGGTGCACATCGATATATTTAAATAAAACCATTAGCCAACCAAGGGCGACCTACAGTTAAAACAGCACGTTTATCTTAACCATTCAGAAACATTGAAAATAGGTGCAGGAGTAGGCCATTTGGCCCTTCGAGCCAGCAGCGCCATTCAATATGATCATGGCGGATCATCCAGAATCAGTCCCCTGTTCCTGCTTTCTCCCCATATCCTGTGATTCTGTTAGATCTAAGAGCTATATCTAACTCTGAGTACTTGAGAACAGGGTTCTCACTTGGCAGAATATGCCTGCAGCATATGGCAAACCCATCCCGTGAGTATCCCAAACACGCGTTCATTTGTATGAACTCTAGGAAAGTTATGCGCTTGTAATCCAGGAGGACCTGTACTGTTACAGGAGTGTAAATCGGACAGAAGCAATTGAGGTCTGTGATTAAACATGGTGATTAGAAAGATGCTGTATAAGTTGGCATGACTTTGGTGGAAGGATCTGTGTAAATTGGTATGGCTCTTCATTATCTCACTGAAGAGACTTGGCATTAAAATGAATGCAATTGCATGGATTTGATTATTTTTAGAATCTATGTCCAGTAAATTCAGCTAGATAAACTTGGGATATTTCTACTCTAGTGCAAATATTTTGAACAACACCATGGGTCTTAATGAAAACCAAACAACCTTTTTGATGTTCAAAATGTATTTCAACAAGCACGGAACTTCAATCTCCTGAACTTAAAAATCGAAACAATTCTGTTCTTTCTTTCTTTGTCGTTTCCTTTTCTTTGTAATTCCTTGATCCCATATTTCTTGCCCTCTCATTTTATTTTCTCTATTGAGTTGGATATTGAATTCAGTAACCTACCTCCTGATTCAAAATATCTGTGGATTATTAATGTTTCATAAAATTAATTGGTTAAGGACACGTATAGTAGCTTTCACTACTCACACTGTTGCAGCATTACCCCCCACCCCCCCAAAAAAAATCAGGAAATATTAACCGTCTAATTACAGTAAACAATAATAATCTTTTATAACATCCAGGTGGAAATGCAAAAAAAAATGTAATTATATTTTCGAAATGACTAACTTGTGGGCATCCCTGTTAAGAATGCTAAGTTCCCTTATGTGAGTGAATTGAAGCAACTATTTTTAGGTCCAACAACATAGAAAATCCAATTAGTTAATTACACCATGATGTGCAATGTGCCTTAACATTCCACCTACTTTCTGGAAACGATTGCCAACCAGCACAGAATTATAAATGGGACAAGCCTTGCTGCACTGAACATGTAGATTAGAACCAATTCTCAGAAGCAAAAAGTTCAGTAAGTTTTGGACATCTGCTGCTGAACATGAAATTACAACATTCAATGAGCCACGGTATCCTACCAATGAATTCTACATAGCAGTCCTATTTGAACTCTGCAACAATAATTTTGGGAAATTATCTCTCGGACTCTAATGCGGGTCAGACCTGGAGTAAGCTTCCATTGATTTCAAAGGCGATTCCTTCAGGAGGTGAAAAGCATGTAATTTAAAAATGCTTTAACTTGATTTCATTATTTCTAACGAAGGGCAGGATTGTTGGACAATACTTCAAAATATTGTGGGCAAGCATCTGCCTGCATTGGAAAGTTAGCAGCCTGGAAGAAGCCTGCATTGATTGCCAAAGCTCCAAAATTCCAATCTTCTAATTCTCCAATCAAACTGGCCTCATGTCACTTGGAGATTGGAATCTACTGGTCTTTGCTTGGACGAGTAATCTCTCCTACCAGACATCCAGTTACCACCAATGTTGCATTTGGTCTACTGAATGGTGAGACCTCAAACTGATTGAGACCATGGAAAGGATCAAGATCTCTGGCTTAGGTTAGGACATGTGGGATTGGTAAACTGACAGTTGTCAGGGCCATGATAAGGCCTGTCCTGGATCAGGTGAGATTGTGACCAATTTACAAGGATTCCATTATGAAAATGTAGGGGGTTTTTTGTACATGGATAAGATTCCATGGTCAAAATTCCATGATTGCTGATCTTTGCTAAGCAAACACCAATTACGTTTTAAAAACACCAGTATAAATTATCAGACTTACTGCTACCATGGAATCTTGCTTCAGTTGCTTTCAAAGTAGTAGGCTACGTTATGTTTTTTTCATGTATGCAATTCAAAGTTTATTGCCACCAAAATGAACTAAAGCTAACTGACATCATGATAGCTCCCTGCCATCACGAAAGCCATTCTCCAGCCAATTTGATTCAGTCCATTTGATAATCAAAATTAATCATTCTACTCTCAATTATCAAAGTGATGCAACTATTGTTGAACTATCAAATCTTGTTTACTCATCACACCCAATTTTTGGTTTTGCCAGGACTACGCAGCTCCAGACATCCTTGTAATCTTGACCCAAAACTAGACCAAAAAGCTGCATTTCAAAGACAAAGTCAGATTATATGTCTTCGACTATCAGGCAACATTTGACACAGCAGGGCATCAAATTACTTGGTGAAACGGAGGTCAGTAGGCAAAGGAAGAACATTCTCAGGGTTGGAATTGTACCTCACAAAAATGGCAGATGATGCAGCTGTCAGAGGTCAATTATCCCAGCCCCAAAACATCACCCCCAGACCTCTTCAGCGTGGCGTCCTAGACCCAATCACCTTCACCTATGTCCTTCCATCATAAAGACAGAAGCTGGGAAGTTCATGATGATTGCACACTGTTCCATTCTACTGGCAATTCCTCAGCAATCAACAAGACATAACATCCTAAGTGGGTATGATTGGAGGCGGAATAACAAGGCAGTTAAACGGGAGGTATATACATTTTTAAAAGATCACAGAATTAAGGATTACATTGAAGTGGCACCAAAAAAAGGAGCCCAAGGGCAGAGCAGCCATAATCATACTGAATGGCAGGGCTGGCTTGAGCAGGACTACTCCCCCTTCTATGTTATTGTGCTCTTATGAACTTTGTTGAGAGTTAGGCAGGATTGATAAAGTTGCGTATCCTACAAGATAAGAAGTCCATGAGTTTAATATTCCAGATCCATTAAAGAAAAAGTCTTCTCCAAGCAGAGCATTGTGAACAACAGTTACTGCAAAAAGTGCTTTAGGAATTTCTCAGAGGACTCTGCCATACAAACCTTGTGACGCTAACATAATGTGCTTTACTACTGCTATCCCTCTGCTCTCGTGAATTTTTAATTAAGCACTGCTTCACTGGAATCTGAAATTTAAAGAAAAAGAGATTAATCTTAGTTTTTTTTAAAACATGATATACTTCCTATTTCACAGTCTCAGACACACATTATATTTCCTTTGTTCATTTAAGATTGGACATTCTTGTATCTTCAATAATATTCCACTGAACTATATCTTTACCCAATGCTTGGGTTCATTCTTTTTTAAATATTTAACATATCTGCATTTACACAATTATCAAACATTATATCAATAATACCTTTGTGTTACTCTTTATATTGTCTTGTTTGTACACCACACTGAAAGGTTTTCTGTCTATTGGGCAGGAACTGAGTTTCTGTAAAACAGATTTAAAACAATTGCAGATTTAAATTCTGTATAAGCCACTCTTCTGTTTTCCATGGTATGATCAGTTTTTACATTCCAGCAATGAAACCAACAGGAAAAAAATATTCATTAGCTGATAACTCTCACTTTCATTTTAAAATGTAATTGCAGAATGGACAATGGTGAAATGTCAACAGTTTTATTTTTAAACTTCAACTGGAGTATTGTTTCCCCATTCATTCCCATAGAATTCTGGACCATTGCTAGATTAGTCATAGAGTCGGCACAGACACAGGCATCGCGGTCAACCATTTTCCTGTCTACCGTCAAGTACCTATCCATACTAATTCCATTTGTCGGCACTCAATCCGTAGCCTTCTATGCCCTGGTCATTTAATTACTCTCAGTAAATGTAGTGAGAGGACCCGAATCACCCATTCAGGCAATATGATCCATATTCCAACCAGCCTTGGGGTGAAAAAGTTATTTCCCTGATCTCATCTCCACCCTTATCCTAAACCTATGCCCTCTAGTTTTGTATACATATGCCAGAGAAAATGTTTGTGACTTCTCCCTTATCTAAGCTTCTTGCATTTTAATATATCGACCATCCCCCTTCAGTCTCCTCCATTCCAAGGAAAACAAACTCAGTTCACCCTGTCTCTCCCAACTGAAATGTTCCATCCTAGTCAACATCCTGATCAATCTCATCTGTACCTCCAGTGTAGTCACATCCTTCATATAGTTTAGCAACCATGAATATCTCCCACCATCATATCAGTCACCAGACACATAAACGGAGTAAATACTATCACTATCAGAGGTCAAGCAATTGGTTTTCTGCAGTATATGACTCATGCCTTACTCTCCAAAAGGGGGGGGGGGGGGGGTAGGAAAGACTGTTGTGGTGTACTTAATAGTACATGTCTAAATGCTGGTAGTGAACAAGGTAGATTGGCAAAATATATAACAATGGATGCATATTGAAGCATATTTTAGTCATTAGTGAAATATGGTGCACAGAGGGGAAGAAAGACCAGCTGAAACCATTCTGGTCAAAGGGTTTTAAGATACAGGACTTTAGCTTAGTTTGGAGATACAGCTTGGAAACAGGCCCTTCGGCCAACTGAGTCCACACTGATCATTAATCATCCGTTCATGATAGTTCTATGAGATCCCAACTTTCGCATCCACTTCCTACACACGAGGTGCAATTTCACAAAGTCCAATTAATCTACAGACCTGCATGTCTTTGTGATGAGGGATTAAACCGGAGCACCCTGAGGAAACCCACGCTGAGAGGGGAATATTGGTTAAAGAAACCATCACAGTGAAGGGAAAGGTTGGTCAGATTATGGGGTTAGGAGGGAGATAGATCAGCCATGATTGAATGGCAGAGTAGATTTGGGCCGAATTCTAATCCTATCACTTAAGTTCTTGTGATTATCAAATATAGTTAAAACAATTTGAATTTCAGAAAAATCATACTGTTGGAAGTGCATTACTGCTTCCCCACAATCCAAAAGAAACACCAATGCATAAAAGGAGAACATTTTCAACATTTGCAAAAACAATGCATCCATCAGTGATTGTGGGAGATTTCAATCACTAACTATAACTAAAATACTGCCAGTGTAAATCACATTAGGGAGAACCTTATCTAGCGACGATGGAATAAGCAGAACAAGTAGTGTGTAAATACAACCTTGGTGGGTCGAACCAGCAATACTGTTTTGTCTTGCTACTTTTAATGAAGCAAGTTGTGATAACGGTAATGCAAAAACAGTTCATCTGTCTGAAGAAGGGTATCGACCCAAAACGTCACCCACACAACCATATTGCTGGTTTGACCCACCAAGGTTGTATCCAGCTTTTTGTGTCTATCTTCGGTTTAAACCAGCAGTTTCCTCTTACACATTTCATGTGCTCAATTCCTGGGATGGGTGGATTTTCTGGGCAGAATGATTAAGTGGACAGGAGTGATATACTTTCTGGCTTGCTGACAACCGTGCCAATTGCTGCTTCACTGATAGCCACTAGCTACTGGTTGCCGTAGATGTCGAGTAAGTTCAAAGCTAGTTAATGTCCCTCTAAATTTCCGTAAATCAAAAGCAAACCATGTTTGTTCTGACATGCTGAAACATGCTGTAGATATTGCACAGTAAGTGTCTCTCCCTATTCATCAAGGATACCAAGAACCTAGCATAAAATGCTTCAACTGGCATACTTCTCTGGTGAGGAATATCAGCATTCGTACATTCTAAATTTGGTGAATACATCTATTGCGTGTATTTTCTTTCCCAATCATGCGAACAAATCATTTGAGTATATACATCTCAACTGGTTTAATTACATCGTCTGTGGTACCCTGCATGACTAAGTCACATAAACACCTCTCAATACTGTTACATTTCCACTTAATTTCTAAATATATACAACATTTTTAAAGTTAAATTATTTATAATGCTATTCAATTAACAATTAGCTTACTTCAGCCCATGTAAGAATGCACCTCAGGCAAAAAACATGGGAACAGTTCTCAGGAACAGCTACCTCTTGTTCCACAAAGAGGTTCAGACAGATAGGGCACCAGTCAATTTGATCAGTGGTTGGAACAAACAATCCATTATCAGCGTGTTCTTGTTCATTTTCTTCACCTGTTAACAAAATTAGAAAAGTGTTCAATTCCATTTGTGCAATGAATAAATCAAAGTAAGACGAGGAAGTCATATTTAAAAAAGATTTAAGATGTACCCATAAGGACAATAACATCTAGCATAAAAATACAATTATTTTAGGGATGGACATTGACAAAGCAACTTCAAGAGGACTGCAGTGGTGATTGTGGGTTAAACAGTAGTGATCATATAGGGGCTGGCATAAAACAGAAACAAATGTAATCATGGATGATTCTAATCTACAACTGTCACTATCTACGACTCTATCTACTACACCACTACAATCTACTCTATAAAACCAGGGGAATTTATAGTGGGAATCAAATAAATAACAGACCAATTGGATTGATATTTTGCTTCTTTCCTCACAAAGGAAAACAGAAATCTCCTTCCAGAAATGTTTAAGAACCTATGGTCTAGTGAGGGAAGAACTAAAAAAAAAAATCAACAGTAGTAGGGGAATGATTTAAAGGAAACTGGTGGGTGATAAATTCCCAATGCCACGCACTCTGAATCCCAGAGTATTTATAGAAGTGGTTTTCGATACAGTGGGCGGATGGTTATTTTCCAACACTTGATTTACTAAAATCATGTTTGCTAATTTACTAGAACTTTTTAAATAATCTATCGAGTGAATTATGTATATTTGTACTTTAAGAAGTTTCGAAAAGATCCCCCGTAGAAGACTCGTATGTAGAAATAAAGCACATGGGGTTGGAAGTAATCTGCTGCTGCGGATATAAATTTCAATGAGAGAAAGGAAATAAAGAGTTGTAAACGGGTCCTTTTTTGAGAGACAGGTAGGTGTGTAGGCTCAGTGCTTAGATCCCAGCTATTTACATATCAAATGTGTGTAGGTCTTCATAGCGAGATACCGTATCTTAGGTATTATGTGCAGTTTTATCTCCTAGTCTGAGGAAAGTTGTTTTATTTCTATCAAGAGAGTGCAACAAAGGAGCAATGTCTGGGTTGGCAAGATGGACAAACAAAGAGAGATTGTAGCGACTGGGCTTATATTTGTAGTTTAGAAAATAAGCAAGAAACTCATTGGTATTTATAAAAGCCTTTACAGACTAGATGCAGGAAGGATGTTCCCAAGGAAGTGTGGGACAAGTGGGCTACTGTGGAATTGCTCAACCTTTAACCAAATTAATTTCATGAGTGAAGCAAAAAACAAGCTAGTGGAGGAAAAAAAAACAAGCTAGTGGAATAACTCAGTAGAGTTTTTCCTCCACTCAGTGGAAGGAAATGTATAGTCTACGTTTTGACTCATCCGGATTGAAAGAGGTAAGATATCCAGTATATAGAGGCGAGGAATAGGGGAAGAGGGGCAACAGCTGCCAACAATAGGTGGATCCAGGTGAGGAAGGGTTGATTGACCAATGGAGCGAGGAGGGGGGGGTGGAAGGATGGTATTTCTCCAGACTGAGAAGTGATAAGTGGAGAGAAAAAAAATTTAGATTATGGAATCTGATACGCAAGGCAAAAAGTGGAACTAAAGGGGAAAGGTGATAGAAATAGTGTGGAATAGAGATTAGGACGGGGAAAGAAATAGGGTTATAGGGGACTTGGAAAGATCGGGGTTTAAGAGAATACCTTGGTAGATCAGAAGGAGCGAAAAGGACAGAATGCATTTTCAGCAATATTTTTAACACATCAAAATTTAATCTCAGAATCATTGAAATGTTCAAATTCCATATTTTAAATTGCAATAAAACAAGTGAAGATAGGTAATTTATTGCGACATTTAAAAAAGCACAGCAATAACATCAATATGTAGGAAGGGACTGCAGATGCTGGTTTACATGGAAGACACAAAATGCTGGAGTAACGCAGTGGAACAGGCATCATCTCTGGCGAGAAATAAATGGGTGACGTTTTGGGCCGAGATCTTTCTTCAGACTGAAGAAAGGTCTCAACCGGAAACGTCACCCGTTCCTTCTCTCCAGAGACGCTGCCTGTCCCACTGAGTTACACCAGCATTTTGTCTTGTCATTAATATGTATATTTTAACAGCACCAAGAAAGTACATTATTGGAAGCAGCTGATTTTGATACCTGCTTACACACAGCAAACATTTGAAATTTCCCATTTCATCTTCCAGAAATGAATCTACCAAAAAGGCAACTATCAGGATGCAAACAGATATTCACTTGATGAGCAAGTAGTTCCTAGTGCAAGCTGATGTAAGAAACAGATGGCTGTCATGACACACCATGTCAGTGAAACTATAACACATTGATTTTGTAATTATTTTACAATATTCAGGAAATGGATATTATGATTTGGGTTCGTAATAAAAAAAATCAAGTTCAATGTGATACTATTCTTTGAAGACAACTAAATATGTATATAACTATTTCATATATTTCAGAGTCATAGAGACATACATCACAGAAGCAGAGCCTTCAAATCACCTTGCCCTCACTGACCATCAAGTATCCATCTATACTTAGCCCAATTACCAGCACATGATCCATGGACACCGATACCATATCAATTCAAATGATCACCCAGATACGTTTTCTTTATGGTTGAAAGAGTACCTGCCTCCAGTACCTTCACATGCAGCGTGTTCCACATTATATATACATGACACGTTTATCTTCTGTAAAACTATACCGCTCGCCTATATTTTGTTGGTAACACTCCAGCTCTTGCAACATTTGATTTACACCACTTCAACAGAGATTAAGTAGGCCCTTTTAAAGTATATTGTGGCGGTACAGTATAGGTACAGGTATTCAACGCATACCCAAGATTTATAAAAATATGCTGTTATCAGTTACACAATAACAAAGGCAACCTTCTCACAGGACAAAGAGATTGAGACAGAATAGAAAAACGGAGACAAAAGTGGCAATGAATAATATTGAAAGTTTAAGAGTAAAAAAGTCCAAAAAAATGTAATGTGCACAAAACAGAAGATAGGAATAAAATATAATTAAGCTTTTATATAATGATTGCTTCCTTCAAGTATATATTTGGGAGGATACAAAACAAACCCCATAAGGAAAGGTATTTATGAACCACTGATTGTCAATGAAAGTTCTCAGATTCTGAGAAGTTAGAAATAGTCAAATTGTGCAATTTGCCTCATCCAGCTGATTTGGTCTAAACACATTTCCAGGAGTCCAATAAGCGGAAACAAGTTACTCAGTTATAAAATGCACAGTAGCAATCCACCGTTCTGAAAATTCCTCACTGAGATTTCATCAAAAAATACGACAATTTGCATAGTCAAGGGCAGTTTAGCTATGTGCCATCAACAAAATAGATCCATGGGGGACGATAAGTGTCTCTGGAAATGTTCTCAAACCTATGAAGAGTAACAAGGTCATGCTAAATAAAATCAAGAAAAGCTCCTGCAAATCCCTACACACAACCCAAACAACAGAAATCTCATTAATGGATGAAAAAAAACACACAGAAATGTTGTCGGTCCATTCTCTCCACAGATGCTATCAGACCTGCTGAGTTCATCTCGCACTTTGTTTTTTTGTTCAAGATTCCAGCATCTGCGGTCGCTTGTGTCTCAAATGGATGATCTCTTTTGGCTTGTATCAAAGCAGCAATTGATTAATTGCGGTATCAAGCAGCTCTGTAAACAGTTGTCATAAGGTATCGAAGGGGAATACACTCCAATGGCTGGAATCGTACCTTGCACATAGGAGGATGACTGTGTAGTTGCAGGTCAATCAATCATCCCAGCCCTAGGATATCCCTGCAGGAGTTCAAGGTGCTGTCCTAGACCCAATCATCTTCAGCTGCTTCATCAATGACCTTTTCTTCCATCATAAGGTGAGAAGTGGGGAAGTTCGCTGACTGCACAATGTCCAATTCCATTTGCAACTCCTCAGCAAATGAAGCAGTCCACGTCTGCATGCAGCTAGACCTAGACAACATTCAGACATGGGCTGGTAAGTGGCAAATAATACTTGTGCCACACAAATACCAGACAATGACTATCTCTAACAAGAGAAAGTCTAATTACCTACCCTTGATATTCAATGGCATCATCATTAATTAGTTCCTTGCCATCAACATCCTGGGGTGGGGGTGGGAGTCGCCAACGACCAGAAACACAAAGTAGACCAGCCACATAAATACTGTGGCTGAAAGAACAGGTGGGTGTTCTGTGGCATGATTCACCTTCCTGACACCCAAACTTGTCCGCCATCTGCAAGGCACAAGTCAGGAATGCAATGGAATAAAACGATTTGTAAGCTGGGTTTTAAACTAAATAGGAGGGAGGAGGGCACTAAGAACAAGATATCTAATATTTCAAAAGGAAATGAAAGAGCAGTGGTACAGGATCCCAAGGGAGAAAATGAGAAGCAAAGCATGACAGACTGGGGTGGTAAATGTAAACAAAAGTATGCAGCACAGAGTAAATCCTGAGTTATTAACAACTGTATAAAATCATCTTTATTTGAATCATGTAGTATTTGCATTAAGACAGATGGGTTGACAGCACAGAAAACATGATGCGAGTATGGTCTACTAGCGATATTGAGGAAAAGCTTGCAAGGTTGCCAGGATGGAGTGCTCTATATTTCAGATACTAAATGATCTAAAAGAACAGGCCAAGAGGGAAAGGAGGAAAGAGCAATTCTATTAATTAAAGGAGGTATCTGTGTGGCATTGAGCCGTGATATAGAGGTAGTGAATAGAATCACTTTGGATTGAAATCATGAATAGCAGGGGAGAAACACATATGGAAGTAGTCTATTGGCCTCCAAAATGTGACTGCTCAATAAGGCAGAGATTAAATTGGGAAATATTTAGGGGATGTTTGAAGGGACCTGCAATTATGGTAGGAAATTTTAATCTACATACTGATTGGACAAATAAAAGAGATAAGGGTATTGTAGAAGAATGTATAGATATATCAAAAGATTCCTTCTTCGAGCAGTGTGTTACAGAATTGACCTGGTCCATGTGCAATGAGGAAGGACTAGGATGAGGTCTTGTGGCTATAAATCCTCTTGGATGTAGTGACCATGTGAAATGATTCTAGATACAGTTTGATGATGAACACCAAAGGAGCAGAGCTGATGCCTTAAACTTAAATAAGGGAATTTATAATGGTATGAATGTGAGGTTGTCTAAGGTGGACAAAATACGCTAAAACACAGCTCAGTAGATGAACAGCGACAGATGTTAAAACAGCTGGTGCACAACGCTCTAATTTATCCCAATTAGAAAGGGGAATTACATAAGAAATAGATTCAATCTGTTGTTAACAAAGGACATCCAGGATAACTCTACATTGAAAATAGGACACACAAAATTGCAACACTGACAGAAGATTGTGAACATTTAGGATCCAGCACAAAAGACAAACAAGGGTGAAATTTGATTTTGAGATGAAAACAAGCTGCAAGAGTTTCTGTGGATGCACGTAGGAAGAAATCAGCTACAGTGAGCGTGAGACCTCTAGAGAATGAAGCTGGTGAATTAACAACTGGAAATAAGGAAATGACAGATACATTACATCAAATGTTTGAACCAGTCTTCACTGTGAGCGACATTGCAAATATCGCCATGATAATATAGGCTAATTTCAAATAAAATAGAGGAAAATCCCAATAAGAAGGAATAAAGGATTAGAGGAACTCATGGACAAATCATTGAGAATCTTGCATGTATATGTGACAAATAAAGTTGACTTAACTTGAGAGTCGATGACTGTACCTGAGGGTTTTAAAGGAGGGGGGGGGTGCAGAGATGGTGTACCCATTGGTTGAAATTTTATGAAGTGCAACAACTCAAGGGAATATATATTATGAGGATATTGAAAAGTATGGAGAAGCAAAAGACCCTTGATAGGCATGTGCATAGGTCCCTGATGATAGCAGACAGTTCAACAAAATAGTTAAAAAGGCACCTGGGATGCTTTTATTTGTTATCAAAGAAGAGAATAGAATACAAAGCACGAAGGTTAGGCTAGATGTATATACAATGATTATTCGTATACAGCTTAAGTACTGTGTCTAATTCCAGTCATCACACAGAAGGGAAGATGTGATTGCACTGGAGAAGATGACAAGGAAATTTACAAAAATGTTGCGAGGACTGGAAAATTATATCTATGAATAAAGATTGGATACTCCACGGTGGTTTTCTATGGTGCAAAGAGGGGTGGGGGGGAGACTTAATTGAACTGCATGGAATGATGAGAAGTTTGGATAGAGTAAACAGAAAACACCTTATTTTCTTAGCTAAAGGATTCAAAACAAATGGTTATGAATTTAAAATATTAGAGGGGATATTTCACCTAGATGATGTTTGGGGTCTGGAATTTGCAGCCCGAAAGGCTGGTAGAGTCTGGAATTCTCAACCCATTTAAAGAAGTGCCTAGATATGCACCTGAATCTGTACACAAAGCCATAGCTGGCATGGATTAAATCCTGGAATTTGAGATTAAGTTGGGTAGCTCTTTTTCAACTGGAATGGACATGAGGGCTGAATAGCCTTGTCAGAATTACTTCTGATTGTATAAATGATGGATAATTGCGATGACTTAAGAAGTTTGGAAGTTAGAAGTGACTTTTCTGTTATTTACTGTGATGTAGCTGATTCTATCCTTGACTATGAAGCTCTGCGGGTTCTGCCAAAGTAAGCTTGCTTAGTTTCGACAATGTTAATATTTCCTACAGCCTCAGTGGAAGGATATAGTGTCCAGTTATAAGATGCTGACTAAGCATAAAGCTGCGTTCTGGATGATAATCCTCAAATATTGTTGCAGCAGATCTATCAAAGTAGAGCAGGAGGGCATCTCCATTCACAAGTGAATTGAGCCTTGTCAAGAATGCAAGTGTTCTTGGAAATGAACCATTCATCCTAGAATTCCAAGAATGGCAGACTGCAGTCAGTGAATCTCAAGTATGGGTTTCTTGCTCCTCATTGGTTCCATGAGGTCTTGTCTAATTATCCATCTGGGCTGCATGTTGCAGGATTATCACCAGGCAGGGGAAGTAATCCTACCACATGATGGGGTTAATGAAGAATCCATGGCTTCCGTGCCATAATGCAAATGTTGTACCCGAGGAGCACTCCAATCTTCCAAGATCTACTGATGATGACGATTCCTGAAATTCCGTTGCTACTTTTAATTGCCATCGATATATTTCATCTGGACCTGTCAGTTTATCTCCTTCAAAGATGCTAAGCCCCATGATCAATCTTCTTTTACCCAGCTTATTCTTTCCATTATTTCATGTCCTTCTTAACTATATGATAATTTCTATGTTCATAAAGACAGCTACAAAATATTCATTAAAGACCCTACACATGCCATCTGCCTCAACATATGCATAATTTTTATCCTTAATAGACCCTACTTTTCCCTTATTGGTCTTTGCACAATATCTTTGGATCTTATGTGATTTTACTTGCCAATAACACTTTTTGCCCTCTCCTTTTGTTCAACTTTCCTATAATTTCACTCCTGCACTTTCTATATTCTTTGAGTCTTTCTATGATATTAAATTCCAGTTTTTCCCCTGTAATGTCTTATCCTACCTTCTAATTGCTTTATCATGTAGGACACAAAATATGACTGGGTCCCACGTTTTCTTTGATGATACATTTACTGAACCCCCTGAAAGGCCTTCTTGATTGCCTCTCATTGCTCTGAAACTGATATAACCTCAAGTAGGAATTTCCAGTCTATTACTAAATAGTTTCTTAGTCTGGTAAAATGAGTCCAGCCACAATTTACAACTTTTAGTCCTATTTTACCTATGCCCTTTTAAAATATTCATTCTTAATCGAATCGAATTATAAATGAATCCAGCCACAATCACAAAAGTGCTATCCTCCCCTAATGCAATCTCCTTCTGGAAAAACTAAATCCAGGCTCTTCGGCCCACTGAGTCTGCACTGACCAGCAATCATCCTGTACACTAGCACTATCCTACACACTATGGACAATTTACAATATTTTTACCGAAGCCAATTAACTCACAAACCTGTACTTCTTTGTAGTGTGGGAGGAAACCCATGTGGCCACAGGGAGAATGTACAAAGTCAGTACAGACAGCACCCATAGTCAGGTTCAAATCCAGGTCTTTGGCGCTGTAAGGCAGCAACTCTACTGCTGTGCCACTGTGCCACTCAAAAACAAAATCTTAGTGTTCTGTTGCAGTAATGCAATGCAAAAATGTTTTGATTTATCAAAAATATAAAATGCAAAAGAAGCCCTTTTTACTTAATCTGCACAAAGACTGGCTTCACCCAAACAGATAGCTGTGCAAATTAAGGAGTAGGAAGAAGCATTTTGAGACACCTGTTTGAACACTGATACAGGAAATATGCCCACTCTAGCATAGCTCCTTCATTTTATGTCTCACAACTCTACCATATATTTCTCAAGACGATAAAACACTTGACATTGGCTTACTGAACACAGAGCTTCAAATGTTTAAGCAAGCCGGCAGCAATCCTCCTTCAACCACAATGACTCGAGGATTCAAAAGCAACTGCCATGGTCACTCAAATGTTGTGAATACAAGTTAGGAATTCTGTACCTTCTACAACTTACACACTGACTAAATATAAGTAAATATTTGATTAATTAAACTCCCCCACTATTTACTGCCCTAGCATTCTGCACCTGTGTGTAATGTGCAAAAGTATGCCTCAATTTCCTCCAAACTATTTGGAGCCTCATATACTCCCAATTATTCTACTATCCCCTTTTAGCTCTTCCAATTACATTGTCATACTTTCATAATGGGTTTTGGGTACAATAAAGAAGTACTTGAATTACTGGCTAGCATCCAAAAGCCTGAACTATTGATCTGGAAACACATTCAAATCCTAGCATGGCAACTGGAGAATTTAAGTTAAGGCATCTGATTAAATCTTGAATAAAACATTGGTATCAGGAATAATAGCCCATAAAAAAAACTACTAGGTTGCTGTAAAAACTCATCTGGCTCACTAATATCTTCCAGGGACAGCTCTGGCCTAACACAAGACTCAGGACCCCACAAATACAGTTAACCATTACTTGCTTCTTTCACGCAAGGGCTAAAAGGGAGAGACAATAAATGGCACCCACTGACCGAACAAACAGTTTAATGATTCTCCTAATACATCTTCCTTCTTCATAACTGTAATTCATTCTAGAACCAATGTCGTCACCACTTCATTTTACTTGAAATTCCTTAATTTATCTGAGAACCCTATAAACATGAAAACAAAGCTGCAAATCTGCTACTGTCTCTGCAATAGTAATATTACTGTAACTCCATACGACAATCAATGTCTTTGGCTAAACCGGTCTCAGGAGCATCAAAACATTAGTGGTTCAAAATGGTGAATAAGTACCGCCTCAAGACAACAAGGGATCGGCACATCGCGAGATTAAATTCAACAAATACTCATTCTGAAATTCCTTGCACCAAACACAATGCCACATGGGGAGAGGTATGCGTGCATGTGTATGGATCTGAGTAAGAAGTTGAATGCAATCTGGAATGCACAGCCTGAGAAGGTGGTGGAGGCAGCTACTCTTGACATTTAAACAGCACATGGATGAGTACTTGAATCATCAAAACACAGAGAGCAATGGACCAAGTGCTGGTAAACAAGATTAGGAATGATAGATACTTAAAGATCAGCAATAAAAACGGTGAAATGTTTATTTCCCCCAACTGTGCTGATTGCTTCAGTGACTCGACAATTGCTCAAAATCAACTTTAAAAGTCAACAACTTTCCTTCAAAACAAGTCTTAACATAGGGCATCGATGAAACAATGTGCTGAAATTTCTGGCTGTAAATCTTACATTTGCAGAGTTCCTTCTGGGCTTCTGCTGTGATTGCCATAAGATCTGTCCTTAACCAAATATCTACTTCCAACAAAAAGCACAGTTGACCAAGAACCGAATAGTCTTTTCATGCAACACACTGTCAAATCAACTTTTCCCAGCCTGACCACATCTGAAGAACGAGGCATCTAATCATTCTCTGGACTACAGCAGAATTGTGATTATTCATTGGACAGCTAATCTTTCACTTGCTATTATGGTTTTCTGCAAACATGTTCATTTAAATCTTGCCAACAAGACGAGACAACCATATCTATTGTCTTTACCATCTGTACCTCGAGGCCCAAACATTGACCAAAAAGTGCCAGCTAGCTAAGGAGTAATGCAAGGAAGATGAACCCACATTTCAGCATGTATTTACAACAGCATCACAAATGCAGCCCTTTAAGTATAGTTGCTAAAAATCTGTAATTATAGTAGTAGAGCCAAAACCTGTTGCTTCCTTGCTATCACAATAAATATTTTTATAATTGATACATATGATCATGTATGGAATAAAGTACAAATTTACCTTCAAAATCGTCATTATCTGAAAACGATGTAGGTTCTGTTAATTTCCTGTCTCCCATCTTTTACATATAGTTGACAGCACAAAACTGCGAATTAAACAAAATTCAAATAAGTTTATTGTCTAAAACACCGTATACACAATAGTTAAGCATTCTCAGTATTGAGCTGGAGAGAGAACACATGCACATTCTTGAGTCTACAATGCACCTGCATTGGAAATTTTAGGTCCCAATACAGACTATTGGACTTTATCAATCCAGGAAAGGTTGGAGCATAGATGCAGAGCTGCTGCATCATCTTGCAGCTAAAGAATGCCACAGAAAGATGAGGAAGCCAAATAAAAATAAAATTAATATTCAACAGTAGATGTTAAATGAGCTGTGTAGCATCTCTTTTGCATCATGCTGGGCCTTCAACTGACTCTTCATCTCACCCTTTCAGACTGTCATCATCCTCTGGCTAAAACAATTTCCTCATCGCCCCTCCAATCCTTTTACCAATCATTTCAAATTTAAGTCCCTGGTTTTTGTGCTGTCACTTTGATAGGGAAAGAGAGGTTTCTTATTTACTCTATCAAGGCGCTTTATAATTTTATTCATCTCAATTAAGCCTGTCCTCAGCCTCCTTTTACAAAGAAAACACCTCTTGCTTATCCAACCTTTGTAAGAAGGAACTGCATATGCTGGTTTACACCGAAGTTGACACAAAATGCTGGCGTAACTCAGCGTCTCTGGATAGAAGGAATGGGTGATGTTTTGGGTTGAAGGGTCACGTCCCAAAACGTCACCCATTACTTCTCTAGAGATGCTGTCTGTCCCGCTGAGCTACTCTAGCATTTTGTGTTTATCTTGCTTTCAGAAAATATACGATTAAAGTACTAAAATCTGCACTAATTCCAAAGCAAGTACACGGGAGAATCTAGGCCTTCAAGTAGTGCAGTGAATCTATCAGCACTTCCAACAGTCTAATCATATTGTAAGTGGTCTCCAATGCATCCTAATAATATTGGAAATGAAGCATTACTTTGTCCTCACCCCTTTTGCACATTTCTTATGAGCACAGTTTTACAATGTGCAAGCACATGCAACCAGCACATAGCCACCTCCATCGTGCCAGTGCCAAAACACTCCACTGCGGCAAGCCTCAACGACTTCCGCCCAGTTGCACTTACCCCCATCATCACCAAGTGCTTCGAGAGGCTGGTCCTGGCACACCTCAAAAGCTGCCTACCCCCCACACTGGATCCCTATCAGTTTGCCTACCGCAAGAACAGGAGTACGGAGGATGCCATCTCAACGGCACTTCACTCCGCCCTCTCCCACCTCGACAACAGAGGCACTTACGTAAGAATGCTGTTCATCGATTACAACTCAGCATTCAACACCATTATACCATCAAAACTGATCACCAAACTCGGTAACCTGGTCATCGACCCCTCCCTCTGCAACTGGATACTGGACTTTCTAACCAACAGACCCCAGTCTGTTAGGTTAGACAAGCACACCTCTTCAACCCTCACCCTGAACATCGGCGTTCCACAGGGCTGTGTGCTGAGCCCCCTCCTCTACTCCCTCTTCACCTATGACTGCACACCTGTACATGGTACTAACACCATCATCAAGTATGTAGATGATACAACGGTGATTGGCCTCATCAGCAACAACGATGAGTCGGCCTACAGGGAGGAGGTCCAGCACTTAGCAGCATGGTGCGCTGACAACAACCTGGCCCTTAACTCTAAGAAGACCAAGGAGCTCATTGTAGACTTCAGGAAGTCCAGGGGCGGCACGCACACCCCCATCCACATTAACGGGACGGAGGTGGAACGTGTTTCTAGCTTCAGGTTCCTGGGAGTCAACATCTCCGATGACCTCTCTTGGACCCACAATACCTCAACTCTGATCAAGAAGGCTCACCAGCGTCTCTTCTTCCTGAGGAGACTGAAGAAGGTCCATCTGTCTCCTCAGATCCTGGTGAACTTCTACCGCTGCACCATCGAGAGCATCCTTACCAACTGCATCACAGTATGGTATGGCAACTGCTCTGTCTCCGACCGGAAGGCATTGCAGAGGGTGGTGAAAATTGCCCAACGCATCACCGGTTCCTCGCTCCCCTCCATTGAGTCTGTCCAAAGCAAGCGTTGTCTGCGGAGGGCGCTCAGCATCGCCAAGGACTGCTCTCACCCCAACCACGGACTGTTTACCCTCCTACCATCCGGGAGGCGCTACAGGTCTCTCCGTTGCCGAACCAGCAGGTCCAGGAACAGCTTCTTCCCGGCGGCTGTCACTCTACTCAACAACGTACCTCGGTGACTGCCAATCACCCCCCCCCCCCCCACCCACGGACACTTATTATTATTTATTCAAATCATTTGCTATGTCGCTCTTCCAGGGAGATGCTAAATGCATTTCGTTGTCTCTGTACTGTACACTGACAATGACAATTAAAATTGAATCTGAATCTGAATCTGAGCTGTCAGGAAAGTCTAGCAAATACCCTGCTTCCCATTAAAGAAGGACACGTAGACTCCAGGGAAAAGACCAGTCTCATTCAATGGACCAATTTAACTGGCAGTGCAATTTCATTATGTCAAATGGTAACACCACAATTTGATAGATATTTTCTGTGGCACACATATGAAAACAGCCGGTTCATTAGAATCTTGTGTTGAGACAGCTTGACACCCCAGAGAAGATACTTGGGAGACAGAGCAGGGTGCCTGGTGATGCAGAGTTTCTCTATCATGCAGACAACACCAGGACATTAGGTTAGGGGAAGCAAATTGTACACCATTACAAAAGTTGTTCATTCATGTTTCTTACTGGTGACCCCTCCCCAAGCACCATCAATTGATAAATGTCCATCCCTTTTAGTTCCAAATAGTCTAATCAAACCCCAACTTGCCTTCCCCCCCCCATAAATTTGCCAAGTCATCAGCTGTGCATTTCCAGCACCGATTCATAAATGGCAATTCATTAATTGCAATAAATGGCAACATCCATCTTTAGACTTGGTAAGGCAGCAGGTACAGTAAGTAGGTTTATTGGTCAAGTATTCACATACAAGGAATTTGCCTTGGTGCTCCGCCCACAAGTAACAACATGACATACAGTGACAGTTACGAATGACTCAGAAAACACTAAACATAATTAATAATGAAACATTAATGATAAAACATCATTGATCAAGCATGTGAACCACCAAAATACCAGATCAAAGCGAGGCTACAGATTTTTGGCTGTTGAGTAGAGCAACTACTCGTGGATAAAAACTGCTTTTATGTCTGGCTGTGGCAGCTTTGACAATCCAGAGTCGCCTTCCAGAGGGAAGTGATTCAAAGAGTTTGTGGCCAGGGTGAGAGGGGTCAGAGGTGACCTTACTCAATGGGGGGAAGGTTGCAGCCAATAACCTTCTCTGCTGATCGGACGATTCGCTGCAGCCTCCAGGTGTCGTGCTTGGTGGCTGAGCCAAACCAGACCATGATGGAGAAGTTGAGAACAGGCTCCGCGATGGCCGTGTAGAATTGGACCATCATTGCCTGTGGCAGATTGTGCTTCCTCAGCTGCCGTAGGAAGTACATCCTCTGTTGTGCCTTTTTGGCTACAGATAAAATGTGATGGCTAGTTATTTTCCTAAGGAGTTGAAACAGGTTATCTACGAAGTGGAAGAGGGGGGTTCATTCATAATCAAATGTAAGAATCTAAAAACTTTTTAAAAACACATTATCAAATGAAGCTGGGTTTTGTTGAAGGAGACTTGAATGACATGGAAGAGTAATTGTAATCTTGTGGCAGAGTTTACAGATAACACTTGTGCAACAGAAGGTAGACACAAAATGCTGGAGTAACTCAGCGGGACAGGCAACATCTCTGGAGAGAAGGAATGGGTGATGTTTCGGTCGAGACCCTTCTTTAGACTGATGTCAGGGGAGTGGGCGGGACAGAGATAGAATGTAGTCGGAGACAGTAAGACTGTTGGGAAAACTGGGAAGGGCGAGGAGCTGGAGAGAGAGGAAAGGTAAGGGCTATTTCAAGTTAGAGAAATCAATGTTCATATCGCTGGGTAAGGTACCCAAGTGTAAAATGAGGTACTGTTCCTCCAATTTGCACTGGGCCTCACTCTGACAATGGAGGAGGCCCAGGACAGAAAGGTCAGATTGTGAATGGGAGGGAGAGTTAAAGTGCAGAGCAACCAGGAGATCAGGTAGGTTAAGGTGGACTGAGAAGAGGTGCTCAGCGAAACAATCACCAAGCCTGCGCTTGGTCTAGCCGATGTACAGAAATTGACACCTAGTACAGCGGATATAGTAGATGAGGTTGGAGGAGGTGCAAGTGAACCTCTGCCTCACCTGTAAAGACTGTTGGGGTCCTTGGATGGAGTCGAAGGGGGAGGTAAAGAGACAGGTGTTGCATTACCTGCGGTTGTAGGGGAAAGTACTTGGGGAGGGGGTGGTTTCGGTGGGAAGGGACGAGTTGACCAGGGAATTGCGGAGGGAACAGTCTCTGCAGAAAGCAGAAAGGGATGGAGATGGGAAGTTGCGGCCAGTAGTGGGATCCCGTTGGAGGTGGCGAAAGTGTTGGAGGATTATATGCTGCATGCGACGGCTGATGGGGTGGAAGGTGAGGACAAGGGAGATTCTGTACTTGTTGCGAATGGGGGGGGGATGGTGAGCAAGAACAGAGCTGTGGGATATTGGGGAGACCCTAATGAGAGCGTCGTATATAATCGAAGAGGGGAACCCCCGTTTCCTAAAGTATGAGGACATCGATGATCTAGTATGGAAAACCTCATCCTGGGCGCAGATGCAGAGTAGACGGAGGAATTGGGAGTAGGGGGATAGAGTCTCTACAGGAAGCTGGGTGGAAAGAAGTGTAGTCTAGATAGCTATGGGAGTCAGTAGGTTTGTAGTAGATGTCAGTCAATATTCTGTCTCCTGTGGGAGACGGTGAGAACCAGAAACGGTAGGGAAATGTCGGAGATGGTCCAAGTGAATTTGAGTGCAGGATGGAAATTAGTCGTAAAGTTGATGATGTCAGTGAGTTCTGCATGGGTGGAGGAGGCAGCACCGATGCAGTTGTCAATGTAGCGGAGGTAGTTCGGGGATAGGGCCAGTGTACACCTGGAACAGTGATTCTTCGACATACCCTACAAAGAGGCAGGCATAGCTGGAGCCCATGCGAGTGCCCTTAGCCACGCCTTGGATTTGGAAGAAGTGTGAGAAGTCGAAGGAAAAGTTCTTAAGGGTAAGGACCAGCTCTGCTAGGCGGAGGAGCGTATTGGTAGATGGAAATTGGCTGATTCTGTGGTCGAGGAAGAAAAGGAGGGCCTTTAGACCTTCCTGGTGGGGGATGAAGGTGCAACAGAGATTACAAAAGGAATGAAAAGCCATTAAATCCACTGCCACAGTTACTATTTAAAGGCTGTTGGAGATAGTCTTGCACATTGAGCAAGCATGAGCGATCTTTAAAGATGATAATCCCAATTTGGAGTGTAGCATTATATGTGGTGACATTATAGCAAAAGTCACATTTTGCCATGCTGTTTAACCCAAATGAAAAAGAGCCTTGCATATTTCTACCGATGAATCCTTTAAGCGTCAATGATTCGCCACCTAGTAACAGTCACTTGAAAAACCCTAGCTTCAACACTGCAAACTCCAACAAGTTCAGATTTATTTCCATCATCATTCAAACACCAATAAAGACCCAAGCCTCACACCTTGCACGTCACCAATTTATCAACCAAAAATGGTACCACTTTTCGACAATATCAATTAGTAGCAGGAAAGGAATTTGTGACCACCAAGACTCCTCCACAATTCACGAAGAACATAACTCATCTGAGTGCAACCTAAACTGCATATTCCTACCTAACAGTGACAACCTTTAACCCCTTTGCTAATTAAGAATCTACCTATTTCTGCCTTTAAAATATTCAAAGAATCAGTCCCCGCTAGCCTTTGAGAGAAACAAATTAAAAAAATTCACAACACTCAAAAGAAAAAGCTGCATCTCATCTGAGTAACTCCTAATTCAAAAGGACACATTCTTTCCCTGTCCACCCTGTCAATGCTCTCACAACCTTCTACGATTCACGGCGAGTACCCCCAAACGGCAGAATGTGCATGTTTCTTTTATATTACAGTACAAAATGTACAAAATGATGAGAGGAATAGATCAAGTAGACAGAGTCTCTTGCCCAGAGTAGGGGAATAGAGAACCAGAGGGCATAATAGGTTTAAGATGAGGGGGGAAAGATTTAATAGGAACCCGAGGGGTAACTTTTTCATACAAATGATGGTGGGTGTATGGAAGGAGCTGCTGGAGGAGGTAGTTGAGGCAGGGACTATCACAATGTTTCAGAAACATTTAGACAGGTCCATGGATAGGACAGGTTTAGAGGGATATGGGCCAGGTAGGACTAGTGTAGATGGGATATGTTGGTTGATGTGGGCAAGTTGGGCGGAAGGACCGTTCCCACGCTGTATGACTATTAATTCAAAAACATACTTGTTAATAAGACTGTATTTTATTATTTCACATAGTTATATTAATGTATATTTTCATTTTGATCAACAATTATTGTTGACCCCTGAACACAATAAGAACTTTTACATTTAATCTAAATGGAAAAATCTTCTTTATGTATTTTAATTTAAAATGTTTTGTAGGAACACAATCCTTTTGTGCAACATGGTCCAGGAATAGGAATATAGAGACAGTACATATCAATGGAATTAAATGGAAGTGCTCCACACTCAGACTATTCATCTGCACTTTCACCACCTTCTTGGAAATGTTCTTTGGCAGACATTCCATTACAAAACGACGGACTACAGGAAAATCGGCAGTTTAGGTCGACTCATCTCCCTGCTACCTTCAGGTAGAAGGTACAGGAGCCTGAAGACTGCAACAACCAGGTTCAGGAATAGCTACTTCCCCACAGCCATCAGGCTATTAAACCTGGCTCGGACAAAACTCTGATTATTAATAACCACTTTCTGTTATTTGCACTTTACCAGTTTATTTATTCATGTGTGTATATATTTATATCATGGTATATGGACACATTTATCTGTTTTGTAGTAAATGCCTACTATTTTCTGTGTGCTTAAGCAAAGCAAGAATTTCATTGTCCTATACAGGGACACATGACAATAAACTCACTTGAACTTGAACTTGAAATAAGGAGAGTAGATGGAAAGCTGGAAAAATATAAATTCATCTATTTTTCCAGAAGAAATAGAAAAGCTGAATGCTTTAAAACATTGAAAGGTTGAAAAGCATGTTTGGGAAATTAAAATGCAAGTGTGACTGGAATTTGAAAGAAACATGGTACGCAGCATAAAGATTTGAATGCAAGCATACAACGTTACTGCAGTTACTACAACATCATGTACAGTGCCCCCCATATTGTTTGGGACAAAGACCTATCATTTATTTATTTGCCGCTGTGCTCCACAATTTGAGATTTGCAATAGAGAAAATAAAAAAATCATACGTGGTTAAAGTGCACATTGTCAGATTTTGTTAAAGGGTATTTTTATACATTTCACCATGTGGAAATTACAGCTGCGTTTATACAAAGTCCCCTCATTTCAGGGCACCATAATGTTTGGAACACATGGCTTCACATGTGTTTGTAATTGCTCAGGTGTGTTTAAAAGCCTCCTTAATGCAGGTATAAAGAGAGCTCTCAGCACCTAGTCTTTCCATCACCTTTGGAAACTTTTATTGCTGTTTATCAGCATGAGGACCAAAGTTGTGCCAATTAATGTCAAAGGAGCCATTATGAGATGGAGAAACACGAATAAAACTGTTAGAGACATCAGTCAAACCGTAGGCTTACCAAATCAACTGTTTGGAATATCATTAAGAAGAAAGAGAGCACTGGTGAGCTTACTAATCGAAAAGGGACTGACAGGCCAAGGAAGACCTCCACAGCTGATGGCAGAAGAATTCTCTCTATAATAAATAATCCCCAAACACCTGTCCGACAAATCAGAAACATTTTTCAGGAGTCAGGTGTAGATTTGTCAATGACCACTGTCCACAGGAGACTTCATGAACAGAAATACAGAGGTTACACTGCAAGAAGCAAACCACTGGTTAGCCGCAAAAAATAAGATGGCCAGGTTACAGTTTGCCAAAAAGTACTTAAAAGAGCAACCATAGTTCCGGAAAAAGGTCTTGTGGACAGATGAGACGAAGATTAATTTATATGAGTGATGGCAAGAGCAAAGTATGGAGGAGAGAAGGAACTGCCCAAGATCCAAAGCATACCACCTCATGTGTGAAACATGGTGGTTGGGGTGTTATGGCCTGGGCATGTATGGCTGCTGAAGGTACTGGCTCACTTATCTTAATTGATGATACAACTGCTGATGGTAGTAGCATAATTAATTCTTATATGCATAAACACATCCAATCTGCTCAAGTTCAAACAAATCCTTCAAAACTCATTGGCCGGTGGTTCATTCTACAGCAAGACAATGATCCCAAACACACTGCTAAAGCAACAAAGGAGTTTTTCAAAGCTAAAAAAGGATCAATTCTTGAGTGGCCAAGTCAATCGCCTGATCTGAACCCAATTGAGCATGCCTTTTATATGCTGAAGAGAAAACTGAAGGGGACTAGTCCCCAAAACAAGTATAAACTAAATATGACTGCAATACACGCCTGGCAGAGCATCACCAGAGAAGCCACCCAGCAACCAGTGCAACAAAATACTAAATATGACTACTTTCATTTACATGACATTGCTGTGTCCCAAACATTATGGTGCCCTGAAGTGGGGGGACTACTTGGTGAAACTAAAATGTATAAAAATTGCCTTTATTAAAATCTGACAATTTGCACTTTAACCACGTGATTTAAAAAAAAATTACAAATCTCAAATTGAGGAGTACTGAGAAATAAATAAATGAGGGGTCTTTGTACCAAACATTATGGAGGGCACCATACATGAGCGATCTCCCAATGCAAGGAAGGATACACTTAAAGGTAGAGGAAGTGCTAGATTAATTCCTGGGATGGGTGGTTTTACTTATAAGGAGAGGCTTGATCCTACTTACTCATTCGCCTCATCAACCACCACTCTAAAATTGTGCATTCAATGGGTTATTTCTCCCCATCAGATTTTTGATTACCTCCCATGTCCTGGATTATAATATTTTCTCCATCTTTGTTTGTTATTTTAGACCCATTAAAACGTATGGAACACTTTGCCTGTTCAATTTATGGTGGCAAAAATAAAGACCAGACTAATCCCAATTTTCAGAGAAACAAGGAACTGTAGACGCTCGATAATCTGTGTCCCATTTTTGGAAGCAGGTTACAACTCATCATTTTTTTTTCATCCTGATACATAATAAAAACCCAGCAAGAATGTCTGTTTCCAATACTCGTATTTTTTTTTAGCAAATGCCCTTGTAACCCTTTTACCAATTAAATCTGTGTCCTCCAGTGATTTACATAATTGCTAAGAGAAATAGGTCAGAGCTGTTGATCTGGCCCAGGCCTCACATTATTTTACACACTTTAACCTAACGTACAGCTTAGAAACATCACCCTCCAGTCTTGGCGACACCTCCACTGTTATCAGACACCTCCTGCGGCGTGTTGACCACACAAGTGCACACAATGCTCATTATTACTCAGTTCGGACACATTACCGCTCACTCCTCGACCAGATCGGTTATTACTCGCGGTGTTGTTTACTCGCTGCCCAGTGAAAACAAACACTGGCCTTTCTCTGCCCGCAGGACTGGCACTGTCTCCTTCCCTCCTGGGACCCGCGGCTCTGCTGCCGACCCCCTCGGCCGGCCATCTCCCCTGGCCCGGGATACAAAATGGAGGGCCGGTCGGTGGGCCTCCCTCCCGCCCGCCTGCGCCGGGAACAACAGACTCGCTCCCTGGGCCTCAGGCCCGAGGCCGCCGTCGCCGCCACCGCCGCTCACGCACTTGGTAAAGGCCCGGGCCCCGCTCACCCACCTCAGTCCGGCCGGGCCGCGCTCTCTCCGCTTCACCACAGTCCCCGTCACTCATGTGATCATCGTCTCCGCAACTGCTTCACCGCCAACTCGCTCCGAGTCCAAGACCGAGAACAAATCCGAGTCCGCCGCCCGAATCGCCTGAGAAAGTCGCTCTCTCACTGCGGAAGCGCCGGGCCCGAGCCTCACGTCCACATGTCGCTGGGGGAGGGGCAGCGGCGGCTCTTCCCACCCGCGCGGTGGCGCTGCAGCCCTCCACAATGCTCCTCCCACCCGCGCGGTGGCGCTGCAGCCCTCCACAATGCTCCTCCCACCCGCGCGGTGGCGCTGCAGCCCTCCACAATGCTCCTCCCACCCGCGCGGTGGCGCTGCAGCCCTCCACAATGCTCCTCCCACCCGCGCGGTGGCGCTACCGTCCTCCACAATGCACCTCCCACCCGCGCGGTGGCGCTACCTCCCTCTACAATGCTCCTCCCAGCCGCGCGGTGGCGCTGCCGTCAGCCTGTGATCCCCTCCACAGCCTGCAGTGCCGGACCGACCTCCGGGTGGCGCTGCCGTCGCCCTGTCGGACTTTCCCGCCTGTAGTTTCTGAGCGGCCGCAGGGTGGCGCATGGGGAGCACAATGCGGGCACCAAATGCTCTAGAGGAAAAGGGGAGGTGCAACGAGATCTGGGTGTGTTTGTACATCAGCCACTTAGCATTCAGGTACAGCAGGCAGTGAAGAAAGCTAATGGCATGTTGGTCTTCATTGTAAGAGGATTTGAATATAGGAGCAAGGAGATCCTACTGCAGTTTTACAGTGAGACCACATCTGGAGTATTGTGTGCAGTTTTGGTTTCCAAATTTGAGGAAGGACATCCTTGCTATTGAGGGAGTGCAGCGCAAGTTCATGAGGTTAATCCCCGGGATGTCGGGACAGTCATATGTTGATGGAATGGAGCGGTTGGGCTTGTTTACTCTGGAATTTAGAGGGTTGAGAGGGGATCTTATTGAATCATATAAGGTTATTAAGGGATTGGACACGCTAGAGGCAGGAAACATGTTCCTGTTGCTGGAATCCAGAACCAGGGGTCACAGTTTAAGAATTAGGGGTAGACCATTTAGAACGGAGATGAGGAAAACCTTTTTCACCCAGAGAGTTGTGGATCTGTGGAATTCACTGCCTCAGAGGGAGGCCGAATCACTGGATGTATTCAAGAGAGAGGTAGATTTAGGTCTTAGGGCTAAAGGAATCGAGATGTGGGGAAAAAGCAGAAACGGGGTAGTGATTTTAGATGATCTGCAATGATCATATTGAATGGCAGTGCTGGCTCGAAGGGCCGAATAGCCTACTCCTGCACCAATTTGTCTATGTTTTCTATAGGCTGGAGGTAGGAAAGTAGGCATGATTGCAATTGAATCTTTAGAAAACCATTGATATTAGGATTACAACACAAGAGGACACAAATCATCATCAGTGGTTAGGTTGGTGCTTTCAACACATTCCTCAATATTCAGTATGTTACAATTCACCCTCTGGCCCCCAATTGGATTTCCTATTTGAACATTTGAAAGAAATCTAGTCATATCGATTCGGCAACTGATGGAGGCAGCATTACATTACTTGCTTCATTAAGCTTGTCATGTTGTTGAAAATAGCACTTTGAATACATCAAACCATTCCAAAGTGCTGCCTTTATGTATCCCTGTTAATTTTATAAATTTACGCAAATCAAGTTAGACCTCACTGTTAACCATTTCCTCGTAATGTTTACTCGTGCAATTAACAAATGCTGGTGTACAAGTGAAAGCTTCCCTTCACTTTGGACAGTGTCGTGTTTAATGCCCATTGTTTAAAACAAGCACTTCCAACAGTGCAGCCTTCCTTCTACATAGTGTGGTCTTAAAATGACAAATTAAACATTTTAATAATCTAAATGTTGGGAATCGCTGCTGCACAATTTACACAAGCATTTCCTTCAATGGAAATATTGATTTTTTTAAACAATGGTACACTAAAAATGTAATCTTTATTTTAAAATTTGTGTGATCGTTATATTTTTGTAAGAAAGTCGAGGATAACATAAAAAGTATAGCAAATCAATGTGCAGACAATCAAAAATCACAGTTACTGTAATTGCCACCTTAGGGATGACAGAACAGTTTATTAAAAGTAAAATTCATTGATTTAATTATATTTGGTTTATTACTGTCACAGGTACCAGCATACAATGGAAAGTTTTGATTGTGTGCAAGACAGTCATATTATATGATACATTAATAAAATCAAGCTACACACAGGTATAACAGGCAGTGTAAAGAGAAAATTACTGGGGTGCAGAATATAATAGTACAGCATAATAGCATTACAATTACTGAGAAAAATTGCAAGGTCCACAAGAGGTAAATGGAAAATTGGGATTACACCCTTGCTTATGGAAGGACTGTTTAGCAGTCTGATAGCAGTAGGGAAGAAGCTGTTCCTGAATTTGGCGGTATAAGCTTTTAAGGTTTTGGTCTTCTATTCGATGGGGGAGAGGAGAAAAGGGAAAGACAGAAGTGAAATTGGTCCTTGATTATGTTGGCAGCTTTCCCGATGTAGCATGAAGTGCTGATGGAGTCGATGAGGGGCTGGGGGGGGGGCAGGGAGACTGATTTGAGAGATGGATTGGTCTACATTTACAACTCTCTGTGTTTTCTTGCAGTCTTGTTAGTTTAGCTCAGAGATACAGTGCGGAAGCAGGTCCTATGGCCCACCGAGTCCATGCCGACCAGCGATCCCCGCACACCAACTCAAACCTACACATACAAGGGACAACTTACAATTATACAATGCCAATTAATCAACAAACCTTTGTGTCTTTAGAGTGTAGGAGGAAACCAGAGATCCCAGAGAAAACCCACGCAGGTCGCGGCGAGAATGTACAAATTCCGTACAGACAAGCACCCATAGGATCGAACATGGTTCTCTGTCGATGTAACACAGCAACACTACCACTGCACCACCATATCGCCTTGGTCAGATTTATTGCCCAATCAAGCTGTGATGCATGCTGATAGGATGCTTTCTAGGTGCATCTGTAGAAGGATTCATTGGAGATATGCCAAACTTCCTTGGTCGTCTGAGAAAGTAGAGGTATTGGAGTACTTTCAGTATGGCTGGTCCAAGGCAAATTATTGATGATACTCACGCCTAGGAACTTGGAGCTCTCGAATATTTCTATCACAATCATTTTGTCATCGGAAAACTGTGAACAGAGGTTGTAGTTGATTTGATTGCCGACTATTCTAAGTATTATAGATAGGAAAGGTTTAGAAGAATATGGGCCAAATAGGTACAATATGGACCTACTTGGGTTTTCTCTGAGATGTCTGGTTTCCTCCCACCATCCAAAGACATACAGGTTTGTAGGTTAATTGGCTTGGTATAATTGTAAATTGTCCATAGAATGTGTAGGACAGCATTAGTGTGCGGGGATCGCTGGTGGACGAGGACTCAGTGGGCTAAAGGGCCTGTTTCCACGCTGTATTTCTAAATAGGGCAGCACGATAGCACAGCGATAGAGTTGCTGCCTTACAGCGCTAGACATCCAGATCCTATCCCGACTACTGGTGCCAAAGACTTGTATGTTTGTAGGTTAATTGGCTTCTGTAAATTGCTCCTAGTGTGTAGGGTGCAAAAGTGGGGTAACATTGAACTAGTGCAGGGGTGACCGATAGTCAGCATGGCCCAAAGGCCTATTTGCTCTGTGTAAAGGGCCTGTCCCACTTTCACGACCTAATTCACAACTTTTTTTACTTGTGGACATTTTTCATCAAGCTTGAAAAAACGCCGCGACCTACTTGATGCCACGAGTACCTACGACTAGCATCACAACCTTCTACCACCTCGTGGTGACCATGCTGCGAGTGTGAGTCAACGGCAAACTCGGCAGAGGTCGTGAATTAGGTCGTGAAAGTGGGACAGGCCCTTAACTCTAAACTAAGATAATGTTTAATCTTGAGGAAATGCATAAGAAGCAGATGTGACTCAAACAGCCAGCTCAAAGAACTACAAAAGAACACAAAGTGCTGGAATAACTGAACGAGTCAGGCAGATTCTCTGAAGAACATGGAAAGGTGACTTTTTGGGGTGGGACCCTTCTTCAGACTGATTGTAAGGGAGGGGGAAGAATAAAGCTGGGAGAGAGGAGAGGCAGGACAAAGCATGGCAGGTGATAGGGGACAAGAGGAAGGGGGGGTTTTGATAGGTAAAAGTTTTGGGGGGGAAAAAGGCCAGAGACTAAAACAGAAGGTGTAAGAGAGAAGGAATTGTGAAACAGGAGGAAGGAAAGTAGGAAAAGTGGGCAGGGAAGGGGAGAAATAGGTGCAAGTCAGAATCAGAATCACACTTTATTCGCCAAGTATATTTTGCAACAAATGAGGAATTCCATTGGCCAGGTCAGTCATACAATTAAAAGCAACAGATTACTCAAAAAAACACACTTTAACATGAACATCCACCACAGTGACTCCTACACATTCCTCACAGTGATGAAAGGTGAAATAAAGTTCAAGTCTCTTCTGTTCTTCCTCGGTCGTGGGCCTCGAGCCTCCGTTGACGGGACGATCTTGACTCCAGTAGCCGGCGGCGTTCGGGCCCTCCGCGTCGAGGCGATCAGCTCCCGCATCGGGGGGATGTCAGCTCCCCCGCGCCAGGCGATCGAACCTCGGTTCAGGGCTGGTTGGAGCTCCCGACTAGCCTCACCCGAGGCACGAGTCTTTGGTGTTGGTTCTGCGGTGGTTGTGGTGGGAGTGATCTCAGGTAAGGGATCAGCTCCAATCTTAAGTCCGCGCCCCGCGGTGGGGCTCACGACAGGCCGAGGAGGCTTCCAGCTCCATCGATGAAAGGCCGCAGAGCGCCCGGAGAATGTGATCTGAAAATTGATCACATCTCCAGGAAGGTAAGAGCTTGAAAAAAAGTTTCCCCCGATCCCCTCCCCCCTCCCCCCACATAAAACAAACTGAAGAACATTAAAACAAACTTTTAACGCAATAAAAAATAACAAAAAGAAAGAAAATTCGAACAGAGTGCCGGCAGGGCAGCAATCTCCCCAGCGCCCCCTGGTGGGGCAGGGGAGATGGGGAGTCCAGGTGAGGAAGTACGGATTTGGAGAAGGGGTATTGTTAGAGGTCGCCTAAGGCTGGAGAATTCAATGTTCATAGGTTTGGGTTGTCGGCTACCCTGTGATGAGCTACAACCTTGTGATTCATTTAAATTACCGCCAGATGGCGTCAAACATCAGCAGAGTGCAAAGAATCCCTGAGGAAAGCTGACAGTAACAAAACCAAGACTTCCACAGACTTGTCCTCCCATAAAGACTCCTGCTAATTTGCTGCTGCATGCTGGGCCTCTGCTCAAGCTGCTGATTTTGTGGAAAGAAACTCAGTTAAAAAAAAGGGTCAGAATGTCTGATCTACAAACGGGCAGTTTCCTTCCTCCAGCAGTAGTCTCAGGATGTGGTGTAGCTACAATTCGTGTGGAATTCATTACCACAGACGTCTGTGGAGGTCAAGTCAATGATATTTTTGTGGCAGAGATAGGTAGATTCTTGATAATACAATACAATTTATTGTCATTTGAGCCTCAGTGAGGCTCAAACGAAATTCTGTTTCCACAGCCATACAAACAAAGACAATTCCTAGACATACACACAATTTAGTTCACACAAACATCCATCACAGTGGACCCACTGTGATGAAAGGCAAAGTCTTTTCTCTCCCCTGTTCTCCATGACTCTCCCGATGTCGAAGCCCCAGGCGGGCGATGCTAGTCCCGCGGCCATTTTAGGCCGTGCCGGGCGATTTACGGCCCCGCTCCCGGTCTAAATGTCACAAAGTTGGAGCCCCCGGCGGGCGCTGGAATGTCCCACGGCCATGAAGCCGCGCCGGACGATGTACGTCCCCGCTCCAGGTCGTTCCAACCCCGCGACACGGGCTGGAGAAGTCGCGCTCCGGGAAGCGGTCATTCTCTCCCCCCGGACCCGCGAGCTCCCGATGTCCCAGTCCACCGGACCTGCGGCTGCGTTGCTTGAGCCTCCGGGCCCCAGGAGTCGAGTCGCAGCAGCGAGTCACCACCGCTCCCCACGTTCCGAGGCCGGCCAGCCCCACGATGGTGAGTAGTCCGCAGCTCCGCAGCTCCGCAGTCTCCCGAGCCCCCGGGTCGTTCAGGCTGGAGGCCGCTCCACGGTGCTAGGCCCCAACGACAACGGAGACCCGACAGGGAAAAGGTCGGGTCTCCCAGACAGGGAAGAGATTTTAAACAGTTTCCCCCTGCCCCCCCCCCCACCCCCCACATATACACATTTAAAACCAGTATTAAAAAACACCAACACTACATTTAACTAGACAGTACAGTCATAGAGGCATACAGCATGGAAACAGGCCCTTTGGCCCAACTGGTCCAAGTTCCCATCTAACTTAATCTGATTTTCACAATGCACAAAGTCTGTAAACACGGAACCCATTTGTTACCCGGGGATGGCCGGTATATTTGTCCCTGCAATCCGTCGTAATGGTTGAACGCTGTGGCCCATTGCACAAAAAGTGTATTTGATCTGGTGATGCATCATGAGACTCAGCATTCACTCTGCTAACCTACTGTCCAGACTATGTGTGGACCCTGGCAGTCTGTTGTACAGTCTACTATGCTGCCTCCCCACTCTAATGGCCTGGTGCAATGTCGAGGGACTTTACTGGAACTCAGGAAGCCACTTTGAAGAGGACCAATCTGGAACAAGCTGGGAGCCTTGGATACCATGACCGAGACCAGATGACGTTATGTCCACTTTAACCCAAACCAAAGAAGTCCTTAGTCTAAAGAAGGGTCTCAATAGACAGTTACTCCAGCATTTTGTGTCTACCAGAGAAGTCCTTATCTTAAATAGACACAAAAAGCTGGAGTAGCTGAGCAGGACAGGCAGCATCTCTGGAGAGAAGAAATGGGTGATGTTTCGGATCGAGACCCTTCTTCAGACTATTTTGGGAAAAGGTAAACCAGATATATTTTAGCGGAGTTGAGGCCGTGAGTTAATTCAATGAACTTTATTACGAACGGTAAAACAATGAATGAAGCGAGTCTGTAAGACAGCTAAATAAACGAATGAATGAAATCGACAGAAAGCGCGCGAAACCCGCTCCCCGCACCCACATGACTTGAGTAGCCAATCCGAGGGTTTGACTACCCCAAGGCACCAGCCCCCCCCCCCCCCCCCCCCCCCCGGAACCCGAGGTACGGAACCGAGCAGGGACCCGGACACAACGACCAGAACGCATGGTCAGCGGAGGCGGGGCGGGCGTAACAATTGGGACAGGCTGAACAAGGCCAGGAGACCGCAAGGGGGCAGGCGTGACAAGGGGAACTGGTCGAACAGGACCAGGAAACTGCAATGGGGTGGAAAGAATGGGGATGTCTGGGTTGGGGGAAACAGGCACAACCGGTACGGCTGGATCGGCCGGCAGACGAGCTCTACGTCGGGGTAGTGCAACCACCACCTGGCTGTCCACGTCAACGTGGGTGGGCTTGAGATGACCGATGGAGACGAACTCCTCCCGGCCACCGACGTCCAAGGTGAAGGTGGCGACACCGGACCGCAGCACCCGGAACGGCCCCTCGTAGACCCGCTGCAAGGGGGATCGGTGGGGTCCCTGCGAACAAAAACATAGGCACAATTCTGTAGAACCGATGGCACATGCACCACCGGCAAACCGCGCCCTGAAGTAAGAACGGGAGCTAACCCGCTCACCCGCTCCCGGATGCTCGCCAGCTACGCCCCGCTACCCTCAAAGGTCGAGGCCATTCGACAGTTTCCCCGCCCGCGCACGGTAAAGGGATTGCAGGAGTTGTCAACATGGTGAATGTTTATCACCGTTTCGTGCCGGCAGCTGCCAACATCATGTACCCCCTGTTCCAGTGCCTCGCGGGCAAGCCGCGGGAGCTCGAATGGTCCTCGAAGGCAGATGCGGCATTCGAGGGTGCTAAGGCGGCCCTGGCCAACGCAACCATGTTGGTCCACCCGCAGGCCTCAGCCCCAACGGCTCTCACTGTGGACGGATGTAAGCGGGGCCATGAGCACTGGGCCCCGCTTACCAGCACGGGTATCGCGTCTGATTGGCGGGAGGATACTCAATAAATCCCCGGAGTCGACGAGGAAGCGTGACTTGAGTAGCCAATCCGAGGGTTTGACTACCCCAAGGCACCAGCAGGTGCCGCTACAATATAGACGATGATGTAGAGAAATAAAGAACGATGAATGACAAATATGCAAAACAGTAATGATGTTAAAGGAAACAGGCCATTGTTAGAAGGTAAACAAACATGCTGGAGAAACGCAGCAGGTGAGACAGCTGAAACATCGCCTATTTCCTTTGCTCCATAGATGCTGCCTCATCCACTGAGTTTCTCCAGCATTTTTGTCAACCTTCGATTTTCCAGCATCTGCAGTTCCTTCTTAAACAGGCCATTGTTAGATGTTTGTTGGCTGAAAATGAGATGCTGGTGCGACTTGGGTGGGGGAGGGATAGAGAGAGAGGGAATGCCAGGGTTACTTGAAGTTAGAGAAATGAAATTTCATACCACTAGGCTGTAAGCTGCATAAACGAAGAGCTTTAAGACTCAACCTCAAGCTAAGAACCTAGAACATCACACGAACAGGATCTTTGGCCATAGGTATCTGTGCTGAGCTTGATGGATACAAACTAATCCGTTCTGCCTGCACATGATCCATATCACTCTATTCCCCATTTATTTATGTGCCTATCCAAAAGTCTCAAATGGCCCTATCATATCTGCCTCTACTACCACCCCTGGCAACACGTTCAAGGCCACTACCACTCTTGGTTATAAAAAAACTTCCAGTCATAGAGTCATAGTGTCATACAACATGAAACTGGCTCTTCAGCCCAACTTGCCCACACCAACCAACATGTCACATTTATACTAGTTCCACCTGCCAGCATTTGGCCTTATCCCTCTAAACCTGTCCTATCCATGTACCTGTCTAATTGGGGTGGGAGATTGCAACCTTCACGTGGTCCATCCTGTTTCGACTAATGCAATCAACCCGACGTGCACAAACAGAAGATCAAATAGAACAAGTTGTCTTACAACTTTAGGCTGTACATGCCATACGCAAGAAGAAGAAGAAGACCTGTCTAATTGTTTCGTAAACATTGTGATAGTCACTGCCTCAACTACTTCTTCTGACAGCTTGTTCCATACACTCACCACCCTTTGTGTGAAAAAGTTACCCCTAATGGGCCTGTCCCACAGGCGATTTTTCAGCGGACTGCCGGCGACTCAAGTTGCTGGCAGTCGCCTGAAAAAGCGGCAACTGGAACGGCGACTGTCAGAGTGGAACACACACACATCGCTTCCTTCACCAGCCCTTGTGAATTTTTTAGATAGCGCTCCCCCCGCTTGCCCTGTCTAAATGATTCACTTGGTGCAAAGCCAAGGTGATACAGACACACACCGCGATGCACAGGAAGGTTGCCGCTGTAATTAAGATGGCTAAAGTCCTTTAAAAGAGGGAGGGAGAGGGTTAGAGAAGGCGGGAGAAGGAGGGAGAAGGAGTGGAGACAACTCTTAAGAAGCCAGAGATACACGGCTGTGAAACTCGGCGGACATTAACATTACCGGTCAGTTATCCTTGGTTCTAAAAACTACTGCTTACCTTTTTTTTCCTAATGAGCCAATGAAATTCACCGGTCAGCACCGGCTACAACCTACGAGAACCTACGAGACCTTCGACCTCCTGGCAACCCATTAGGACCTCCTGGCGACCCACCTACGGTTCGAGAATTCTTGCTACTCTCCATGGCGGCTTCATTCTAGTCGCCACTAATTTTTCAACATGTTGAAAAATTCACGGCGACCATAATGAGGCTGCGACTAGTTCCCAGAATGCGGGAACTCCTCACGACCATGAAGGCAACTCCCCGGCAACCACCCACGAACATGTGGCGACTGCATAGTCTCCTGCAGTCGCCTAAAAAGTCGCCTAAGTGGGACAGGCCCGTAAGATTCCTATTAAATCTTTTCGCATTCACCTTAAATTATAAACTTTCCTGACACATCTCATTTAAATTTCCCCCACTCCTCTCCTCAAAGCTATGCCCTTTATGAGTTTGAGCATGAGTTCATTTTATAAAGATAGGCTCTCTTAAATTTCACAGGATTATCATTCGTTAATTTATGAAACTGGTTGTTTCCTTAACTTGCATCGTAATGGTGAGAGCATTTCAAACAAACAGTAACGTTCTGCGGAGAATGGAACTGGAGATGCTGATTTACACTGAAGACAGACACAAAATGCTGGAGTAGCTCAGTGGGTCAGGCAGCATCTCTGGAGAAATATAATAGGCAATGTTTCAGGGTGGAGACCCTTCCTCAGACAGAGAGTCAGGGGAGAGGGAAATTGTTCTGCACAGCTAAGTGATTCTGTGTGGATTACAAATTACAAAATAGTTTAATTGATTTACTGATATTGTAAATTTTTTGTTGAACTGCTTATCAGCTATTATCACCTAAGGCAGCGGTAGAGTTGCTGCCTTACAGCGCTTGCAGCACCGGAGACCCGGGTTCGATCCTGACTATGGGTGCTGTCTGTAAGGAGTTTGCACTTTCTCCCTGTGACCTGCATGGATTTTCTCAGAGATCTTCAGTTTTCTCCCACACTCCAAAGACTTACGGGTTTGTGGGTTAATGGGCTTGGTGTAAGTAGAAATTGCCCCCAGTGTGTGCAGGATAGTGTTAATGTGCAGGGATCGCTGGTCAGTGCTGACTCAGTGGGCCGAAGGGCCTGTTTCCGCGCTGTATCTCCAAACTAAACTAAACTAAAACCTCAAATTCAAAGCTTTCGGAAAGCATCAATTAAGTGTCATTTGTTTCTAAATATGTTTCCTAAGTATCAGATGTGTTTCTGAAATTATAGTGCAGTAATCATACGGTTTAACGGCAAAATGCAACCAGAATCTCTAGGCTACTGTATTTGCTGCTCTCTTCCCAGACTGGTGAGTGACTGTGCTGTGGCCATGAGGACAGATGAATATCCCCTTTCAAATGTAAGATACCAATCCTATTATTAGAATCTACTCCTAAAAGTGCAGTGTCCTTCAGCCGAACAGTTGTCCTTAGAAAACATTTAATTTTTGGTTTAGTTTTATGGTGTCTGCATATTTTTGGAGTCCCTGAGAGCTCCGAATGTATCTTCCTTATTAAGCCAACATGCAGAACCTACACCAATGCTACTCTGAAGCTTGGTTTACATTAGCTCAACATGTCTTTTTTTTACCAGCCATATGCACATAAACAGCAGAGACTGTTTCTAAATGTCTTCAGTGTCCAGGTCCACCACCAATTTTCCGGTACCTTGGTTCCAGAGCCTTTCTGGATTCTCCGTTTTGCCGGATCTAGAGAGGGCGCAAAGTTGGCCACAGAAGGATCTACTGGCTCTGGCCAAGCGAGCGTTCCAGAGGGCCACAGAGGGCAAATTCAACCCCCTTATCGGCACGGAAGTCCGCACATTTTTGGGGCGACTTCCAGAGGGGACATCAAATGTGCTCCCGTAACTTTGTCTGGATTAAAGGAGGTGCCAGACCACCAGTTGACTGAAAATTGGTGGTGGACATGTATTAATTTATCTTATCTCTGTTTATTTAAATGGGAAGGCTAGTATTGATATTGCAAGCTGCTCTGAGATGTGGGTACAGTGACAGGATTCCAAGTCCAATATACGATAGGAAGGCCGTTGAGAAGGAAACAAAGTTAAAAAATGCTGGAAACACTCAATGGGTCAGGCTACGTTAAGAGGAAGTTTCAAAAGGAACATGTTGAAGTATTTTCATATGTGGATGTTAACAATTAAAAAAAAATTTTTAAATCTCGACTGGAATGTAGTACAAAATATCTTGAAGAAAATGCTTGTGATTAGTAATCCGTTCGGTTGAAGAAATATGGTGGCACTTGTCTTATTGGCATCTCTGTGTCACAAGGTGAATTGTGAAGGAAGACGTGGAGCATGGACAAATGAGACTACTTAGAAGAAGACCAACTTGGAAGTCTCACATGAGTATTATCCAACAATCAATGTTGTTAGATGTGGAGATATTCGTGAGATAGCTGATGACTAGAGCCAGGATGTTTAGGCGCTAAAAAACTCTGAAATAGGCAGGCAAAAAGGCATAATAAAATTGCAAAAAAGGCATGAAAAAGGCACTTATTGACAAAAAAAGGCATGTATTTCCACCCCCAAAATATGGTTAAAAATGATAATATAAAGGTATTCTACATTAAATGACCAATGTTGCCTGGTTGTACATAATTACAAGCAATTTTTTCAAATTATCTTCTGTTAAATTATGCCGCCTCTCAGACAGAATATGCTTCAGTTGTGAAAAACTTATTTCTACCTCAGCTGAGGTCACTGGTGCATACCCAAAACAAGCTACAGACTCTATATTCATCTCAATATCTTGTGCATTACAACTACCTTTGAGAACTTTAGCTATGTTTTGTATTTCTTCAAGATCTTTGTTAGCTAAAATCACTCTCTCACATTTTCCTTGTATATCTTTACCTACATTGTCAGGAATTATACGGATATCGTCAGTTACTTTGTTGAAAACCTGCAAGTTATTCACTAATGTTTTGCCACATTTCTCAAGGGAAGTGATAGCTTGTGGGAAGTTTGCAAAATTGGAAGCAATAAACACAAGATCGCAGTGGAGGAACATTTTCTGCATGATTTCACTGACGATCCTGACTGCAGCAGATTCTTCTTCAAAACAGTTGACAAATTATTTTATGTTTTCGAAATTTGCAGCATAGTAGAGTACAGCAGAGAGCCATGTACCCCACCTAGTCAAAACGGGCTGAGGAGGTAGCGGAATCTCGGGTGCCATTTCCTTGAACATGCATTGAGGAAGATTTTCTTGACATTGGAAGCTAGGCGATCGACATTTGGAAACAAACTATGTATGTGCTTGAAAATTCTATGAAGTCCTTGAGCTAAGCATGTCAAATGCAACATTTTGGGGGAATAAAACTTTAAGAGCATGAGCAGCTTTTTAATGTTCGGAGCTGCATCAGTCACAAACAGAAGAACATTCTCGTGTTTTATATCTTCTGGCCAAAGATCAGCAAGTGAAGATGTAAACAACTGAGTTATATCTCTGGATGCAGAGAAAGCATTTGATCAGGTAGAATGGCAGTATTTATACAAAGTACTCCAAAAATTTAATATGGGAGAGAATTTTATCAGATGGGTTAAATTACTATATGATAAACCAATGGTAAGAATACTAACATAATATATTATCTTCAAAATTTCAATTATCGAGGGGCAATAGGCAGGGCTGTGTTTTACAATACAATACAATACAATTCAATTTATTGTCATTTGGAGCCCTTGAGGTCCAAACGAAATGTCGTTTCTGCAGCCATACTTTACAAAACAAAAAGACCCGAGACACAACACAGTTTACACAAACATCAATCACATCGTTGTGATGGAAGGCAAAAAAAACTTATCTCTCCACTGCACTCTCCCCCCCATGTCAGAGTCAGAGTCAAAGTCAAAGCCCCCGGCTGGCGATTGCGATTGTCCCGCGGCCATTAAAGCCACGCCGGGTGATGCAAGGTCGCGCACCGGGTCTTGGTGTTAGAGCCCCCGGCGTGCGCTCGCAGAGTCCCGCGGCCATTCCAAGCCGCGCGGGGCGATGGTGTAAGGCCCCGCTCAGGTAATCTTCAACCCCGCAACTCGGGCGGGAGAAGTCGCCGTTGCGGAAGCCCCGAAAAGCGGTCTCCCAGCAGGGACCCGCGGGCTCCCGGTGCCGCCGTCCGCAAAACCCGCAGTTGCAGCCTCCGAATCTCCGGAGGTCGGGTGGCAGCAGCGTCCACCACAGCTCCACCCGCTCCGGATTCGGCCAGCCCCGTGACGGTGAGTAGTCGGCAGCTCCGCAGCTGGAACCCCAGGTCGTTCCTGTTGGAGGCCGCTCCACGTTGCAGCCCCAACGACAACGGAGACCCGACAAAGAAAAGGTCGGGTCTCCCGTGCAGGGGAAAGATTTTAAAGTTACCCCCTCCCCCCCCACACCACCCCCACCCCCCCACACACATACCCCAACAAAAAAAATAACAAAAACTACATAAAAATGAGACAAAAAATAATAAAACACAGACGGACTGCAGAGGCCGCTGCTGACGAGAGTCGCGCCGCCCACCGAATATCTCCCCTGCTATTTGCACTTATGATATAGCCGCTTGCTGAAAGGATAAGAAGGCATCCGGATATTCAGGGATATAATACTAAGGATACTATTAATAAAATATCACTATATGCAGATGATATACTTTTATATATTACAAACTCCCAAACGAGCATCCCGAATTTATTAAATCTAATAGAGGAATTTGGCTCTTTCTCCGGTTATAGAATAAATTGGAATAAAAGTGAAATTATGTCATTAAAACCCCAGAAAGCGAATCACCTATTAAAATTTCCATTTAAAATTTAAGTATTTGGGTATTCGGCAATGGAAAAATTTAAGTATTTGGGTATTCAAGTTACTAGAAGATATAAATCATTATTTAATGCTAATTTTATACCATTATTAAATACATTTGATTCACTGATTAAATTTTGGAGAACGCTCCCACTGTCACTAATCGGCAGAATAAACGCTATAAAAATGATAGCGCTACCACAAATAATATATTTATTCCAATCTATACCGATATATATACCAACACACTTTTTTTTTAAATTAGACTCGAATATTTTTAATTTTATTTGGGATTATAAAGCACATAGAATTAAAAGAAATCACTTGTGCAAACCCAAAGAGGTGGGGGGGTTTGCATTACCTAATTTTCTATACTATTATTGTGCAGTACATATAAAAACTATAATTTATTGGTTGGACAGTTCTGCTCAACAGTTGGAATGGATAAGAATGGAGAAAGAGGATTGCGCCCCCTACGATCTAGGAGCGATCATTTTTTCCCCAATAAAGCTGAATAATATGTTATATAAGAAGAATCCAATTATACAAAATACAATACGAATCTGGAAACAAATAAAATTAACTTTAAAATTAAGAAATTTATCAGTGTTAACACCAATAGTGAATAACCCAGTATTTAAACCATCTGGTATGGATAAAACATATAAACAATGGGAAAAAGTGGGAATTAAAAAGGTAGGTGATTTGTATGAATTGGGAAATTTATTATCATTTCAACAACTAAAATCAAAATTTAAATTGAATAACAATCAATATTTTAAATACCTACAGGTATGTGACTTTATGAAGAAATATATACCAAGATTCCAAAGTATAATTTTAGACCCACTGGAAGAAGTAATGAATATCAAGGCGGAGTCAACAAAATTAATATCATACTTGTATAACAGTATTTTAAATATAGAATAACCATCAACAGAGGCAATTAGAGAAGACTGGGAAAAAGAATTAATGATAAAAGTCTCAAAAGAAACATGGGAAAAATATTTGATACATATACATAAATGTTCGATCAATGCTAGACATAACTTAATTCAATTTAAAATATTACATAGATTATATTATTCCAAAACTAGGTTGAATACATTTTATCCAAATATTTCTCCCATTTGTGATAAATGTCTTTTTCAAAATGCCAATATTACGCACTCATTAGTCTCTTGTTCAAAACTTTCTAAATTTTGGTGTGATATATTTGATATGTTCTCAAAGATATTTAAGACAAAAATGGAACCTAACACTGAAATGATTATATTTGGAGTAAGTGGAGATGGGAACAAATTAAATACACACCAAAACTCATTTTTCAATTATGGGTTAATAACAGCAAAAAAACTTATACTTAAATTTTGGAAAAATGCTAATATACCAACATTTAAAATGTGGATCAGTAATATGCTGGACACAGCACATTTGGAAGAAATGAGACTCCTCCTAATAGACAAACAAGACCTATTCTTAAGGAGTTGGTCCCCATTTATTGATTTCTTGGATTCATGTGGTGACATAGTATCATGAAAACCAACAGTTTCAGGTATGGGTGAAAGATGATTTAGAATATTTAAAAAAACATCTCACTGTGGCAATGGAATAATCTCCCTCCTGCTTTCCTTTTTCACTTATTCCTTCTCTTTCACTTTTTCTTTATTGGTTTTTCACCCACACTCATTAATCTATTCTTCACTTTTCACAACCTCCTTTTCTTCTCTCCTTTCTCACTTCTCTCTTTAAAAAAAAAGGGAAGTTGTACAGAGAATGTAATATGTTAACGTCGTTTTTGTACCAATGCATTGTACTCACTTCTAATAAATAAAATATTTTTTAAAAAAACAAAAAAAACAACTGAGTAATAGTTGAGCTGTTTGACTTCTCCAATACTTCCAATGTCAACAAATACTCCTTTGATGGTTGCCCTGCCCCCAGTGTTCCGATGACCACATTGGCAACATATCTCCTCATAACATCGGTTGTTTCGTCTATTGAGATCCATATTATGTTGCATGCAACATCAACTCTAATTTCTGCACAACAATGTTGAAGTTGATGTCAACATAATTTTTCAGTAATTATGACTCGCTTGGTATATGTTCCTCTGTGTATTTCTCTAAAAAAACTCTGAGAGATTTGTTTTCCAATTTCCAAATGGAATTCCAGCATCAATGAATGCCTTGCACAGACCACTGGAAAACTCAGATTTGTGACTGGAGCCAGCAGTAAATGTAGTGAGGAGACAAGCTTGGGTATTTCGCTTGTGTAGCCTACACCATCTTGGAGAAGGCTGAACCAGCGGGCAGCGGCATGAACGAATGAATGACCGACGGTGGCGCCCCCGGTTTCGCCCCGGTGGTGGAAATTTTCTTGTAAGTTATACTATGTTAACATGTTAATAATAACATTAATATTAATATGATAACAGAAAACATAATTGAAATTGACGGCAGCAGCGACCCGACTTCGGAGGTTCGGCCGCGGGCCCAGTAGACGACATCGTCGGGAGCTCGCAGGTCACAGGGTGGTGACCTGTTTTTCTGGAGCTTCCGCTGGACTGGAGGTTGGGAGCTTCGACCACCCCGGGCCGCGTAGATTGAACCGGCCCGTTCGCGAAGCACGGTTGAGCCGCGGGACTAAAGCACCATCACCCGGTGGGGGTCACAACTTCAGAGGCCTGGATCGCCTCAGCGCAGAGGGAGAACAAGGAGGGAAGAGACAAAGATTTAAGATTTTTGCCTTCCATCACAGTGAGGAGGTGTCTGGTGAACTCACTGTGGTGGATGTTAAATTTGTGTTTATTGTGTGTTTTGTTACTTTATTATATGTATGACTACGAGGCAACAAAATTTTGTACAGACCGAAAGGTCTGAATGACAATAAAGTTTCCAAGATCCAAGAAATCACGGTACAACTAGAGAAAATAGCACGACCTTTGAGCAAAACGGCAAAACAAGGCAGATATAGGCACTCGATCGTGAAAAAGGCATTATTCTGGTGAAATCATCAAAAAAGGCATGTAAAGGCACATGGCATTTATGGCAAAATCCTGGCTCTACTGATGACCAAAAAGATAGGCATTAAGGGACATTTTAAGGGAGGGGATAGTAACACAGGTATGAGGGAAGGAATGCATTAGGATTCAGTAACTGGTCCAAGCTGACCAAGATGAAGTGATCAAAGCCAAGGTGAGCACAAATCCAGAAGTAAGGAATGCAATAACCAACAGGAACATAGTGCAACAAGAGATTAGAGACAAGAAGAGGGACAAGCCCATGGAAGGGTTTGAAACCATGGGTGTGAATTTTGAAATTAATGTATTGCTTGAGAGGGATGGATATTAGCGAGCAAGCTTAGAGGTGAGGAAGGCACAAGTTGGGGCCACTGACAAAATGTTTTGACTGACCTTTATAGATGTGGGTTAGGAATGCATAGTAATATCAAGGGTTTGAGGTAACCAAGTCATAGAGTGGTAAGGTGCAGTCTGCCATTCACTAGCTTTGTCCATGAAAGTAGTGACCATAGAATATGCCACTCAATGAAGTTCCCTGATCTCTATCTCTAGGGCTGCACAGTGGCACAGCAGTAGTTGCTGCCTTACAGTGCCTGAGAATCGTGTTCAATCCTGACTACGGGTGGCATCTGTACGGAGTTTGTACGTTCACCCTATGACCACGTGGGTTTTCTCCGACTGCTTCGGTTTCCTCCCACATTCCACATTCCAAAGACATACAGGTTTCTAGGTTAATTGGCTTTGGTAATTTTTTTTTTTAATTGTCCCTAGTGTGTTGGATTGTGCTAGTGTAGGGGGTGATCACTGGTTGGCGCAGACATGGTGGGCTGAAGGACCTGTTTCGGCACTGTATCTCTAAAGGCTAAAGCCAACCCTGCCGTGATGGGTCATTGCATTCTGAGTGACTGGCCCTCATGGATGATTTCATGGATAGGACAGGACAGGTTTCCCACACTCCAAAGACGTGGGTGGCGCCATCGAGTGTGGCAGCCTCACCAGCAGCTGTCCTTCAATAGACAATAGACAATAGACAATAGGTGCAGGAGTAGGCCATTTGGCCCTTCGAGCCAGCACTGCCATTCAATGTGATCATGGCTGATCGTCCGCAACCAGTACCCCGTTCCAGCTTTCTCCCCATATCCCCTGACTCCGCTATTTTTAAGTGCCCTATCTAGCTCCCTCTTGAACACATCCAGAGAACCTGCCTCCACCACCCTCTGAGGCAGAGAATTCCACAGACTCCTTTCATCCTTTTTGTTATTTTTAGTCTGTCGAAAAGTTTGTTTTTGGGGGTCTTTTAGTCTATGTTATGGATAAACACCTCTTAAATGTTGCTATCATATGAGCTCTCTCCACTTCCTCTGGCAATGCATTCTTGGCACCTACCACTCACTGTAATAAACTTGCCATCAAACTTTCTCCCTCAAACCTTATACTTATGCCCTCTAGTATGTGACACTCTGAAACTCTGACTATCTACCCTATCTATTAATTCCATCTACTCCTCTCATAATTTTAAATACTTTTATCAGGTTGCCATAATCCCAGCTCAACCAGCCTCCCTTTATAGATAACATTCTCCAATCCAAGCAACATCCTGGTGAATCTTTTCTGCACCCTCTCCAAAGCCTCCACATCCTTCTCATAATGTAGCTACCAGAATTGCACACAATACTCGAAATGTGACCTAACCAAAGTTTTCTAAACCAGCAAAATGACTTGCCAACTTTTATATTCAGTGCCTGACCAATAAAGGCAAGTCTGACTCAAAATGTTATCATTCTTATCTATTGTAGGAAAGAACTGCAAATTAACTCAGCTGGACAGGCAGTATCCCTGGATAGAAGGAATGGGTGATGTTTTGGGTCGAGACTCTTCTTCAGACTCACACAAAATGCTGGAGTAAGTGTAACATTCTTATTTATTTGTTTTGCCTCTTTCAGAGAGTTATGGACTAGTCCCCATGATGCCTTCGTACATCAATGCTCCTGTCCCCGACTTCTCTCTACTTTTTTCTTAAGTTTTACCTCCCAAAGTGCAAAACCTCCCACTTGTCTGGATTAAACTCCATCTGCCATTTCTCTGCCCATATTTCCAACTGCTCCGTATCCTGCAACAACAACAAAAGGTATTTGGAGAGTTAAAAAAAAGCAATCACAAAACTATTTTAAGAGACTTTAGTAAGACAATGACATTTAAGGTTGGCAAAATGGCATGTCATCAGCAATGATAATCAAGTGTATTTGAGGACTTTCCAGGAAATAACCACTTCCGTCAGTTTCTGCAGCCCTAATGATGTGTATCAGCTGATGTTGCATGATTTTATTAAGTGCTGACTAGATTGTTGCGGAAACAGGCCATTTGGCCCACTGTGCCTGCGCCGACACCAACACTATCCTACACACTAGTGACAATTTACAATCTTACTTAAGACAATTGACCCACAAACCTGCATGTCTTTGGAGTGTGGGAGGAAACCGGAGCACCCGGAGAAAACCCATGTGGTCACAGTGAGAACGTGAAAACTCCGGACGGACGGCACCCTTGGTCAGGACCGAATCCGGGTCTCTAGAGCTGTAAGGCAACTACTCTACCGCTGTGCCCAGCTATTTGCAGCTTGCACTAACGTAAGAGTTGCAGGGAGATAGAGCACAGAAACCTATGCCCTTCAATCCATCGAGTCTATGCCAACCATTAACCCCCCCCCCCTCCCCTATTTACTAATTCTACATGAATCACATTTTAATTCTGACCACTTTCACATCAACTCCCCCCCCCCCCCCCCCCCCCCCCCCCCCCCCCCCACCCCGTCTACACGTTCGCAGGGAGAAGGTGCAAACTCCACACAGAGCTCAGCAGGGGTCAGGATTGAACCTGTGTCTCTGGCACTGCTTTAACGGATGCGCCATTGTGCTGCCCTTAAAACATAAACTGGAAAAAGTGTCAGTGTCAGTGAAGCGAGGATATATCACATTGATGATATTTCATCGCAACAACCTTGGTGAAACGTTGTCAAACTGAAACAATTTTGGAACATTGTTAACTTTTGCTATCAAAGGCCTCGAACTGTGGTCTCAGATGCCCGGGCAGTGACTCTGTTGCTTCTCACTCTGTTGCTTCCTACCGTGTAGCGGGCCAGAAAGACCCAGGATCATTGCCAATGCCGATTGGCTGCCAAAGCGAAGAGCTGGGAGATTCTTCCCTCCCACCCATACGGTTTCGTTGGTTGGACAAAATCAGGCCCTTCAGCCCTTCGAAGGCTGCCTGTTCGATGAATGGCAAACAAGAGTCAATACAGGTCAGCATGCTGGACATGCGGGGCCAGAGATGAGAGTTTCAGCAACAGAGCATCTCAAAGAGGAGCAAAATCAGATGTTATTCAAGCTGAAATTTTACAACTCAATACCAAGGCCTTTGTGTTCAGCTGCAGCTGGGACCGTAAAATGGCACCAAAATGGTGCCTCCTGCTTAGTAACAGGCTGTTCTGTACATAGAAACATAGAAAATAGGTGCAGGAGTAGGCCATTCGACCCCTCGAGCCAGCGCCACCATTCAATATGATCATGGCTGATCATCCTAAATCAGTACCCCATTCCTGCTTTCTCCCCATATCCCTTGATTCCATTAGCCCTAAGAGTTATATCTAACTCTCTCTTGAAAGCTTCCACTGCCTTCTGTGGCAGAGAATTCCACAGATTCACAACTCCCTGGATGAAAAGGTTTTTCCTCAACTCTGTCCTAAATGGCCTGCCCCTTATTCTTAAATTGTGACCCCTGGTTTTGGAGTCCCCAAACATCAGGAACATTTTTGCCTCTCCAATCCCTTAAGAATGTTATATGTTTCTATAAGGTGCCCTCTCGTCCTTCTAGACATTCAGGTCTTACCAGGGAATTGTGCTCATGTACAGTGAAAGTCTTGCTGAGTTGTAGGCAAACAAAGTGGTTGCAGGTGACAATAAAGAAAGCATTGAACATTTGAACAGTTTCAATTAAACCATTTGGAATATAAGAGTGAACTTTATAAACATGAGTCAAACCCGGTGTGTGAATTTTTGTGATGAGTTTCAGGTGGAAGCAAAGTAAAATAGTTAAAAGTTAAACCCAGCCTTGAATTGATCCACTGCAGATTTCAACAGAAACTCAGTTATCTGAAACTCTCTCGGGAGGTGGAACTTAAAGCTGTGCGGTTTCATTCTGTGCCCGTTTTAACACCTTAGCTACCACACGAAAGAGGTGAGAGTTGTCCTGGCTGCTTGGTTTGTAAACTGGGAGATGTAGAAGATCTTGATCGCAATTGTCCAAGCCAACCCATCACCCTCTCTTCAGACCACATCCCTCCTGTGACCTGATGCCCTCCTGATTCCCATCTGGCCTCTGATCTCTTTCAGCCAACTACCTGGTGAGGGGACCTCATTGAAACATACAGAGCAGTGAAAGGCTTGGATAGAGTAGATGTGGAGAGGATGTTTCTAATAGTGGGTGAGTCTAGGACTAGAGGTCATAGAATTAAAGGGCGTTCTTTTAGGAAGGAGATGAGGAGAAATTTCTTTAGCCAGAGGGTGGTGAATCTGTGGAATTCTGCCACAGAAGGCTGTGGAGGCCAAGTCAGTGGATATTTTTAAGGCAGAGATTCCACCCTTGATGCCATTGAGTGCCTGCCGATCATGGATGAGTTAGACGCAGAGCCGACGGTAGAGGAGCTCATTGACAGCCTGGCCTCACGCAAGACCCCAGGCAGCGATGGGATTCCCCCTGACCTGATCAAGCATTGCAAGACTGCCTTACTGCTTCCTTTGTATGAAGTCCTCTGCCAGTGCTGGCAAGAAGGAGCTGTACCGCAGGACATGAGCGATGCCACGATCATTACCCTCTACAAGAACAAGGGCGAGAGAAGCGACTGCAACAACTACAGAGGCATCTCCCTCCTCAACATCGTCGTCAAGGTCTTTGCTCAGGTCATCTTGATCCGCCTGCAGAAGCTGGCAGAACCTGTCTACCCAGAGTCACAGTGCGGTTTCCGAGCTGGAAGGTCAACAGCGGGCATGGTCTTCTCCATTCACCAGCTCCAGGAGAAGTGCAGAGAACAGCGCATGCCCCTGTATGTTGCTTTCATTGCCCTCACCAAGGCATTCGACCTCATCAACAGAGACGGCCTATTTAATGCTCTGCCAAAGATCGGCTGCCCACCAAAACTGCAGAGCATGATAGAATCCTTCCACATCAACACGAAGGGGACAGTGCAGTTCAATGGCAGCTTCTCGGAGCTCTTCGACATCTGCAGTGGTGTCAAACAAGGCTGGGAGGAGAACAATCGGCCACCCCCAGATACGTTACAAGGATGGCTGCAAGAGAGATATGAAAGCGCTCGACATCAATGTGGAGTCCTGGGAGAGCCTTGCAGCTGACTGCACGAGGTGGAGAGGTACCCTGAACCAACATGTCAAAACGGGGACGAGTAACTGATGAACGCAGCGGCAGACAAGCGTGCGCGCAGAAAGGAGCGCAGCAACTTCAACAAAGCCCGGGGAGCCGTTGGAACGAGAGGAGGAGTTACCTGGGCAGTGAGTTATAAATCGAGCGCGGGGCTTGTTTTCACAGAGGCCCGGGGAGCCGTTGGAGCGAGAGGAGGAGTTACCCAAATCTGCAGCGTTCCATCTCACTTCCAGAGAAGGGGTCTGGTGAAAGCCTCTGATTGGTGAAAGAGGACCAGAGGAAGCAGCTGATTTCTGCTTTCAGGTTAAGGGAACAGTATTTATTAGTAAAGGTACAGTTTAAAGGATAAAGATTTTTATAGTGTGAGGGAGTTGATTTAATTTGAGAGTAAATTATGTCAGTGGAGATTGGCCCCGTGGTTTACTCAGCCTGCAACATGTGGGAGATCAGGGATATGGTCGGTGTCCCTGGTGACTACGTTTGCAGGAAGTGTGTCCAGCTGCAGCTCCTGGCAGACCGCATTGAACGATTGGAGCTGCGGTTGGATTCATACTGGAGCATCCACGATGCTGAGAAAGTCCTGAATAGCACGTACAGTGAGTTGGTCACCCCGCAGGTAAAAGGTAAGAGGACAGAAAGGGAACGGGTGGCCACTAGCCAGCATAGCAGTAGGCAGGTAGTGCAAGAGTCCCCTGCGGTCATCTCCCTCCTAAACAGGTATACCATTTTGGATACTGTTGGGGGAGATGGCTCATCAGGGGAAGGCAGCAGCAGCCAAGTTCATGGCACCATTGGTGGCTCTGCGGCACAGGAGGGGAGAAAAAAGAGTGGAAGGGCAATAGTAATAGGGGATTCAATTGTAAGGGGAAAAGATAGGCGTTTCTGTGGCCGCAAACGAGACTCCAGGATGGTATGTTGCCTCCCTGGTGCAAGGGTCAGGGATGTCACTGAGTGGCTGCAGAACATTCTGGAGGGGGAGGGTGAACAGCCAGTTGTCGTGGTGCACATTGGCACCAACGATATAGGTAAAAAAAGGGATGAGGTCCTACAAGGTGAATTTAGGGAGCTAGGAGATAAACTTAAAAGTAGGACCTCAAAGGTAATAATCTCTGGATTACTACCAGTTCCACGGGCCAGTCAGAGTAGAAATAGGAGGATATTGCAGATGAATACGTGGCTTGAAAAATGGTGCAAGGGGGAGGGATTCAAATTTCTAGGGCATTGGAACCAGTTCTGGGGGAGGTGGGACCAGTACAAACAGGACGGTCTGCATCTGGGCTGGAATGGAACCAATATCTTTGGGAGAGTGTTTGCTAGTGCTGTCGGGGAGGATTTAAACTAATGTGGCAGGGGGATGGGTGCAAGAGCAGAGAGGCAGAGGGGTGTAAAATGAGGGTAGAAGCAATAGGTAGCAAGGTGAAAAGTAAAAGTGGCAGGCAGACAAATCCAGGGCAAAAATCAAAGGACCACTTTTCAACATAATTGTATAAGGGGTAAGAGTGTTGTGAAAACAAGCCTGAAGGCTTTGTATCAATGCAAGGAGCATTCGTAATAAAGTGAATGAGTTGAATGTGCAGATAGTTATTAATGAATATGATATAGTAGGGATCATGGAGACATGGCTCCAGGGTGACCAAGGCTGGGAGCTGAACATCCAGGGATATTCAACATTCAGGAGGGATAGACAGAAAGGAAAAGGAGGCGGGGTAGCGTTGCTGGTTAGAGAGGAGATTAACGCAATGGAAAGGAATTGGCTTGGAGGATGTGGAATCGATATGGGTAGAGCTGCGAAACACTATGGGGCACAAAACGCTAGTGGGAGTTGTGTACAGGCCACCTAACAGTAGTAGTGGAGTTGGGGATGGCATCAAACAGGAAATTAGAAATGCATGCAACAAAGGTAAAACAATTATAATGGGTGACGTCAATCTACATATAGATTGGGTGAATCAAATTGGCAGGGGTGCTGAGGAAGAGGATTTCTTGGAATGTATGCCGGATAGTTTTCTAAACCAACATGTAGAGGAACCAACGAGAGAGCAGGCTATTCTAGACTGGGTATTGAGTAATGAGGAAGGGTTAGTTAGCAGTCTTGTTGTGCATGGTCCTTTGGGCAAGAGTGACCATAATATGGTTGATTTCTTCATTAGGATGGAGAGTGACATTGTTAATTCAGAAACAAGGGTCCTGAACTTAAAGAAAGATGACTTTGAGGGTATGAGACGTGAATTGGCCAAGATATACTGGCAAATGATTCTAAAAGGGTTGACGGTGGATATGCAATGGAAGGCATTTAAAGACTGCATGGATGAACTACAACAATTGTTCATCCCAGTTTGGCAAAAGAATAAATCAGGTAAGGTAGTGCATCCGTGGATAACATGGGAATCAGGGATAGTATCAAAACAAAAGATGAAGTATACAAATTAGCCAGAAAAAACAGCCTACCAGAGGACTGGGAGAAATTCAGTCCAGCAGAGGAGGACAAAAGGCTTAATTAGGAAAGGGAAAATAGATTATGAAAGAAAACTGGCAGGGAACATAAAAACTGACTGCAAATGTTTTTATAGATATGTGAAGAGGAAAAGATTAGTTAAAACAAATGTAGGTCCCTTGCAGTCAGAAACAGGCGAATTGATCATGGGGAACAAGGACATGGCAGACCAATTGAATAACTACTTTGGTTCTGTCTTCACTAAGGAAGACATAAATAATCTGCCGGAAATAGCAGGGGACCGGGGGTTAAATGAGATGGAGGAACTGAGTGAAATCCAGGTTAGCCGGGAAGTGGTGTTAGGTAAATTGAATGGATTAAAGGCCGATAAATCCCCAGGGACAGATATGTTGCACCACAGAGTACTTAAGGAAGTAGCCGCAGAAATAGTGGATGCATTAGTGATCATTTTTCAAAACTCTTTAAATTCTGGAGTAGTTCCTGAGGACTGGAGGGTAGCTAATGTAACCCCACTTTTTAAAAAGGGAGGGAGAGAGAAAACAGGGAATTACAGACCAGTTAGTCTAACATCGGTGGTGGGGAAAATTCTGGAGTCAGTTATTAAAGATGGGATAGCAGCACATTTGGAAAGTGGTGAATTCATTGGACAAAGTCAGCATGGATTTATGAAAGGTAAATCATGTCTGACGAATCTTAATAGAATTTTTCGAGGATGTAACTAGTAGAGTGGATAAGGGATAACCAGTGGATGTGTTATATCTGGACTTTCAGAAGGCTTTCGACAAGGTCCCACATAAGAGATTAGTATGCAAACTTAAAGCACATGGTATCGGGGATTCAGTATTGATGTGGATAGAGAACTGGCTGGCAGACAGGAAGCAAAGAGTAAACGGGTCCTTTTCAGAATGGCAGGTAGTGACTAGTGGGGTACAGCAAGGCTCAGTGCTGGGACCCCAGCTATTTACAATATATATTAATGATCTGGATGAGGGAATTGAATGCAACATCTCCAAGTTTGCGGATGACACGAAGCTGGGGGGCAGTGTTAGCTGTGAGGAGGATGCTAGGAGGCTGCAAGGTGACTTGGATAGGTTGGGTGAGTGGGCAAATGCATGGCAGATGCAGTGTAATGTGGATAAATGTGAGGTTATCCACTTTGGTGGCAAAAACAGGAAAGTAGACTTGGTGGCCGATTAGGAAAAGGGGAGATGCAACGAGACCTGGGTGTCATGGTACACCAGTCATTGAAAGTAGGAATGCAGGTGCAGCAGGCAGTGAAGAAAGCAAATGGTATGTTAGCATTCATAGCAAAAGGATTTGAGTATAAGAGCAGGGAGGTTCTACTGCAGTTGTACAGGGTTTTGGTGAGACCACACCTGGAGTATTGCGTACAGTTTTGGTCTCCTAATCTGAGGAAAGACATTCTTGCCATAGAGGGAGTACAGAGAAGGTTCACCAGACTGATTCCTGGGATGGCAGGACTTTCATATGAAGAAAGACTGGATAGACTCGGCTTGTACACGCTAGAATTTAGAAGATTGAGGGGGAATCTTATAGAAACTTACAAAATTCTTAAGGGGTTAGACAGGCTAGATGCAGGAAGATTATTCCCGATGTTGGGGAAGTCCAGAACTAGGGGTCACAGTTTAAGGATAAGAGGGAAGTCTTTGGCTATATTTAAGAGGGAGTTTGATGTGGCCCTTGTGGCTAAAGGGATCAGGGGGTATGGAGAGAAGGCAGGGATGGGATACTGAGTTGGAAGATCAGCCATGATCATATCGAATGGCGGTGCAGGTTCAAAGGGCCGAATGGCCTACTCCTGCACCTATTTTCTATGTTTCTATGTAAACCAGAGACCACACACAAATGTGACCTTTGCGACCGAGACTGGGGAATTGGGGATACCTATTTGGTTACAGGGAGAACATGAAAACTCCACACAGTCAAGATCGTACCTGGGGAGGGAGAGAGAGAGGGAGAGAGACACAGAGAGAGACAGAGGGGGAGAGGGAGAGGGAGAGGGAGAGGGACAGGGAGAGAGAGAGAGAGAGAGAGAGAGAGGGAGAGGGAGAGGGAGAGAGAGAGGGAGAGGGAGAGGGAGAGAGAGAGGGAGAGGGAGAGGGAGAGGGAGAGGGAGAGGGAGAGGGAGAGGGAGAGGGAGAGAAAATTATAAACATATAGACTCCGAGGAAAGGCTGGAGAGGATCTAGAAGAAGATGTAATTTGTGGCTGGGGTTGAGGTAACCTTGCGGGAGATTTTGTTTCAGCCAGGGGTGGAAAGATGCGGAAGGACTGCACAGTTCACAAATTCATAATTCATAGGGGCAGAATTAGGCCATTCGGCACATCGGGCCTACTCCACCATTCCATAATGGCTGGTCTATCTTTCCCTCGCAACCCCATTCTCCTGCCTTCTCCCCATAACCCTTGACACCATTATTACCACAGTGGGCAATAAATCTAGTGACAATGAAGGCTGAAAGTGAGAGAGTTCACAGTGAGAGAGGTATCTTAATTAACGAGCTGATTTTCCCAGCTATTTGATTAGTTTGCATAATGAATGACACAACAGTCAATCTGGGGAAACCACTCTGTAGCAGTAAGGTCTGCCTTCCGCAAAGACCGCTCCCTCCGCAGTGTTACGGGGTATGGATGAGACCCTGGTGTGAGCCTCATCTATGGTGGCGGAGGGGAATCCCCGTTCCCTGAAGAACGAGGACATTTCCGATGCCCTGGTATGGAAGCATCGGAAATGTCCTCGTTCTTCAGGGAACGGGGATTCCCCTCTGCCACCATAGATGAAGCTTACACCAGGGTCTCATCCATACCCCGTAACACTGCTCTCTCTCCCCATCCCCGCACTCGCAGCAAGGGCAGATACCCTCTGGTCCTCACCTTTCACCCCACCAGCCGGCAAATACAACACATAATCCTCCGCCATTTCCGCCACCTCCAACGTGACCTCACCACTCGCCACATCTTCCCATCTCCCCCCATGTCTGCCTTCCGCAAAGACCGCTCCCTCCGCAACTCCCTCGTCAATTCTTCCCTTCCCTCCCGCACCACCCCCTCCCCGGGCACTTTCCGTTGCAACCGCAAGAAATGCAACACCTGTCCCTTCACCTCCCCCCTCGACTCCATTCAAGGACCCAAGCAGTCGTTCCAGGTGCGACAAAGGTTCACCTGTATCTCCTCCAACCTCATCTACTGCATCCGCTGCTCTAGATGTCAGCTGATTTACATCGGGGAGACCAAGCGTAGGTTGGGCGATCGTTTCGCCGAACACCTCCGCTCAGTCCGCAATAACCTACCTGAACTCCCGGTGGCTCAGCACTTCAACTCCCCCTCCCATTCCCAATCCGACCTCTCTGTCCTGGGTCTCCTCCATTGCCAGAGTGAGCAACACCGGAAATTGGAGGAACAGCACCTCATATTCCGTCTGAGGACCTTGCGTCCGTATGGCATTAACATTGAATTCTCCCAATTTTGCTAGCCCTTGCTGTCTCCTCCCCTTCCTTAACCCTCTAGCTGTCTCCTCCCACCCTCCCATCCGCCCGCCCTCGGGCTCCTCCTCCTCCTCCCCTTTTCCTTCTTTCTCCCCCCCCCCCACCCCCCATCAGTCTGAAGAAGGGTTTCGGCCCGAAACGTCGCCTATTTCCTTCGCTCCATAGATGCTGCTGCACCCGCTGAGTTTCCCCAGCAATTTTGTGTACCTTCGATATTCCAGCATCTGCAGTTCCCTTTTGAACACTCTGTAGCAGTAACTTGGTTTATCTCCATAGTTACCTGCAGAAGTTAAAAAAAAAGTCAAATCATGTCAAGGGCTCGTGTTCCTCTTTAATCTTCCTGTATTTCCTGTGTCAATGAATTCCAGAGGTCCCAGGCAGAGGCATGGAATCAGTCGCAATCATTTAACACCTTTCCAAATAAACTTGTGGTTTCCATGACACAACATGGAAATGAGTGAGTTTACATTCGTATTGCTAAGCAACAGAATAATGCTTAACAACGATTCATTCTGACAGGATGACTGAACACTTGGCAAATAGGGGCTGATCTCCAAGACCCTACATGGATGGATTAGTCATGAGAAATTTAAATTTAACTAACCATGCCAAGATAGCTGACATACTGTAGCAGATAAGGAAGTGTCAACTGATATTATTCGGGGGAAAATCTACAGATGCTGTATAGGAGGAGCTGTTGGAAAAACAGTGGAAGGGAATGAAATTGGTGACAATTTATTGCCATGGTTAGGAAATTAGTTAGGAGCTAACAAAGAGTTGACCGAGATCATCAGAATCAGAATCAGAATCAGATTTTATTCGCCAAGTATGTTTTGCAGCATAGGAGGAATTTCACTGGCCAGGTCAGTCATACAATTAAAAGCAGCAGACTCAAAAACACATTTTAACATGAACATCCACCACAGTGACTCCTACACATTCCTCACTGTGATGGAAGGTGAAATAAAGTTCAAGTCCTTCCTTCAAGACTCAATGTTGTCTGTTCTGTTAGTGTCGGTCATTAAGGACAAAGCTGTAAAGTAGGCAGCCTAAATAATTACAGGCCCATAGCTTTAGCCGGCATATTGTCAAAAGTTTTAGAAAGTGTTCTGCTGGATAGAGTAAATGAGTTAACCACAGTTAACCAGTTTGGCTTTAAAGCTAAACATGGCACTGACATGCATATATGCCCTAAGGGAGATTGTAAACAAATATAGAGGCAAAAACTCTTCAATCCTTATGTGCTTTATTGATGCTTCCAAAGCCTTTGACTGTGTTAATCACAGAAAGTTGTTTGGTAAAATGAGTCAAAGAGGGGTGCCTAAATACATTGTGAGAATTCTGGCCTACTGGTATGCCCACCAGACTATGCAAATAAAATGGGGCAATAGGGTCTCAGCCCCATTTGGGGTTAGCAATGGTGTTAGACAAGGGGGAATTTTGTCTCCAGTCCTTTTTAATCTTTATATTGATGATCTGTCCGAACAATTAAAAGCCTGTAATACTGGGTGCATGATTGGTAATATTTTAGTGAACCATATTATGTATGCAGATGATCTTGTGGTCTTTAGTCCATCTAGCGCTGGTCTCCAGCAGCTCCTTACTATATGTGTTCAAGAAGGAACTGCAGATGCTGGAAGATCGAAGGTACACAAAATTGCTGGAGAAACTCAGCGGGTGCAGCAGCATCTATGGAGCAAAGGAAATAGGCGACGTTTCGGGCCGAAACCCTTCTTCAGACTGATGGGGGGTGGGGGGGAGAAGGAAGGAAAAAGGGAGGAGGAGGAGCCCGAGGGCGGGGGGATGGGAGGAGACAGCTCGAGGGTTAAGGAAGGGGAGGAGACAGCAAGGGCTAGCAAAATTGGGAGAATTCAACGTTTCAGCCATCCGGACGCAAGCAACCCAGGCGAAATATGAGGTGCTGTTCCTCCAATTTCCGGTGTTGCTCACTCTGGCAATGGAGGAGACCCAGGACAGAGAGGTCGGATTGGGAATGGGAGGGGGAGTTGAAGTGCTGAGCCACCGGGAGTTCAGGTTGGTTATTGCGGACTGAGCGGAGGTGTTCGGCGAAACGATCGCCCAACCTCCGCTTAGTCTCCCCGATGTAAGTTTATTACAGAACAAATGACAGATGATGAGGATATTTATAGGCAACGACGCATGCTGTATGTACAGGCGAATATTCTCTTGCGTAAATTTAGTGCGTGTGCAGATGTGGTGAAGATGTCGCTATTTAGAGCATACCGCACACCACTCTACACTGCACACCTGTGGTCAAACTATGGAAATACAAGTTTGCAGAGACTAAAGGTGGCATATAACGATGCCATGAGAACACTGCTAAGGAAACCTATATGGTGTAATGCTAGTAACATGTTCGGGGCTGCAGGAATCAGTACTTTAGAAGCTGTCCTAAGAAGTCATATGTATAAATTCATTTGCAGGATAAATGATTCTAAAAATGTAATTATTGTGGCCTTGTCAAACATAAGGGTTAGCACTACACGCTACGAATCGCAGCTGTGGAGACACTGGTATCGTTGTCTCGTTGTAGGACATTGATCATTCTTTTAATCTGGATTTTTAATTCATGTATTGTGTTTTAAAATATATATATAATTTATGATGCTTTTATAAGTGACATACTAAGATTTTATATGCACTTTATGATATTTTTTAATATGCAATGCATTTTTATGTAATGTTGCCCCTTGTCTGTACTTCTAGTCCGTAATAATAATAAAGTTAAAAAAGTTTGTTCTTCTGTGGTCGTGGGCCTCGAGCCTCGAGCCTCCGTTGATGGGCGATCTTGACTCCCGTAGCTGGCGGCGTTCAGGCCCTCCGCGTCGATGCGTTCAGCTCCTGCATTGGGGTTTGTCTCATGGACTTCGGACCCCCCCCCAACATAAAACAAACCGAAGTACATTAAAACAAACTTTTAACAGATGCTAAAAATAACAAAAAGGTGAAAAAACGAACAGACTGCTGGCAGGGCTGCCATCTCCCCGGCGCCCCTGGTGGTCAAGGGTAGGCAATATAATGGGTGAGATGTGACCAGTGAGTGTTTTGCCCAGCCAGGACCAGGTTGTAGAAACAAAGAACTGCAGATGCTGGTTCATTCCAAAGATAGACCCAAGGTGCTGGAGTAACTCAACGGGTCAGGCAAAATCTCCGGCTCACCTATGATATATGTCAGTGGCTGAGCAATTTCAAGCGGCTACGTTTCTTTCTCCCCAGCCTTATTATTCTTTGAATAAAATAAAATTAAAATGGTGCTTATAAGCATCTGGATAAACAGGGTCTGATTAGGAACAGTCAACATGGATCTGTGCCTGGAAGGTCATGTTTGACTAATCTTCTTGAATTTTTTGAAGAGGTTACTCGGGAAATTGATGAGGGTAAAGCAGTGGATGTTATATATATGGACTTCTGTAAGGCATTTGACTAGGTTCCTCATGGAAGGTTGGATAAGAAGGTTCAATTGTTGGGTATTAATGGTGGAGTAGCAAGATGGATTCAACAGTGGCTGAATGGGAGATGCCATAGAGTAATGGTGGATGGTTGTTTGTCAGGTTGGAGGCCAGTGACTAGTGGGGTGCCACAGGGATCTGTGTTGGGTCCACTGTTGTTTGTCATGTACATCAATGATCTGGATGATGGTGTGGTAAATTGGATTAATAAGTATGCAGATGATACTAAGATAGGTGGGGTTGTGGATAATGAAGTAGATTTTAAAAGTCTACAGAGAGATTTATGCCAGTTGGAAGAGTGGGCTGAAAGATGGCAGATGGAGTTTAATGCTGATAAGTGTGAGGTGCTACATCTTGGCAGGACAAATCAAAATAGGACGTACATGGTAAATGGCAGGGAATTGAAGAATGCAGGTGAACAGAGGGATCTGGGAATAACTGTGCACAGTTCCCTGAAAGTGGAATCTCATGTAGATAGGGTGGTAAAGAAAGCTTTTGGTGTGCTGACCTTTATAAATCAGAGCATTAAGTATAGAAGTTGGGATGTAATGTTAAAATTGTACAAGGCATTGGTGAGGCCAATTCTGGAGTATGGTGTACAATTTTGGTCGCCTAATTATAGGAAGGATGTCAACAAAATAGAGAGAGTACATAGGAGATTTACTAGAATGTTGCCTGGGTTTCAGCAACTAAGTTACAGAGAAAGGTTGAACAAGTTAGGGCTTTATTCTTTGGAGCGCAGAAGGTTAAGGGGGGACTTGATAGAGGTCTTTAAAATGATGAGAGGGATAGACAGAGTTGACGTGGGTAAGCTTTTCCCACTGAGAGTAGGGAAGATTCAAACAAGGGGACATGAGAATTAAGGGACAGAAGTTTAGGGCTAACATGAGGGGGAACTTCTTTACTCAGAGAGTGGTGGCTGTGTGGAATGAGCTTCCAGTGAAGGTGGTGCAGGCAGGTTCGTTTTTATAATTTAAAAATAAATTGGATAGTTATATGGACGGGAAAGGAATGGAGGGTTATGGTCTGAGCGCAGGTATATGGGACTAGGGGAGAATACGTGTTTGGCACGGACTAGAAGGGTCGAGATGGCCTGTTTCCGTGCTGTAATTGTTATATGGTTATATGGTGCTTGTCTTTATTTTTGCCGGAAAACATAATTTACTTTTCGCAGAATGCTTGCCGCTTCTTTTAAATCTATGGTTTTACTCAGAAGCACTTTGGTAAAAGCTTATCATCACGCACACATCAAACTTCCTGCATATTCTATCAGGTATCATCGTGTACTTCCGTATAGCTAAAAACAGTCATGAGCTATAAACAGTAAGTCTATTTCAAATGATTGTAAAGTTGCCAGCAGCTTGCAATTTCCTTGTGTTCACAGTGTTAATGACACTTGCTAGAAATTATAAACATATCATACCTTTTTGTATAAAAAGGGCTCATGTCATTAAGAGTTTAGAACTCTCAAGAGCTCTTGATTTGACAATTGCACTTTCATTAGCACTTCCTCTGAACAGACAGACATTTATTTTAAGGAACTACAATCAGAAGATTTCCAACACGATGAGAGAACATAGAAACATAGAAAAATAGATGCAGGAGTAGGCCATTTGGCCCTTCGAGCCAGCCAATTCAATATGATCATGGCTGATCATCTAAAGTCATATTCCATTTCTGCATTTTCACTATATCCCTTGATTCCTATAGCCCTAAGAACTAAATCTAACTCTCTTTTCAAAACATCCATTCAATTGGGCTCCACTGCCTTCTGTGGCTGAGAATTCCACAGATTCACAACTCTGTTTTTCCTCATCTCATTTCTAACTGGCCTACCCCTTATTCTTAAACAGTGATCTTAATTTAGTCATGCAGTCATGCAGTCATGTTTATTTCTGCCTTTGTCAATTTCTGTGATATTCAGTGCTTCAGTGATATTTGCATTCTGCTGGGACTAACAACCGCAAAAATAGAGACATAACGGCTAAGAATTGAGCAGCATTTGCACTTATGCAACAGACATGGGGCAGCATGGCAGAGTGGTAGAGTGGTCGTGCGCCAGGGACCAGAGTTCAATCCTGACTACATGTGCTGTCTGTACAGAGTTTGTACATTTACAATGTACAAAGTGTGACCACTTGGGTTTTCTCCGGTTTCCTCCCACATGCCAAAGACCTGTAGGTTTGTCAGTAAATTGGTCTCTGTAAATTGTCTCCAGTGTGTAGGATAGAACTGGTGGACAGTAATTGCTTGGTGTCGCGGAGTCGGTGGGCTGAAGGACCTGTTTCCATGCTGTATCTCTAAACTAAACTAAACTCTGCCGACCATAACATTTCCCTCTTCTATGATCCCATTCTGCTGCGACTATTCTATATTTCCTGAGCAACGAACCCCCTCCCCCCACCACCTCTTCCTCTTTAACCTACGTCCTGGTCCAAACACTTCAGCTTCTAATTGATCCATCTGTTAAGCAACATGTGTTACAAATAGCACCCTGGTCTTTCACCACACAGAATATGAGCTCTAATGTTTTTCACTTGGGTGTACCTGACAGTGATGGTCTATTTTTTACAGATCATGGGTCCATAACGACACAGAAGCACGCCATTTCCTGCACACTAGGAACAATTTACTGAAGTCAGTTAACTGACAAACCTGTACATCTGTGGAATGCGGGAGGAAACCGGAGCACCCGGAGAAAACCCACGCGGCAACAGGGAGAACGTACAAACTCCGTACAGAAAGTACATGTAGTCAAGATCAAACCCGGGTATCTGTCACTGTAAGGCAGCAACTCTACCGCTGCGCCACCCTAAGCAATTAAATATCAAGCAAATCCTTCATTTTACCATGGACTCAATTATGGTGCATATTTTAACCTGTAATTCATTTATACTTAACCTGGTAAAAACACGAATGCCTATGTCATTGTTTTGTTTGAGAACCAGGCACATCACATTATGAACACACCAACGCAGATTAAAAAGAAGGCTTTAAAGATATATTTTATTCTGTTTTACTGAATCGTACGAATGCCTACTATGTTCTGTGTGCTGAAGCAAAGCAAGAATTTCATTGTCCTATCAGGGACACATGACAATAAACTCACTTGAACACTTGTACCATTAACCTCGTGGATCCTCCAGTGATGTGAACTGCGGTGCTGGTTTACATCACCAAGTTACCCAGCACAATTGATGGCCAGAAAGGGCTTGTTTGATTGAAAGATACATAATTGAAACAGGCCTTCAGCCCATCAGGCCCACACTGACCATCGATCACCCATTCACACTAGTTTATGTTATCCCACTTCCACACCCACTCCCTACACACAAGGGGCAGGTTTTACAGAGGCCAAATGAACCTACAAACCTGCATGTCTTTTGGCATGTGTGAGGAAACCAGGGTACCAGGAGGAAACCAACGAGGTCACAGGGAGAACATGCAAACTCCATGCAGACAGCACACAAGGTAAAGATCAAACCCGGGTCTCTGGCACCGTGAGGCAGCAGCTCTACCTGCTGCACTGCTATGCCGTCCATGTGTAAACTGGGTTATGATGTGTAAAGTGAGTCTGAGGAAGGGTCCTGACCTGAAGCGTCGCCTATCCATGTTCTCCAGGGATGCTGCCTGATCTGCTGAGTTACTCCAGCACTGTGCCTTGTAAACTTGCATGTGCAGTTCCTTGTTTCTACATGTGTAAAGTGCTACTTGGATAATTTATTACATTGAGGAGGACATAGCAGGATCACAGTGTTTGTTCATGCTGCAGGTAACTGCCTCTCTTCCCCTGATAAAGTCACATCCATTCACTGGTTCTCACTGAGATGAGCCTTAGATGCTAGGGCTTTTGGATGGCCTTAATAGCACCAAAGCATGTCCTGGATGGCAGCGAGTTGCTGAGTCTCTTTTCCTCTCTCCATCCACCATCTGTTCTTTAGGTCAGGAGTATTCAACCATCAGCTGTGTGCCGCCTGATTCAGTCCTGCCTTGCCACCAGCCCCGTCCAAAAAAATGTCAAAGAGGACATATCCCAAACTTACAAAAGACAAGATCTCCAGAGTGGACAGCAACCCTGCTAAAGTTCAAAAACTCGAGAGTGAAGAGTTGTACTCACTGTTTAGGATCATCAATAGTGCACCATAGTGAACCAAATGCAAGACAGTGAAGAACTTCAGCCAAATATTCTTATCCTCAACCTTCATGCCTGGGCAGAGAAGGATATACTAGGGAACCTCTGAGATGCTGTAATCACGACCATCTTCGAAAAAGGTGACAAGTCTAACCGATCTACTATAAAGGGGTGTCTATCATTATCTGGGTCCTCCTCTTCCCAGTGGCTGAAACTGTACTCCATAAATCACGTTATGGACTCCCTTCCACTGGTTGCACATCAGACGTCATCTTCATCACATGACCACTCCAGGAGAAATGCAGTAGGAGCACAAAACACTACACATGGCCGTTTCCGACCCCACTAGAACCTTTGATTTCATCTTCTGGGAGACACTATGGAGCTCCGTCCTCAAGTTTGGCCACCCACAGAAATTCACCTCCATCTTGCATTTGGTTCACTATGGCACATCAGTGATGAACCTAACCCATGGGTTTGTAATAAAGCCAGTCTCAATAAAGGCTGGCAAGAAAAACACTGCGCCAATGTCCTGACACTTTTCTCAAACCTTCTTGCACCTCATGAATGAATAAAGGAGTTTATTGGCCAAGTATTCACATACAATGAATTTGCCTTGGTGCAGTAGACTTCCCGCGGCAGTGCAGAAAATCTTCAGAGGTAGTGGGAGACCATTCAATCTACAGCAACTATACTCCAGAACCATCGTCTTCTAAACCTCAGTAATTGAAGGAATTCTATCCGTCTTGGGACGGCCTGGGCCAACTCAGGTAAGACTTCCTTGAAGTCACATTGGAGGAAGCTTCCCAGCTGCATGGAAGTTTTGATGTTTCCAGTAATGGGAGAATGTAAAACCAGGGCACAGTCTCAGAATTAAATGACGTACCTTCAGAATGAGGATGAAGAGGCACAGGGTGATGAATCTGTGGAATTCATTGCCACAGATGACTGTGGAGACCAAGACATTGGGTATTTTAAGCAGAGATTGATAGGTTATTGATTAGTGGGTGTCAAAGATTATGGGCAAAAGGCAGGAGAATATGGGTGAGAGGGAAAAATAAATCAGCGATGGTCGAATGGCGGAGTAGCCTCAATGGGCTGAATGGCCTAATTTTGTTCCTGTGTCCTATGGTCTTATTTGAATGGATAGCATGCAAAACAAAGTTTTTCACTGTACCTCGGTAAATGTGACAATAATGAACCTAAACTTGACCGTAAACAATGGTGGTCACTTATGACCATACTCGAAAATTGTGGAAATACTTTGGTGTCTCATATGCAGGGAGGACCTAGAATAAAATCCATGTACTTAGTTCAACTTGCATGAAGTCCTCAATTTTTAATTACATTTAGTTTCTTTGGAATTGGATCACTTATTGGACTAAAACATGGCACTGCTGAAACATATAACAGGAATAGGTCTTAGCCCCTACGATGTCCATACCGGACATAATGCCAAGATAAACTAATCCCCTCTGCCTGCATGTGTTCCATATCTCTTCATTCCCCACTATTTCAGTGCCGTGCAATACCCCTACTTGCAATGATGGAGAAGCAAGATAAATAGTCTGACTGCTCTCTTGATCATCTAAAGATAGGCTTATAAACCTAACAGGGGGACATGGAAACATATAAATAGTTTCATCAAAAAACTAGTTAAAGGTAAACGGTTAAAGTAAGAATAGAGCCAGACAGTAGTAAAGCAATTTCAAAAGGGGAACGAAAAGGGATTTTTATACAACTGAAAGTCACAAAATGTCTTTATTGTCATACATATTTAAAATATGAAAATATTAAATTAACATCCTTGAATCTCTATTTAAGGACAGTATTTGCAATTCCTTCCCATAAATAAAGAAAGCTTGCTTTTTTTTAAACAACTAAGTGATTTTTGAGTATGATTATTGACACTTAATTTCAGAATTCACTGTCACAAAGAGCTCAGTTGTTTTCTGAAATGCAAGTATGTGACACAATTTTAACTGTATTAAAAGAAAGCATGCAGACTTGTTTGCATATCAGTAATCCAAGCCAAAATAAATGAAAGTATATTTGCGTATAGTTGAAAAAACAAACCTGTCACCAATAAAATTCCATCATAAATCTTCAAATCATTGGAATGTTTGCATAATCTCAAAAACTAAATATTTGTATGCTGCACGATTGAACTTTTTGGCTTATTTTTTGTAAAATAATGTCTTCACTTTTTCCCTTTGAGAAGGTTTGAGGTTAGGACTGTAAAACTCTGATAATCTGGCATTCTTAGGGCATTGGTGGTGCTGGACTATCAGATTTTCCGGACTATTGGATGTTATGTGCATTATTACAATAAATTGTTTTTAATTCATTTATTTTAATTGATACATTGTTTTATAACGTGAATCCAGTGAGTTTAAAGGGAGGAGGGTGGAAATGGGGTTACAATGAGTGGAAGGGAGTATGAAAGTTCATTACTTCATAAATTATAGGAGCAGAATTAGGCCATTCGGCTGATCGAGTCTACTCCACCATTAAAGCAAGGCTGAACTATCTTCCCTCTCTCAGCCCCATTCTCATGCCTTCTTCCCATAATCCCTGACACCCTTATGCCCCTGTCCCACTTAGGAAACCTAAATGGAAACCTCTGAGACTTTGCGCCCCACCCAAGGTTTCCATGCGGCTCCCGGAGGTTGAAGGTGGTTGCCAGAGGATGCAGGTAGTGGAAGCAGGTAGGGAGACTGACAAAAACCTCCGGGACCTTGGGCGGGGCGCAAAGTCTCCAGAGGTTTCCGTTCAGGTTTCCTAAGTGGGACAGGGGCATTACTAATCAAGAATCTATCAATCTCCGCCGTATAAATATCCATTGACTTGGCCTCCACAAGCATCTGTGGCAATGGATTCCACAGATTCACCACCCTCTAACTAAAGAAATTCCTCCTCATCTCCTTTCCAAAGGTACATCCTTTTATGCTGAGGCTATGGCCTCTGGTCCGAGACTCACAAACTAGTGGAAACATCCTCTCCATATCCACTCTCTCCAGGCCTATTACTATACTATTGTTTATCGCATAGAACAAATGGAATTGTATCCCACCACCAACATGTCAAAATAATGTTAACTAAAATCAGATGGATCCTTTGGCAATGATCCTATTACAGACAAGATTGAGCGGGTGTTGGTGAGTTGGAAAGCGCATTGGAAGTGCGGCCCAAGTGAGAGAAAATGTCCATCACGTCACCTCTTGCTGAAACCTTCCTTTGCTAGCTTTCCAATAATTATTCCAACCTCTCATTCAAACTTCCATAAAATTGAAGTAATCCAAAGTGTGCTGTATTGTCCTAATTTGTACTGTCCAATTTGCTCATGATCCTTGTCCCTAGTGATCTATGGTATAACAGTATTTAATTCTCACCCTTGACTTCAAATCTGTTCATCATCTTTCTCCTCTTTATTTTTGTAATCTTCTCCCTGTTGCAACAATCGAAGATCTTTGAAGTTCTCAATTTCTATCCTCTTGAATGATCCAAATGTAATCATTGTAGAATAAGCAGCTGTGTCTTCAGCAGACAAGGGTCCAATTACTGCAATTCCCTTCGTCCATCGTCATACCTTTTACATTTAGTGCCAGCTGTTTGTCACCATGCCTGGGAAATGCCTTGGGATGCTTTGTTACATGAAAAGTGCTATACAAATATGTTGTTTTTTGCGGAATGTAAATTAACAAGATTGCTTCTCAACTTCCAAGGTGAATAGAGTTTGGAAATAGATGCTGGATTATCCATTGCTTATTTTTACATTGTTGCAAAAAAATCAAAGTTAGCCCCAATCGGTCGTCCATTTAAAAAAATGTCTGGACAAAAACATTTGGAGAGGATGTAGTAGATGTTTGGAATTTGAGCACAGAGCTTACTATTGTAGAATCCTCACAATTCTATGCTCAAGCCTTATGGTGTACAACAGATTCACAAAATATACCTTTAACTAGATAACATTATTCAGTCATGGCCTGGGAATGGGAAGGCAGGACCTTGATTTATAATCTCTGAGAATGGAGCAAGCTTTCAGTACTGCCGTGAACTATCAGCATGGCCCACATGTAACAAAGTACAATTAAAAAGCTGACATTAAGATATCATTTAAATTTCTAGATAACATGTTTGTGATAGTGTCTCCACGAGCACAGCTGATACCACTGCTGCTTCACAGCTCTAGAGACCCAGGTTTGATCCTGACCTCGGGTGCTGGTGGTGTGGAGTTTGCACATTCTCCCTGTGACCGTGTGGGTTTCATCTGGGTATTCCGGTTTCCTCCCACAACCCAAAGACATGGGGTTTGTTTGGCCTCTGTAAAATTGCTGCTGGTGTGTAGGGAGTGGATGTGACAGAGGAATAACGTTGAACTAAAGTAAACGGGTAAATCAATAGTGGGCATGGACTTGGTGGGATGAGGGGCCTGTTTCCATGGTATATCTAAACTAAACTCTAAAAGTTGCTTATACAGAGGTAGTGAACCTTGAAACTCATGGGTACATTCATAACAGTTACATAATAATCTAGAAATGCTCACTTCTGATAGTTACTTATACGAGGAATTGTCGCACTACATCAATTTACCAATAATGAAAAGGGTAAGGAATATATTAAATGTTTATTTCCATCTCCTGATGACATTTTAAACGCTGTTTAAATTAAATTTTATAATTGAGACCTTTTATAAGCGAGTTAGAAGTGACTTTCCTGATGCATGACAATATGCCACATTACAATAGGTTTCAAAAGAGGACGAAGAGAAAAATAAGGTATGGAATAGTTTACAGGATGGAACTGTCCTTTGAAAACATTGAATTAAAATGGAATTATTAGTAAAATGGATTTAAAAAAAATGAAATAATCGTTTGATTATGAAAAATTATCAAAAATATTTATTTTCCAAGAAATGTAGAAAATTGGTTTCCAATTTTGTTTTCCAGATAAACATCCAAAAACAATCCATGTATGATTATAAAGACACAAGACAGTGCAGATGCTGGAATCTTGAGCAAAACACAAAGTGCTGGAAGAACAGTCTGAATAAGGGTGTTCATCCAAAACATAATTTGTCCATTCCCTCCGCAGATGCTGCCCGACGCACTGAGTTCTTCCACTACTGTGAATTTTGCACAATTGATTACACATCCGTGAAGGATGCCTCTTCTTTATGGTCCAAAGTGATCTATTTTCAATATCATAGAAAACGGTAACTGGTAAGCTACCAGGTGTGTCAATTCTTGAATAACCAGACAAACCTTTCACTGAACAATACTTCACGGAATACTCCAGATTGGCAAACAAATCTTGTCATTTTTCTTCACTCTGTCACAGGTGTCTTTGTCATTTTGAGCAGCTATTTCCGATTGTGTTATTGCCACTTCTTCCATTCCATTCAACAAAGATTAACGGTATAGTAACGGCCATAAATATTATCCCTACAATGAGAAAAACTATAACCTGGAAAAAATAAAAGTTAAAAAGCAAATTATTCTCTTTATCAAATAAAGAAAGCCACAGGTGATGTCAATCTGATGGCATTTAACTGAGATTTTTGGAAAGAGATGCCCAGAAATGTATCCCTGATCAGTTGTACGAAAAGTGCTCATCTAGTCTGTTTCAGCAGCTAGTAAGCAAATGAGAGGAGGAGCAGTACGGGAGATTTAAACAGTAACCATTAATGTCCAGGATTGACTGGTCCTTGTTATGCTCAAAGGAAGGTATTAACGGGTCTAAAGAAGGGTCTCGACCCGAAACGTCACCCATTCATTCTCTCCAGAAATGCTGCCTGCCCCGCAGTTACTCCAGCTTTTTCTGTCCATCTTAGGCATTAATGGAATGGCTTATGTTGAGGTGGTCACTGCTAAGGTACAGACAGAGAGTAGATGATTGTCCACAAGGAAAGAAGGCAGAAGTCGTTGTGCACATTTCCACTATTTATGAAGGGCTGCAAAGTAAAACTTGGGAACTATAGACATGTAGCCCTAATATCTGTGGTAGGAAGGTTACTGGAGAGGATTCCAAGGGCTAAGGTATACTTGCATTTGGAAAGACAGAGGTTGAATGGGGATGCTATTGCATGGTTTTATGCATGGGAGATTGTGTCTCATGAATTTGATTGAGTTTTTGAAGAAGTAACCAAGAAGGCTGACGGGTGCAGATCCAACAACAGAGTCTACATCAAATTCAGTGATTTGTAAGTTTGCAGATGACACTAAAATAGGTGGACAGGTATAATGGTTAATAAGGATTACAACAGAATATTGATCAACTGGCAAGTGGGCAGGCAAAAAGCAAACAGAGTTAAATTTAGGTAAGTGTAAAATGTTGGATTTTGAGAAGTCATACTAGGGCTGGACCCTCACAGTTGATGGTAGGGCCCTGGGAAACATTGTAAAGCAGAAAATCACAGGTGTACAGGTACATAGTTCCTTGATAATGGTGTTACAGATAGATAGGGTGGTGGAGAAAGCATTAGGCACATTGACCTTCATCAGGCAATTGAGTATGGAAGTTGGGATGATATGTTACATTTGTACAAGACGTCGGTGAGGCCATACTTGGAGTATTGCTTTCAGCTTTGGTCACCCTGCTCTAGGAGAGATGCCATTAAGTTGGAGAAAGTACAGAGAAGATTTACAAGGATGTTGCCATGACTCAAGGGCCTGGGTTATAGGGAGAGTTTGGGTTGGCTAGGACTTTATTCCTTGGAGTGCAGGAGCATGAAGAGTGATCTTATAGATGTAGTAGATACAACCATGAGGGAAATACATTTTGTAAATGTACAGAGTTCATTACTCAGAGTAGGGGAATCAAGAACTAGAGGTTTAAGGTGAGAAGGGAAAGATTTAATAGGAACCTGAGGGGCAGCTTTTTCACAGAGAGGGGGGTGGGTAACTGCCAGAGGAAGCAGTTTTGACAATGGAATAACAACATTGAAAAGACATTTGGACAGTTATACAGATATGAAAGGATTAGATGGATATGGGCCAAACAGGGGCAAATGGGACTAACGTAGAAAGGCATCTTGGTCGGCCTGGATATGTTGAGCTGAAGGACCTGTTTCCTTCATGACACCTGTATGACTCAATGACATTTGTAGCCATGGTTCATTGTCAAATAATTAGCAGTGATGCCTCATTGCTGCTGCGACATGGGTTTGATCTTGATCTTGTTCCCGTTTCCTCCTTCATCCTAACAGTGTGATGGCAGTTAACCGGCTACTGTAAATTACCACTCAGCCTAGATAACTGGCAAATAAAAACAAAATGGCATGCGAGGAAATAAGTCGTTGGGATACAGGGAATTAAGGAGAGGTGCATAAAACTGTTAGGATTGCCATGCTGGGAGACAGTGGACCCAACAGGCTGAACAGCCTCCTTTGTCATACTAAGTAAGTAAACTCTCTGCCCTCTAAAGTTCAGTCCACAGAAGCCAATGCAATGAATCTTGGAAGCTGCATACAACATAGCGATGCCAGATAATGCTGTCAACCAGGGATGAATTTCTACACATTGTAGCTGTGAAATGCAAAATTAAAACACACAGCTGTTTCAAAATTCTGAACTGTGATTTTCACAATCACATACTGTGGTCTAGATAACAATAGTTACCTGAGTGCTGAAAAGTTGTGACAAAGGCAGAATACATTATCACAAACTAGATCACAGTGTTTAATGCATCATCTGAGGAAATGCTTTCTAAAAATATTGCACTCATGGACTGCATTTTCCAACCACTATTGCAACCTATCAGAAACATTTAGGCAGGTACATGGATAGGGTATGTTTCGAGGGATATAGGCCAAAAACTGGTAGGTGGTATTGGTGTAGATGGGGCTTGTTGGACGGTGTGGGCAAGTTGGGCTGTAGGGCCTGTTTCTATTCTGTATGACTCTATGGAAAATGGAATGACCACTTTCACACATCAAGCTTTCAAAAGCGGCAATGTTTCTGATGCTGATTACGGTCTGAATATTGGACTGGACACTTGGGATAACTCGCGGGAAACCAAACAAAGCCTTGATTTAATATCTCATCTGAAATACAGCACCTTGGTATTGGTCTAGAAGCATCAACTGAGATTTTCTGATCAAGACTCTGGACTATAGGGCGAGAGTGTGATGAACTGGACTTGGTTACGGCATTTACAAACTGAAAGATGGAGTGCAGTGCAGGTACCTTTATTGCTCGGCAATAGAAGCAGCAATGGCCAAATTTCAAGATTAAAATAAAATAGAAGGTCCAGTGAATAATGCTGAATGCTAAATTATGATACAGAGAAAAGGGATATACAATGCAATGGGAATGAAAAGTTTAGGATAAATATTCACGCTAAAGGATCACAGCAGGCCATTTTTATTAAAATTAATAATAATGGGGTGGCACGGTGGCGCAGCGGTAGAGTTGCTGCCTTAGAGCCACAGACCCGGGTTTGATGTTAACTGTCGGTGCTGTTTGCACGGAGTTTGTACGTTCTCCCCGTGACCGCGTGGGTTTTCTCTGGGTGCTCCGGTTTCCCCACACACTCCAAAGATGTACAGGTTTGTAGGTTAATTAGCTTGGGTAAAAGTTGTAAATTGTCCCTAGTGTGTAGGATAGTGTTAGTGTACGGGGTGGTCGCTGGTCTGCGCGGACACGGTGGGCCGAGAGGTCTGTTTCCATGCTGTATCTCTAAACTAAACTTAAAAGATCTACTGTGGGCACAGCAGTATTTACATGCTTCTGCTTGTCATCATATCTTGGCCTTGGCCCTGAATCACATCTCTAGCTGTGGCAGTAGATTTTGACAAAAATGCTTGGCAACTATTTATAATTTTTTTTGTAAATGTGCATCACATCAAAACAAATCAAACAGCGATGACGAGCGGTTAAGGCGTAGAATTAAAAAAAGGGTTTTCCCTGCAAAGGTTCACTGTATCTGCTCTGTATCTCTAAACTAAACTAAATACTGTGATTTTTGTTTTAATGAATGAATGATGTTGCAGAACAGGGATTCAGGTTTACAAAAGCATTAGAAATAAGATTGTAAATGGGGATGTCGTCATTAAAACGCACGTGTGTCATGTTAGATTTCTGTATTTAAATCTCTCAACTGACACATGAATCCCACGACCTTTGAAATCAGAGATGAGGGTCCCACCAATCAATTCATGTAAATTTGGTGTTCAATTTTACTTGTGATGGGCTCTTTTCCCTGTGCAACCATCTTGTTCTCAAGGCATAATAAGCAAGTCTGGAGGTCAGTGCGTCACTCTGACATAGGGCATGAAGAAGATAAATAAGCTGGGTCAAGGTCTTTGTCAATTTATAATCAACTTTTACAGAAGGTGCATGGAAAAGAGCGTTTTTATTTTTAAGTAATAAATAATATGTTACCCTTCAACACAGAATTGGATTTTAACGTCCACATTCAGAATTAATAAAATTGATTGAATGCATTGTTAAAGGTACCTACACATTTTTTTGTCCATTTGCCTTGAGACTCATTCTTCACAAGCTTTAAATACAACGAGGCAGGCAGAATGAAGATCAACATATTAGCAGCGGTGGAGCCTGGAACAAAAAAATGTGACGTGTTTGAAATCTGTGCGTAATAAAAATTAAATGGAGTTACAGAAAAGAATATTGTATGCAGGAATATATTATATATTCCATATAGCCATATATTTGTACAGGAATAATATTGCAACCTACCTATGACAGCAAATACATCCTTTATCGTTGGAATGTATATTACCAACAGATCCACAATTATTAGAAGAATGACTGTGACTATAATGTGATGAATCCAGTTGAACTTTCCCTTAAACAGCAACAGGACAATCGAAGATCGGATCTGTATGAATAAAAATCATAAACATGTGCTTAGCAAATCTTACAGTTATTAATCACCACAGCAGTAAAGCTCAATACAAGCGCGCACACACACACACACACACACACACACACACACACACACACACAGCATATTTCATTATTATTTTCAATGCGTATAGTTGAAGCAATTAGAAAAACACGACAAATTCTTTAAACTTGCACGGGCGTACATACACACACATACTACGTCAAGAACTACCAAATGTACAAATTGTCTTCCTCAGAAGTTCAGATCAATAAATATATACTTTAATCAAAAAATTAGTCCCTATTCATGACTAAGTCCCTATTCATGGTGTTATTCATTGAACTGAAAAACCTCAGTCTGACTCTTAGAACTCTTATAACTTAGAGCGAGTTTCTGTTCGAATGCAAGGAGAAATCTTCAGATCAGAGGATCATGCATCTATTGACTTCTGCAGCAAATTCTGCAAAACAAAATTGACTAACAGTTTCACAATTAATCTTGAGTACTCACAGTGAACAGAAGGACAGGCACAGTCAGTATTACCGCTATAATTACAGCCAGACGAATGAGCAAAATAAGCTTATCACGAGGATCATTGTAAGAGTGAAGCAGCTCTTCTTTAACATTGCCTGTGTGAAGAAACAAAAATAATCAGGTCGTCTTTCAAGAGAGAGAGAGAGAGTTAGATTTAGCGCTTAGGGCTAACGGAATCAAGGAATCAAGGGATATGGGGAAAAAGCAGGAACAGGGTACTGATTTTGGATGGCGGTGCTAGCTCATATTGAATGGCGGTGCTAGCTCGAAGGACTGAATGGCCTACTCCTACTCCTGCACCTATTTTCTATGCTTCTATCATTGGCATTTGGCTAATTTTAGCCTGAATCTCAAGTACTTTCTCTGTGCAGTTTCCCAAAACCTGGAGGCATAATTCCCGATGCTGCCTGATGAAATGGATCTGTCAAGGGTGACACAGCCACACAAAGTGAAGTCCACCCATGGACCATCATGAGAGCTCTTTGGCGGGTCATGTCGTGGGAAAGCTTTTTCCATTGACTGTTTATATCTTTCATCATTGGCGACATTTAGAAACAGTTCAAATACATATTAATAAATTACAGTTTAAAAAAACATAAACATTTAGACTTAGAAATTTAATTAAAAGCCTTAAAAATGAATGTAAATATAAAGGAAAAAGAAAACAATCATTTTGCTTCACTTAACCTTCCACTGAAGCTGAATGACTCCATTCAGATGAAAGGAGCCATGTTAAATGTGGCAGCTTTAAGTGTTGTTAAACTGATGCACCATGCTCTCATTGGACCTAGTCCCTCAGCTCCAGACAATCCAGGACATCACTCTTGGATGCAACAGTGCAACAGAAGGTCAAATGCACTGACCTCCAGCTTGTTGCATTGGGAGATAAAGCCTTGTATTCTCTGACCCAGGCAGCTTAGCTAGCCGGCCCATTGAAAATACTTGACCATGTTTCAAGTTCCCACTGCTACCCCCCCCCCCCCCCCCCCCCCCGCCCCCACACCACCCCTCCCCACACACCATCCTCTCCCCCCCCCTTACACCTCCCCATCCACACACACCCCTCCTCCCCTCCCCCCCCCCCCCAGCCACACACACCACTTTCCCCCCCCCCACACATGAAGAGGAGGGGGAGGGAGTGCTCAGGAATGAGGGAAAATGAGCTGCGCTTGTGCAGTTAGGGGCTATGGGTGACTGGTGGAATATTGCATTGGGGGAACGGATTGCGTTGGGGGATCGGGTGAGTGGTGGAATATTGCATTGCGGAATGGATTGCGTTGGGGAACCAGGCATCCCATGTGACTGGGGCCCAATGGGTCCCACTTAGTCTAGTCTAAATTAATTACTGATTCGCTTTTACAAGAGTATTACTTTTAGATGAATTACAGATCTGACTATTGAAACATTTATTTGGGGATAGTGAAATATGTTCAGTCCAAAACTTTGGTTTGCTGATAAACGACCATTTTCTAATTATAACATTTCCTCTTCAATGCATTGGCCTCCCCTAATGATGAGTGAGTCATATATGGAGGTCATCCCCAGGTTACGGCAAGGATCCCGTCCTGTGGAATGTTCATAACCCAAACAGTTTGCAACTCAGAAATGAGGGTGCAGACTGAGTTGCTACATGGCAACACATATCAACATCCCCACAGCAGCGGGAATGTCCATATGCCAAATATCCATCCGTCGTACTTAAGTTGGATGTTCGTAAACTGGGGAAGATCTCATTACTTTGTATCTCTAATCCCAATTGCATAAGAATAATTACATCTGAAATCTAATGACTTTAGACTCAGACTTTAGAGATAATGCATGGAAACAGGCCCTTCGGTGTACCGAAACCACGCCCACCAGCGATCCCCGTACACTAACACTATACTACACAATAGGATCAATTTACAATTTTAACCGGTCGATTACCCTACAAATCTACATGTCTTTGGAGTGTGGGAGGAAACCGGAGCACCCAGAGAAAACCCACATGGTCCCAGGAAGAATGCACAAACTCCATACAGATGCCACCTGGTAGTCAAGATTGAACCCGGGTGTCGGGCGCTGTAAGGCAGCAACTCTACTGCTGCGTCACTGTGCCGCCCCAAAGCTAAATCCAGTTTTCAATTGAGTTATTTGGTTTCAGATAAAGGCGTAAGTGCTTATGGTCAAAATCTGCACAATTTATTACTTGAAAGATTGAATCATTCAACAAAATGAATGACTGCACAGTTTGCTACACTGTATTCCATCTGCCACTTCTTTGCCCACCCTCCTAACCTGTCCAAGTCCGGGCCTGGCCAAGCTGGCCATCCGCGAGTCACGGCGCCAGGCGAAAGAGGGCTCTGCCCGAGCCAGATGCTTGACCCTTCACCAGGGTAACGTCCGCGCCCGGGTGGTGTTAGAGAGGGACATAGTTGTATGGTAGTTATTTAGTATATTTGTAAGGATTGTAACATAGTTTGATGAAAATTTAGTGTCTTGATAATTTGGTGATTTTGTAATATGGTGGTGGGTGTGTTACCATGGCTTTGTTTTGTATCATAATCGTAATTAAATAAATTATTTTTGATTAAAAAAAAACCTGTCCAAGGCCTTCTGCAGACTCCCTGCCTCTCCACCTATTTTCATATCATCTGCAAACTTGGCCACAAAACCATCAATCCGATAGAACCCTTCGATGGTGGGGAGGACAGATCACACAAAAAGGCAATTCCAGTTGATATTGGCAAGGTTGAACCCCATGAAGAACTTGGTCTACACATCTCGTTGATTTGCTTCCACATATGTTCCTATAACACAGACAGTCAGGTGGCCTGCAGTACATAATAGCAGTGCTGGTGATTACCCCTAATGTTTACCACCTTACTAAACCTCATGAAATAGCAACAAGAAGTGGCAAAGCAAGTTAAGATCTGGATTTTGAACCTAGAAAGAGAAGGATTAAATATTCCTTGCACTTACCAAGGAACGTCAGGTATCCAAAAATTGCTGTCAGTAGGTACATGATAAACATCGACCCAAAGGAATAGACTGAAACCAGTCGCATTTTCTTGCATGTGTGACTGTAAGACAGAGATTGGTCAATTTGTACTCAAACTGACTACAGCTGAAAAAATATATAGAAATATTTTTAAATGATTACACTTACTTCTTAAGTTCACTGTAAATGGGCAATACTGATGGATGGCACACAAAAGCAAAGGCCACAGTGGGCAATGCATAGACTGTCTGTGGAATAAATCAATAGTTCAGATACAACCAGATTTAATTTGTTTTATTCACCGGATGTGGCCAGTGCTGGGCAGCATTTATTGCCTGACCCAAACTACCCCTGAATCAGGTTATTTGCTGGGCGATTTCAGAGGGCAGTTAAAAGACAACCACAAAATAATAATAAAAAGGAACTGCCGATGCTGGTTTATACCAAAGATAGACACAAAATGTTGGGGTCACTCACTGGGTCAAGCAGCATCTCTGGAGAAAATGGATGAGTTCGTAAGTTCATAAGTTATAGGAGCAGAAATAGGCCATTTGGCCCATCAAGTCTACTCTGCCATTCAATCGTGGCTGATCTATCTTTCCTTCTCAACACCATTCTCCTGCCTTCAACCCCATTCTCCTGACACCCCTGATAGCTGCGTTGTGGGTCAGGACCCTTCTTTCAGACTGATTGTGGTATGGAGAGTGGGAGTGGGGGAGGAAGAAATAAAACTGGAAGCAAAAAGAAAACAGGACAAATTGGCCAGGCACCAGATGACCTCAGGCAAGGAGGTTATCTGTTGGCTAGAGACAGGTGTGAGCCTAAGAGGGGTACATATTGACGATCTATGGAACTAGCTACCCCAATTTTACTGGGGGAGGGGGGAGGGAGGTGTTTGTAGAAGCTACTTAAAATTAGAGAATTCAACTTTATAAGCTACCCAAGCAAAGTATGAGGTGCTGTACTTCCAATTTGCATGTGTTCTCACTCTGGCTATGGAGGAGACCCCCATATTTGTACGCCTGGAATCATTCTGATGGTAGATTTATTCCTAAAGTTAAGAAAATGGAATTTCATGACAAACAGTTTCACGGTCCCTTAGATTAGGTATGTTGCAAAGCCTACCTGAAGCGTCTTTGAAAATCTGCCGCTGCGGGTGTGTGCGATTTTGGCGCCGTTTAGAGGGGGCGGGTTTAAAACGCGATTTTCTCTAGGCTGTTCAAATCGAAGATGTTCAGCCTAGTTAATTATTAACGAAAAATCGCTGGAAGACCCCGTCGCAAAAGCTATTATTAGGTTTAAAGGCCTTGAATAATAGTTATAGTAGTTTAAAAATCAATCTCTAAACCCGGGACCGCCAGCAACCGCAGGGTCTCATAAAGCAGACAACTGAAGGGAAGGTTGTATATTTTTACATTAAAAAGGGCTTCTAAAGATCCCTTTATACAAAGTTTACTATTGCGAGTAGCTCAATTTGGCCCCATTATATCGCGCAGTATTTTTCTGGGCATTTGGGGCACAAATCTACCGCAATGTGAACGTTCTAAACCAGCGCGTTCCACAGGGACCCACTGGAAAGCTGATTTAAATGGGCATTTATTTACAGCAATTAAACACTAAATTCCTTCCATTTGGCCTATAAATAAATGTAAATGAGATTTAAAAATCATGTTTTATTGTGAATTATTTGTGAATATTATTTGGACATTTAGGCTGTTTAAAAATGTTAATCATTTATTAAGAAATGGATAGATGTTTAGATCTAGTAATTGAAGTCTGAAATTAGCTACAATTAGGTAACTAACTAATTATATGCTTTAATTTCAGGTCATCCAAGTAAGATTATTTTATATTTGTTTCAGAATGCTTCAATCTATGATAACTGAAAATTTCATTCAGTTCTCTTAATTTTTAAGAAAGTTATGGGCTTTTGACTATTCACGATCACAACTTTTTTGTTATGTCCATAGAAAATCAATAGGGAACAAGATGCTCATTTCCGAGTATGAAAATGGCCATAACTTTTTAAATACTTGAGATATGAAAGTGAATTAGGTGTCAAATTAAACTTATTTTTATGCTTTATCTGATGGGATAAATTACAGACTTGATTTTTAAAATCTCAAAATTTTGTAACATTGCTACTTAGATGAAATCCCAACATTATTTTTTCATTTCAAATTGATTTACATCGTTGGCCAAAGGAAAGCATGTGTGCAACATCAAGTGGGGAAGAGAAAGTTACATGAATGGAAGCAAATGACAGCATCTGGACTACACACAAAGTGCTGGAATATCTCAGCGGGTCAGGCAGCACCTGTGGAGGGCATGGACAGCTGACATTTTGGGTTGGGACCCTTCATCAGATTGTTTTAAGGCCCAACCCACAATGTTGCATGTCCATTCCCTCCACAGATACTGGCTGACCTGTTGAGTTACTCTAGCACATTGTGTTTTGCTCAGGATTCCAGCATCTGCAGCTCCTTGTGTAGGCTATTATACTTGACATTTACACCATGTAATCAAGGGCAAACGCCTACCCCTTGATAATAATACTGTGAATGTAATAATCACATTGAACACGGACAATGACACAGGCAGCAGGTAAGGAGAGAAACACAGTCTGAAGTTGGGTTCCGACCCAAAACGTCACCAATTCTTTCTCTCCAGAGATGCTGTCTGTCCCGCTGAGTTACTCCGGCAGTTTGTTTCTACCTTCGGTATAAACCAGCATCTGCAGTTCCTTCCTACACATTTAATCTGTTTCTATGCTGACTAGCTGGGAGCTGACAGCATTTTCCTTTTTTCATTTCAGATTTCCAGCATCAGCAGTTTTTATACATTTCCATTTACTTACAAAAACATAGAGTTTAGTACCTTACTATTCCAGATAAAATACTTGGCTGCGCACATGTCTGTGCAGTTTGAAGAATTAGTCACTGTATAAGGACAGGGAATCTGGGTCTTTTTATAGACAACCTGAAATCAAGACAAGGGATTCACTCCAATTTGCAGTTCTCTCAATCATTTGCAAACATTACCGAACAAATATGTATAGAAATTCAGTTTTAATCCCCATTTATTTATTATATGTATATGAGCAGACATTTTGCCCGGAAATCATGCACAATCCCAAAAAGGCCAATAAGCTTTTGGTTTATGCAGGCCAGTGAGCGATTTTTTAAATGGTTCTTCTTCTGAAGGGGATTCCTGAGCTGAAACGTCACCCATCCATGTTCTCTGGCGATGCTGCCTGACCCGGTGAGTTACTCCAGTACTGCTTGTCCTTGAGTGATTTATTTTTCTTGGTTTGCTGCATTATTCTGTAAATTGTCCCTCGTGAGTAGGATAGAACTAGTGTCCGTGTGATTGCTGGACAGCATGGATTCGGTGGGCAAAGGGGCCTGTTTCCACGCTGTATTTCTAAACTAAACTATTCTTTTAATTGTGAAACTACTCCCCCTTGGAGGGAATTCTTCTGTGATATATTATTGCTAGTCCCTGGATGTTCGCAGCTGTTGAAATTAAATGACCCATAAGGTTTCAAATGCACTTGATTTAGTTTTGCAAGCTGCAGCCGATCCCTTTACAGGTGTGCAAAGCAGTTCAGGTCTGTCCGGGTCTGGGTATGGGGAAGGGAAGGGCAGGGCATGGTGCGAGGGCTTTGGGGAGGCACAGGGTTGCAGGTCAGGAGTGTGAGGGTCTGGCAATGAGTAATGGTCAGGATGGAGCTCAGCCACTGGTGATTCTCTGCTGTAAGGCCCGACAAGAGCGGCATGGTGGCACAGCGGTAGAGTTGATGCCTTACAATGCCAGAGACCCGGGTTCGATCCTGACTACGGGTGCTGTCTGTAGGGATTTTGCACATTCTTCCCGTGACCACATGGGGTTTCTCCTGGGTGCTCCGGTTTTCTCCCACATTCCAGACATACAGGTTAACCGCCTTCTGTAAATTGTTCCCGTGTGGAGGATTAGAACTAGTTTACAGGGATCGCAGGTCAGAATGGACTTGGTGGGCAGAAGGGCCTGATTCCACGCTGTATGTCTAAAATAAACTAGTCTGAAGAAGTGTCTCGACCCAAACAATCACCTATTCCTTTCCTCCAGAGATGTTGCCAGACCCACCGAGTTACTCCAGCAATGGAATAAACTAAACTAAGTTGTCTGTCAGAAGTGAGATTGGAATTTGGGTGAGGGGAGAGGTTTTAGGCCATGAGAAGGCACGGTTGGTAATGAAGGGGTCTGGTCAGTTGTTGTGGGACCGAGTGTCCAAAATGGTGATGCCCAACGGCTTGTTGGTCTGGAAGTTTGGATGTGGAAAATTGGGTCAATGGATTGAGGCATCCTCAAGCAGGGTAAATACCAACCTAAGTGAGGACCCACCAGAGTGGGGTTCTCAGAGCAAGACAGGGACTTGCTCTAGGAGGCTTCCACAAAAAATATCTGAAACAGGGTACTCCGGCCTCCACAAATGAAGAGTTGCAGATTGGTGTCACTGCCTGCACTGCATCTTAGTGCATGCTGCAGCACATGCACGGCTTCCTCTATGCAAGGGGTGGCACGTTGGTGCAGTGGTAGGCATGCTGCCTTACAGCGCTGGAGACCCAGGTTCGATCCCGACTACAGGTGCTGTCTGTGTGGAGTTTCCAAGTTCTCCTTGTGACTACATGGGTTTTCTCTGGGTGCTCCGGTTTTCTCCCACATTCCAAAGACATGGGGGTTTGTAGGTTAATTGGCTTTTGCAAATTGCCCCTCGTGTGTAGTGTACGGGTGATCGTTGGATGACGTGGACCTGGTGGGCTGAAGGGCCTGTTTCCACGCTGTTTCTCTAAACAAACTAAGCTAAATTCTCGTCAGATGCATGGAGGCCCCAAAAAAAAAAAAATAAGGTTCTTCCTTTAACCTGCATGAAGGTCCATATTCTCAGTTACATTTTACTTTATATGGAAAGTAAATCACAAAAAGCAGAAAAAAATGATTATCCACTTGATTTTATCCCACCATACCATGAGGCTTAGATTTATTGCAATGCACATGGTTTGACTCACGGATACATGAAGAATACTTACTACAATCAGAAAGATGGTCATACAGAAAAGCGAAAATCCACTGGTGTATCCAAGGTATCCTATAAAAGGAATGATTCAACTATTACCTTGATTTTTGATGCCATCTCCTTCAACACGAAAAAACAGAATCATTTACCAGAGTCCTTCACAACGTAATGTCCTTTCCAACACATTCATTGCTTTTAAAGATGACATTTATGAAGAAATTACAAAAGGTTATTGAAGTCATTGAAAATACCTCCTCGGTCGAACCTAATTTAGTTTAGTTTAGTTTAGAGATACAGCGTGGAACCAGGCCCTTCAGCCCACTGAGTCCACGCTGACCAACGATCCCTGTACACTAACACGATCCTACACACCAGGGACAATTTACATTTTTTTACCGAAGCCAATTAACCTACAAACCTGTACGTGTTTGGAGTGTGGGGGGAAATCGGAGCACCTGAAGAAAACCCACGCGGTCACGGGGAGAACGTACAAGCTCCGTACAGACAGCACCCATAGATGGTATCAAACCGGGTCTCTGGCACTGTAAGGCAGCAACTCTACTGCTGTGCCACTGTGCTGCCCTAATACAAACTTTTATTGTCTCCTCAGTTCTGATGAAGGATCTCCAAACTGAAAAATTATCTTTGCTTTGCTTCTCACAGATGTTGCGGGGGTCCGCTGAGTGTCTCTAGCATTTTTGATTTTTAATTGAAGTCGTTGAATACATAGATGCAGTGAAATAAATAGGAGTGGGAGTAGATCATGCAGCCCTTGAAGCCTGCTCTGACATTCAATCATTATTCCTTATTTTATTTTTTGGTACCATATTCCCACTCATACATCTTTTGATGCTTAGAGTCAAAGAGTCATATAGTACGGAAACAAGACCTTCAGCCCAACTTGCCATGCCGACCAAGATGCCCCATCTACATCAGTCCCACCTGCCCGTGTTTGGCCCATATCCCTCTAACCTTTCCTATCCATGTACCAAGCTTTTTGCATCTTGAAATCTGTTTCATTTCTAAATACATTCTGCAACTAGGCTCCATAGTCTTCTGTGGTAGAAAATGACACAGGCTCACCAACAACTGAGTGAAGAGGTTTCTCCTCATTTCCAAATGACATAGACACATAGAAAATAGGAGCAGGAGTAGGCCATTCGGCCCTTCGAGCCTGCACCGCCATTCAATATGATCATGGCTGATCATCCAACTCAGTATCCTGTATCTGCCTTCTCTCCATACCCCCTGATCCCTTTAGTCACAAGGACCACATCTAACATCCTCTTAAATATAGCCAATGAACTGGCCTCAACTACCTTCTGTGGCAGAGAATTCCACAGATTCACTGAACCTCCCTTCTCCTATGATTCACTATGACTATCCTGTAACCTGAATCTATGACTTCTGGGTCTGCAGAATCAGTTCTCTCTGCATCTAGTCAATGGCATGGCTTTGCAATGAACAATGGCAGAATTTACCTCTTTTGATCTGTTAGTCTGCTCAGCTCCACTCTCCCACCCCATCTTCGAAGTCCTCATCACCGGATAAAATATTTAATCTGTTCTCCTACATCTGTCCCATTGTTCTGGCCCTTGCGTTCGGTGTCTTAAATTGGTGTTCCGGTGGATGAGTCATCAATTAGTAGAACACATCAAGTCAAAACAGAATGATAACAGAAGGAGGCAGGGAGAATAAAAAGTCCTGGCTGATTTCAGAAGGAAATGAAAATGAAATGAAACAGTGAGCTCAATTTGGGAGAGTCAGCCAAAATGTTCACATCAAAAAATTCATCTACACAATTTTAATCCATCAGTGGATTTCCCCACAGTGCAATCACAGCGAAGGTAATGAGACGAGTGAAGCATTATTATACTTTATTAACATGGCAGCGTGGTGGTGCAGCCGGAGAGTTGCTGCTTTACAGCGCCAGAGGTCCTGGGTAGAACCTGACCATGATTGGTGTTTGTATGGAGTTTGTACGTTGTCCCCATGACTGCGTGGGTTTTCTCTGGTTGCTCCAAAGACTTACAGGTTTGTATGTTAATTGACTTGGGTAAAAATTGTAAGTTTTCCCTAGTGTGTAGGAAATGTGCCAGTCTATGGGGATCGCTAGTTGGCACAGACTCGGTGGGCCAAAGGGCCTGTTTCCGTGCTGTATCTCTAAACTAAACTAAACTGAAAATATTGTTATAATCTACAGGATCTTGAGAACTGCACATTATGCTCTGTAACACTTCTGTGTGATCATGTAAATCCATTTTTATACAACACCTCATCTTGCCCTTGAACAAAGAAGCCCTCTCAGTATTGCACCTCTGTGTCTACTGATCAAAATAAGAGCGAAACATGAGCACACAGGTGCCTGACTCATAGTAAAAGTGTTACCAAGAAGTAGGCTGGCAATTTATTTAAGGAAGAGGAGGAGGTGGGGATTTCCACACTTAGATCAGAAAGATAACTCGGCACTGATCGAAAGCGTGTCTTTACTGGAATAGCACATTCACAATGATATGAACAGCAATACAAAAAAGACACGGAGGTCTGTCCATACAGCTCCGAAAGATAATAATCAGTTCTGCCCATGACAAAAAGGAAATTAATACCAGAGTTGTCACCAGAACAGTAATTTATTTAAGGAAGTGGAGGAGGTGGGGATTTCCACACTTAGATCAGAAAGATAACTCGGCACTGATCGAAAGCGTGTAATTAAAACCTAACGGCAATGAATTAAGTTCCATTTACACTTGCAGAGTTGGGGTTTGAAGAATAAAGGAAAGAAATACAGTTAACAAAAACGATGACAAAATATTAAAACTTTCTAAAATAAAGAATATGGCTATCATTTGCTGAGAGTGCTCTGGATTCACTCATTTTAATTTTGCTGGCCACTATTTTCCAGTCATTTTGATCTTTTAACAACATGTTTACTCAACATTTTGCTCATTACTTGTCACCAAATGCAGTTGGTGGTTTTTTTAGTCACACTTAACACAATAACATAAACATTTCCTCTTTCAGTTCTTCGTCAGCGAGGTGCACTACCTTGTTTGCCACTTGCTCTCATGGGGAAGAGAACCTCCCATTAGGTTTTAGCAAGCAGTTAGTGGTGCAGTGAGGTATATACCCAAGGAATACACCTGGAATGGAGCCAAATCTCACCCCCACCCAGTTGCTCACATCAATTGAAGAAACATGTTCATCAAATTGTTCTCTCCTTGAGATTTAATTAATTTGTATTAGAAGTAATTTCAAGCAGATACAAGGCTGGATGTGCTCCTGACGCTGTTTTAGAGAAACAGCATGGAAACAGGCCCTTTGGCCCACTGAGTCTATGCCTGACCATCGATCACCCAGTACAGTAGTCCTGTTTTCCCACTTTCGCAACCGGCACACAAGAGGGATTTTACAGAAGCCAATTAACCTACAAACTTGCACGTCTTTGGGATGTGGGAGGAAACCGGAGCACCCGAAGGAACCCACGCAGTCACGGGGAAAATGTACAATCTCCACACAGACAGCACCCGTAGTCAGGATCGATGTTGGGTCTCTGGCATTGTGAGGCAACAGGTCTACCACTGGTTTAGCAAACTAGAAGCATGAACACCCAGCCTTATTTTCACCATCTCTGGCATCTTACGGTAGAACATAGAACAGTAAAGCACAGGAATGGGCCATTCAGCCCACAATGTTTGTGCTGAACATGATGCCAGGTTAAACTGATATCATCTGCCTGTACATGATCCATATTTCTCTATTCCGTGCATGGGCATGTGCCTATCTAAAAGCCTCTTACATGATATATACATATTAAAATATATATTGCTTCAAGGACATTTGATACCTACCTAAGTTCTTGAAGAGACACAAAGGTAAGATGATGACCAAAGTCACAAGTAGAACAAGGCACGTGCCATTTAAGTACCACGCTCTGGAAAGAAATGAGAAATGTGCATTATTATCTGCACTGAAGAAAAATGTTTCACAACAGAGAAAACAACTGTAACCCTCTATTACTTGGAACAGCGAACAGTTGGTAACCAGTGAGAGCAAAAAACAAACAGTTGGAAGAACTCATTGAGGGGGAGACCTCATTGCAACTTACCAAATAGTGAAAGGCCTGGATAGAGTGGATGTGGAGAGGATGATTGCACTAGAGGGAGAATCTAGAACCGGAGGGCACAGCCTCAGAATAAAAGGACGTACCGGTACCTTTAGAAATGAGATGAGGAGGATTTTCTTTAGTCAGAGGATGGTGAATCTGTGGAATTCATTGCCACAGGGCTGTGGAGGCCATGTCATTGGGTAATTTTAAAGCAGAGATTGGGATTGAGAGGGAAAGACAGATCAGCCATGATTAAATGGTGGAGTAGCCTGAATGGGCCGAATGGCCTACTTCTGATTCCATGACTGATGAACTTATGAATGGGTCAAGCAACATGGATGTCGTGGGATGTGACCCTGCATCAGGAATGAAAGTGTGGAGGAAAGGTGGTCAATATCTAGAAGTGAGGGTTATGAGTCTAGGTAACAAGGGCTTAGCATAGCACCTGTCTTTTGTCTGCAATGACCATCTTGAGCTTCCTACACCAACCTTCTCCACTGTCATGGTGAGGCTAAACGCAAGCAGCACATTATATTTGGCTGGGTACACTACAACCTAATGGTGTGGCCATTGGACTCTCCAATTTTAGGTAGCGCCCTCTACTCTGTTCCCTTTCCTTTGTCTACATGGATGCTGCTTGACCCACAGAGATATTCAAGCATTATTTTTGCTCCAGCATCCACAACCACTTGTGTCATGTGATAGCTAGTTCGCACTTTAACTGTTTATAGGATGTTCAAATTAATGATCATATTTCAGCGTATGAAGGACAGTCAGCTTTAGTGTTCTTCTCCCACGGGGTTCCATCTACCCATCACTCATATTCCTAGGTTTCTTCTCTCTTGGTTCATCTTTACTATCGTCCCCTCCCCACCTTGTTTCATCTGCCATTCATCCCTGCCTTATCTGGTTTTACCTATCACCTAGCAACCTCTGTCTCCATCCTTCCCTTCCCAACATCACCATATAGTTCCATCTGTCTTTTTTAAATTTTCTTACATTTCCACCTAACCCCTATGAACATTTGTTTCAACACTAGTCCCTTCTTCTCCCATATCTGGCTCCATCTGCCCATCTGCCCCCCACCCTCCACACACTATGCTTCATCCTGTTCCAGCTATCGTGTAGCGAACAATGTCTCACTCCTCCTCTTTCTGCTACTTACTGATTATCTTTCCTCAAAATTTTCAGTTCTGATGGAGGGTCAGGATCTAAAAAATGGACTCTTCCTTTGTCTACACAGATGCCGCTTGACCCACCGAGTTCTTCCAGCGTTATTTTTGCTCAAGCACCCACAAATCCTTGTGGCTTGTGATAGGTAGTTCATCCTTTAAATATGTTCATAGGGTGTTCAAATTAATGATCACATTTCAGAGTATGAATAAGGAAAAGTCTGCTTCTGTGTGGAAGGATAATAACTTGATGATCCTGAATTGGCTCATGAAGTAGAGGTGAAGCTATTTATGAAGGCAGCATAGTTGTGACTCAGGATGCAGTCTCAGTGAAAGCAGATTCAGTAGGTAACATTCAAAAAGATTTTGATAAGCACTTGGAGGGAAAACAATTACAAACTAGATGAATTGAACATCTTCAACAGAGCTGACACAGACATAACTGACTGAATGGGTTTCTTCTGAGCTGCAGTATTCTACGACTCAACAATGGCTGATGTAGGGAATTCTCTGGCACAAAACCATTCCTGAAGCAGAATTTATAAATAATTTTATAAAATAGTTGTGCATTTGCCTGAAAAAAATTGTGCAAAATGAAGAATGAGCCAGAGGGTGGGATTAAACCCCACATGTGGCTCACACGTGGTTTAGTGCGCCACAATAAAAATGACATTGATGTATTTAAAAGATACGTTTTGAAATAGTTTTGAAATATCTGACGGATTTCCCTTCACAGAAAAAAATATTCTACCCCTATCATTTTATTACAAGACATGAAAAGATGAACTTCTGTAGTTATAAGATCCTCACAACATGCCAATAATCATGTTTTAATAAGTTAATTAAATTGCCAAAATATGTTCTGCAGTGGAAGCTCCATAATGATTCGAACAATCTGGATTCTTGTTTTTTTCCAAAATAGTTTTCATACGGACTTTGGAAATTCTCAATTAAAAATGTTTTCACAATATAATTATACTTACTCAGAATCTGCTTGGTACATAAAGGACTCGATGACATGTGGTAGTTGATTCTTGACAATTAGTAAATAACTCAGGATGGCTAAAATAAAAGGATAATCAAATGAACATGTTATTTCAATAGACAATAGGTGCAGGAGTAGGCCATTCGGCCCTTCGAGCCAGCACTGCCATTCAATGTGATCATGGCTGATCATCCCCAATCAGTATCCCGTTCCTGCCTTCTCCCCATATCCCCTGACTCCGCTATTTTTAAGAGCCCTACCTAGCTCTCTCTTGAAAGCATCCAGAGAACCTGCAGAGAATTCCACAGACTCACTTTCTTTTTTTCTGCACAAATATATTGACCTTGCTTTAAGATTGACACTCAGTGTAAAGTATTTTCTGACTGGAGAATTGTTCAGAGTGAGTTGCAGATTACCACAGTTGGAGTGTTTTCAGCAAAGCTTGACCAGATCATAATTATGGCAGATTAACAGGAAAGGCATGTATATGTACCATTTTGCTCATTACAGACTCTCAACAACCAATAGAACAAACACAAATAATGTTTAGTTTCATCGAAACCCATTTTCAAGATTGCATCAAAAGAAATTGAAGTTTTAATTCATCATTTAATTTTGCGCCTATTTTGCTATTTGTTAGAAATGTATTGTAAAGCATAAAGGAATATTTTAGAAAATATCATTCATTACAACTTAAGTCACTTTATTCTTATTTATTATTTCTCCCTTACTTATTCAATCTTCTTATTGTCCCATCATAAGCAGTCATGCTTTTGACAACCTGGACCCTAAACACAACCAGTGAACTGAACAGTAATGTTGTACTTGAGAAAATAAAAGTTCTTAATTCTGTAAATATTACCTCCAATGTTCTGAAGTGACGTCGATCCAAAAACAGCAAATTTCCCTGGTCTTCCATATGCTAGCTCTCCCAGCGTTTCATAAACCATGGAACCTAAATACAGGGACAGTTTTACATATTAAAATATTAGGCTGTTATTTTTATAGTTCAACATAGTTAGATATTATCTCAGTTTAAAATGCTGTGAAATGGTTAATGGTTTTGCAGCAGATAGACACAAAAAGCTGGAGTAACTCAGTAGGACAGGTAGCATCTCTGGGGAGAAGGAATGTGTGACGTTTCGGGTTGAGAACATTCTTCTGAATAGACACTTCTTCAGTGATAGATTTGCAGCGCCTTTTCATTTACCTAAAGATATCTCACTTGAAAAACTATGAAAGATTAGTTCAAAAATAAATAGATATAATTTATCTGCAATCTCTTGCTTGGAAGAATAAGTAAACTGGTTCTATTTTAACGTTGAGTTTTCAGTTTACTTAAATTTCTTGTTATGCATCATTTCAGTGGCGTTGAGTAATTCAAATCATAGACGGCTGTGGAGGCTGTCTTTGGGTATTTTAAAAGCAGAGGTTGATAGGTTCTTGATTAGTAAGGGTGTCAAAGGTTATGGGGAGCAGGCAAGAGAATAGGGATGAGAGAGAAAGATAGATTAGCCATAATTGAATGGTTAGCCTGTCTCAATGGTCCAAATGGCCTAATTCTGCTCCTATGGTTTCTGAATTTAGGAAGTTCCAGGCTTTCAATTCAATTGTTTGATCTTGCACCTTTCTCACCAACATCTGAGGTCATTCTTGAACTACAGTAGTTGTACTAGGATATTTAATAGCACAATCATGCACTTCAAGGTGGCAGATTTTATTTTCAGTGTACTAGGATGGTGTTAAAGGCAATCTATTAGTTTCATAGTCACTAATAGGCATTCACCTGTATTGTGTTAAATTTAAATCCCCAGCTTTGGCGAGATTCAAATCATTTTCTCCAGATCAATACTTTGGAAATCTATCACATCATTTCATTTTCTGTTAATTTTTTACTTTCTATCTTTCCTTCACAGGCCTATTTAATAGGCTGATTGTTTAAAAAAAAAGTATTTATAGTTGCATATTAAACGTTTCTACTTAGTTTAGCTTCGTATAGTTTTGCTTAGTGATGAGACAGGAACAACATGGGAACAGGCCCTTCGGCCCACTGAGTCCGTGCCATTCAATGATCACCTGTACACTAGTTCTATCCTACATATTAGGGACAATTTACAGAAGCCAATTAACCTACAAATCTGCATGTCTTTGCGATGTGGGAGGAAACTGGAGCACCCGGAGAAAACCTACGCAGTTGCGGGGAGAATGTGCAAACTCCGTACCTATCGCACCCATAGTCAGGAACGAAACTGAGCCTGTGGCGCTGTAAAGTTGCAACTCTACCGCTGCACCACTATACAACATATAATAATGACCAGCTAAAATAGCAAGTTTCCTAACAATAATATTTGAAAGTATATGTTTAAGCTCTGTATTTTAAAAATACCGGAAGATTTTACACCGAACATACATATAATGTGGTTGCTGAGAATATGTGGGTGTGCAGAGTGTGGCCACAATCACATGTCAAGTTTGAAAAGCAGGAGCACAATTACATAGAACAGTGCAGCACAGGAATGGGCCCTTCACCTCCCATTGCCTGTGCTGAACATTATGCTGTTAAACTGGTCTCATCTGCCTATCCATAATCCATATCCCTTTATTACTTGCACTTCCATGTGTCTTTTGAAAAGCCTCTTGAATGGCACTGTTGTATCAGCCTCCACCACAACCTATGGCAATGCGTTCCAGGCCCCCATCAGTCCCCGTGTAAAAAACGTGCCCCACACAATTCCATTAAATGATTCCCCACTCACCTTACAGCAATGCCCTCTAGCATTGGACATTTCTATCCTGTGAAAAAGATTCTGACTGTCTACCATATTTATGCCTCTCATCATTTTGTATACTTCTATCAACTTCCAATGTTCCAGAGAAAATAATCCAAGTATATCCAACCTCTTCCTGTAACTGAAATCCCCCAATCCTGCATCATTCTGGTAACACCCCCCCCCCCCCCCCCCTCCCTGCACCCTCTCCAAAGCCTCCACATCCTTCCTGTAGTGGGACCACGAGGTTGCGTAATTTGCGTGCCAAGGACACGTAGGTGGGACAGGCCCTTTACTCCCAATACTCTAAATGCAGCCTAACCAAAGTAACTAAGTGGGTTTGCAAAAAAAGACATACAGTGCTAGAGCAATTCAGTGGTTCAGGCAACATTTCCGGAAATATGGAGACATGGATAGCTGACATTTCATGATGCGTCTCTTCTTTTGACCTTTCTTCAATTTGGTTTGTTAGTTGTTTACTTAAACATGAAGACTGGACAATTTGCCAAAGATGACAAAGTGCTCTTGAAAGAAAGTACTACTTACCCGTTTCCACTGAAATTTGGAGCAAGAGGTGAATTGAATACAATGACATCAGTGCAATGACAACTAAAAGGAATCTGTAAAAATACAAATACATTTTAATTCTATGCTGAAAATAACCATAGTTTTTTTCTCATATTCATTCTGCTAATTTCATTTGAAGGTTTTTTGAAAAAAAGGAAATAGTAGTAGAGAAAAACATGTGCATAAATGTAGGCAAATGGGTTTAGTTTAGTTTCGAGATACATCGTGGAAACAGGTCTTTCGGCCTTGAGTCCATGCCAACCAGTGGCCACCCTGCACTAGTTATATCCTACACATTAGCGACAATTTACAGAAGCCAATCAACCTACAAACCTGCACGTCTTTGGAACGTGTGAAGAAACCTGAGCACCCACGTAGTCACGGTCACTCACGAGTTCTCCGATTTCCTTCTGCTAATTCTGTAAATTGCCCCCTAAATTGGAAGGAATGAATGCAAAAGTGGGCTAACATAGAACTAATGTGAATAGGTTATCAGTTGACGGTTGGACCTGCTTCCATGCTGGATCTTTAAAACTAAACTGAAAATTATTTTTCCCACAATGAGTTCCAGGGTTGACATGGGGACAGAAACATTATTTGTTGAGACTGCACTAAAAGATGAAAACATGCTGAAAAATCTCCCCTTGGCTTATAATGCGAGGTAGAATGTAATTTAATGGGTAGTTTTCCTGATGTGAAATAGTAGGTGTCACCGGTTTTCCAACTAATGTTTAACACCTCTCATTAAGTGTCAAAGCAGACTAAAGAAGCAAAGCCCACAGTGAGCAACAAGGAAGTTGAAAAGCAGAAATACCTTCCACCAATGCCAGTAATATATGATTACTAACTGGAACTCAAATGCTATTTTTTATCCAAGTCTAGTTGAGTTTAAGGTCATGTGTACAAGTGGAGTAGAATGAAAGGTCTTGCTTTGTACAGGTGATCGTTGGTCGACGCGGATTCGGTGGGCCTGTTTGCGCGCAGTATCTTTAAACTCTAAAATCTGCTTTCCACCTAATTATAAGCTAGAAATACTCAAAGCAGCATCTGTGGAGAGAGAAACTTTGTATGATGGTTGCCAGGAGGAAATTCTATAAATTTGTTCAAATCTTCTTGGCCCTTTAGCTCTACAAACCGGATTAGTTTTGGTTTAACACTTGAACTATGGAGTAGGTGAACTCTTCCTGTGAGTGGTATGTTAATAGATGTCAGATAGAGTTGTAGAGGCATACAGCATGGAAACAGGCCCTTCACCCCTACTTGCCCCATCTACACTAGTCCCACCTGCCTGCGTTGGACTACATCCCTCTAAATCTATCCTATCCATGTACCTGTCCAAATGTTTCTTAAATGTTGTGATAGTACCTGCTTCAACTACCTCCTCTGGCAGCTTGTTCCATACATCTACCACCCTTTGTGTAAAAAAGGTGGTGAACTAACTAAATCATTTCAATAACTTTCATAGATGATAAAAACAGAAAATGCTGCAAATATTCAGCAGGTCAGGCAGCATCCGTGCAAAGAGAAAATTAGTTCACTTTTCAGATCTGAGACCCTTCATCACAACGGAAATATAAAAAGTTCTGACAAAGGCTCTCAGCCTAAAATGTGAACTTGTTTCTCTTCCCACAAATATTACGAACAGCAGAGTATTCCAGCATCCTCTGCTTTAATTTGTTATTTCTACAATCTGCATTTTTTAATTTCCAGTGTTTCATCAAAGGTATTTGACCTGAAACATATAAAATTTGTTCCTCGTCCCACCAATGCTGCTCTGGGTATCTCTACCTTATAATATGCTGGAACATAAATTAAATGTGTCTTAAAATGTAGCTGGTGAATATTAACATTGTGCACCTTCAGTTGATCACCTTGAAGTCAATAAAGAAATAAAAAGAAAACACAATGTATTAAAAAACTGGCAAGATAGAAATTTCAAGTAATATGTAAATAGTTTTACTATTATATTAAATATTTTTAATGTGATAAAGTTAGCTGTAAATGGGTATCTGGAAAAGTTGAAGTAATAACAAAATAGCAATTAAAAAGACTGCAGTTGTGGAATGCAGGAAGTAAGAAAGTGCAAGTTAGTAATTATAGACAATAGACAATAGGTGCAGGAGTAGGCCATTCGGCCCTTCGAGCCGAATGGTTGGGTCTATGATTTGTCGCCATGAAGGGAGGAGCAAATCTTGCATTATGTCAGGCATATCTTTGATAATCGATGTGTGAATGTACAGAACGTATTAAGATATGTTCCCATGAAAGTAACTTCCCACTGGGGCTGCCAGTTTTGCAATCAATTTACAATGGTAGATGATCAAAAGCATTCATTTCATGTAATATCACTCATACAGAGCTGGTAACTAAGTAAATGAACACTTGTATGACTAGGGGTTTGGAGCAAATACAAAAATAAAATTTAAAGAGCCCAAGATGTTACTGAGCAGAAACAGTGAAAGTGACGGTTGATATGGTAACAGTTCTCTTGAACCATAATAATAAATAATATTTATAAAGGTACTAAATGGTTTGTTTAGTTTCATTTTAGTTTAGTTTAATATTGTCACGTGTACCAAGGTACAGTGAAAAGCTTTTGCTTCCGTACTATCCAGTCTAAGAAAAGGTCATACATGTTTACAATCAAGCCATTCACAGTGCAAAGATAAAGGATAAAGAGTTTAGTGCACGGTAAAGCCTGATTAAAGATAGTTCAAAGGTCTCCAATGTGGTAGATGGGAGGTCAGGATCGCACTCTAGCTGATGACGTACAGGTTTGTAGGTTAATTGACTTGGTATAAGTGTAAATTATCCCCAGTGTGTGTAGGATACTGTTGATGTGCGGGGATCACTGGTCTGTGCGTACTTGGTGCGCCGAATGGCCTGTTTCCACACTGTATCTCTAAACTAAACTAAAGTACTTTAGAGTATATGGAAGATATCCAACAGAATATTCAAAATCTCCTCATAGCAACTAGGCAGGAGAATAACAGAAATTAAAGATATGTGAGGTAATGTATTTATATAGAAATAGCAAAGCTGAAAGGTACATTTTTAATACGCTTATGCCAGACAAGAAAATTATCCGTTTGGAACTCATTGCGCAAAATGTTGTTTTCAGCTGAAACCACTGTTGCAAAGACAGATAATTATGGGACATGTATTTGGAAACAAGAATAAAAGATGAGCTGGCTTTTTTCCCTTTGATTACAGTGAAATAATGACATCAAATATGTTCAATGGTCTTAACATTCATGAAACCAGCTCACAAAAGAGCAACAAGGGATTTTTTGTTTAGTTAAGATATTAGAGATACATCGCGGAAACAGGCCCTACGGCCCACCGAGTCCACGCCGCCAAGCGATCACCCGTCCACTAGTTCTATCCTGCACACTAGGGACAATTCACAGAGGCCAATTAACCTACAAACCCACATGTCTTCGGAATGTGGGAAGAAACCGGAGCACCCGGAGGAAACCCATACGGTCTCAGAGAAAACATGCAAACTCTGTACAGACAGCACCCGTAGACAGGATTGAACCCGGGTCCCTGGTGCTGTAATGGGCCTGTCCCACTTAGGCGATTTTTTAGGCGACTAGGCTGTTGCCACATGGTCGCCGGGGTGTTGCCTGTATGGTCGTGAGTAATCTCCTCAAATCTGCCCAAAGAGTCGTAGCATCTTTCCGGTTGCTGTTGGATTTTCAACATGTTGAAAATCTTTCGGAGACAGTCGGCAACAGTGGGTTTGACGCCAATGAGCGTAGCTTGACTTCTCCTGACGTAGGTGCTGTCGTAGTTGTCGCCAGGTTAACGTAGGTTGTCACCAGGTGACGTAGGTTGTCGCCGATGCTGACTTCATTTAAAACATTTTGTTGTTAAAGTAATGATTCTATTTCAAATTTTATATCGATGGGGAGGGTCCAGTCGCAGGCTTTTCAGTGACCTGCTACGATTATGACAGTTCTCGGCAGTCGCCTAAAAATAGCCTAAGTGGGACAGGTCCATAAGACAGCAACTCTACCGTTGTGCCACCGTGCCACCCGGATTTGTGCAACAAGATTTCTGTTCATGAAATTATGGATATAATTGGTGATTTTTAAAAATGTATTCATTCACAGACTGTGGAAAAAAAAAACTTAAAGAGCCAACATTTGTTGGTTATATTGGCTTTGGTAATAATTGCAAATTGTCGCAAGTTTGTCGGATAGGGCTAGTGTATGGGGATTGATGTCGGTGAGCTAAAAGGCCTGTTTCTGAACTGTGTCACTGAACTGTACTAAACTAAACTAAAGATTTATATAATTACATGAATTTTTCAGCTGCCATGGTGCGATTTGAACGCATGCTTCTGGAAACTATTCCAAAGAATGATTGTTACCAGGCATAACAAGAGTCTGTGGCAATATTTTGTGCAGCATTATAATGGGCAAATCATGAATTAAGATTATAAACTGATTAAGGATAGAAATCACTAAAAGGATTTCAATTTTTTGATTCAATAATTTACTGAACTAACTAACTGAATAATGGTATTTAACATCGGACTAAAAGGAAAGTGAGGTCATATTTCGATCCTTCAAAAAAAAGTGGGATGTTTATTTAGAATATGAATGTTAAAAAAGTAGGTCTAAGAGAAACCAAAATAGAATAGTGGAATAGACCTTTTCACTGAAGTTAACCTTTCGGGATTAGTTCCAATAAGAGATTCATACTTTTAGAAGATATTAAATGTTCATTTGGTGATCCATAATTCTTGACTAAAAAAATCCACCTTTCATGTGAATGACTAAGTGCAATGAATAACAATTGATGGACATATGGCAAATATTGACTTCTGTCTCTCAATTTCATTTTATGCACCTACTAAATTTGAGAGACTGAATGGATTTTCTGGTTTTGAATTTAATGTTGCCTAATGAGCTGTTCAATATTCATTTAGTTTAGAAGTGTTCATTAATCTCCATTCGGTTCCTATATGCATACAGACTATTCTGTCACTTTATTCATTTAATGAACATTTTATAAATGAAACCAACACCATCAAATAAATTCAGCAAATCTCAAACATCAATTTTGATCGAATGATTCCACATGCAGATTAAACTGCATATCCTCAATTAATCTTAATCTCGATTTTTTTAACATTTAATTACCTCGGTTCAGATGGAATGCTGACGCACTGTTTGACCCAATATAATTCAAACTAGAATGTTCATATGTACGTTTCTTGTCCTTTACAATTTAAGTTATTACAAAAAAACATTCTGCTTTACCCCTTTATAAAAACAATTTAAAATCACATTCCAGACCATTCTGTACTCCTATGCACATGGAATTACTCCCCAAAGAGAGGATGGTGAAATTCTTTAAAAAAAATTCCCCAAGGAAACAGGCCCTTCGGCCCACTCAGTCCATGCTGACCAGCGTTCCCTGCACGCTAACACTATCCTACATGCACCAGGGACAATTTACATTTAAACCAAGCCAAGTAACCTACAAACCTGTACATCTTTGGAATGTAGGAGGAAACCAGTGCTCCCGGAGAAAACCCACAAAAATCATGGGGAGAACGTACAAACTCCGTACAGACAGCACCTGTGGTCAGGATCGAACCTGTGACTCTGGTGCAGTAACTCTACCACTGTGCCACCATGCCGACCTTTTTTCTAATTCCTAAGATCAAAAATATCCATCCTGTTTCACTCTCTACAGTTGCTGTTGATTATTACTAACATTTAGTTCTTATCACTGCACACAGAGGTTGGCATGTATATGGAATGAGCTGCCAGAGGAGGTAGACGAGACAGTTACTATAACAACATTTGGACACGTACATGGATAAGAAAGGTTAAGAGGGATATTGGCCAAACGTGAGCAGATAGGACTAGTGTTGATGGTCGGAATCAGCAAGTTTTAGCTTTAGTTTAGAGATACAGGGTGGAAACAGGCTCTTTGGACCACTGAGTCCATGCCGACCATCGATCACCCTACACTAGTTCCAAGTCCTCCCTCTTTCACATCCTACACATTAGAGGCAACCTACAAACCTGCACCATCTTTGGAGTGTAGGAGGAAATGGAACACCCCAAGAAAACTCACATGGTCACAGGGAGAACATACAAACTTTGCACATACAGCACCAGTGGGTGAGGATCGAACCCAGGTCCCTGATGCTGTGGGCAGCAACTTTACCACTGCTCCACTGTGCTGCTCAAGTTGGGCTGAAGGGCCTGTTTAAAAGCTGTATGACTCCCTAAAACTCTAATATGTTTTAAGGAGAAATTGAATATGCAGTTGTGATGTATTAACCATTGTATTAACATCTAAAAAAACATAAACTTGAACGTTTCAAACACAGCCTGAAAATAAAAATACACCTAAAATCAGGGACCAATATTATCCATGGTTCAATTGTTGGCCTTTGTGCTTCTGATTCAGAGTATCGTAGGTGCAATTGAGAACAACAATCCAGGCTGACACACCACTGCTGTAAGAAGAAGCCATGTTATGTGAAATGTGAAACAAGCAGTGCATTAATTATCTCTTCTTGCAGTGAATGTGAAAAAGGTAATGGGACGACACTGAACAGGAAGTATGTTATTGCTGGTGCTCCTGCCTAAATCCTTTAATCAACATCACTGAGCTGTGAAAGACTAACTTGTCGGCGCTACATTGCTACTTGTGGAGATTAGTGAAGTGCAAACTAACCATCTGCTGCATTTTTTATATTAGAATGGAGATATGTTTCCCAATATGTTGAATGGTTGCCTAGAGTTGTTGCCTACGGCGCCCGAGACCCAGGTTCAATCCTGACTAAAGGTGCTGTCTGTATGGAGTTTATACATTCTTCCGGTGACCAGGTGGGTATGCCCCAGGTGCTCCGGTTTCCTCCCACACTCCAAAGACGTACGGGTGTGCAGGTTAATTGGCTTCGGTAAAGATTGTAAATTGTCCCTAGTGTGTAAGGTAGTGCTAAGGGTGGTCAGTGCAGTCTCGGTGGTCTGAAGGGCCTGTTTCTGCATTGTATCTCTCTAAACTCTAATGTACTTTGAGATGTCGCAAAGATGTGAAAGCCGCTATACAAATTTACAAATTCTTCCACCAACCCAATTATCTTTTTAGCAGAAGAGACCGCAAGATGCTATTTTTGAGGATAGGCTATATTTTTGATGGTATTCACAGCAGAAAGCAATGCAATGTAATATTGCTGTTAATTTCAGCCTTCAATACTCACAAAAATGATATAATCCCTGTGTTGGCCATGGCATATGATAAGCCCAAGAGTCCACTGCCAATGATGGCATTGCTGAGGTTGAAAACAGACATCGGCATGGAGGTGAATCCAGACGGCTGAATGAATTAGAGAAATAATGTTAATCTAACAATCAAGAGTAACAGATGCCTGGATTTATTTTATAAACTTCTAACACAATTATGTCATTTTGCGTGAAAAACTAATAAACATCAGAATTTTTAATGGATACATATTGAATATATTACTAAATATTCGGATGGATGCACAGAGTCTCTTGCCCACAGTGGGGGAATTGCGAACCAGAGGGCATAGGTTTAAGGTGAAGGGAGAAAGATGTTATAGGAATGCCAGACCAAGTGCAGACCCGTTGCACTTGGTCTGCTCCCCCAACGCACCCTTTCCCTACCCATAGCCCTAGGAATATGAGGGGTACTTTTTCACGCAAAGGGTGGTGGGTGTGTGGAATAAGCTGCCGGAGGAGTTAGTTGAGGCAGGGACTATCGCAACGTTTAAGAAGCAATTAGACAGGTACATGGATAGGACAGGTTCAGAGGGATATCATCCAAACGCAGGGAAGTTGGACTAGGGTATATGGGACATGTTGGTCGGTATGGGCAAGTTGGGCTGAAGGGCCTGTTTCTACGCTGTATGACTCAATGACTCTATATAGTTTTTAAAGCCGGCACAACGGCACAGCAGTAGATTTGCTGTCTTTCCTGGTGCTATGGGTTGTTAAGCAAGTTTTTCAGGTGTCATTGAGATAGCAGCTAGTAATACAAATGAGACCAATCATTCAGATTATTCAAATTTAATTACGAGGCATGGGACTTCCTGAATTTTTCACCATTGTAAATCACACAGGGAAACGATAGGTATGTGTTAATAAGATGCAAAATAGATGCTGGAATCTTAAGCAAAACGCAAACACCTGAGGGTGCTCAGCAAGTCTGTCTGCATCTGTGGAGGGAATTGGACAGATAGTGTTTTGAATCTTCTGAATCATCCGAATTTTGTTCTCAGCAGGGCAGTACTCTGCATATCGCCAACTTGGACAATGTTACATTGTTATCAAGCCAATTAACCTACAAACCTGTAGGTCTTTGGAGTGTGGGAGGAAACCGAAGATCTCGGAGAAAACCCACGCAGATCACGTACAAACTCCATACAGACAGCACCTGTAGTCGGGATCGAACCCGGGTCTCTGGCGCTGCATTTTGCTGTAAGGCAGCAAATCTACCGCTGTGCCACCGTGACTGCTTGAGGTGGGACCCTTCTTTCGTCTGGTGTGATTGCTGTCGCATTAAATTGGAACCTTCAGGTTAAAATCAAGGAAGTGTGCAGACAGGTTATCTTGCCACCTAATATATGGTTATAGACAGAGTTATTCTGTCTATTGATTATGGGGTATTTGTGTATCCAGTGAGACACTCCTCGCAATAAAGGTAATGAAAAAATTTTTATTATAGGTGTCTGAATTCCCAATAAAAGGTGTTTGAATATTTAGAGGTGTCCTGTCAGGTGAGATGCACTCCAGTTCTTAACATGTAGCTTTATGGAACCACATGTCTCCATTTAAAAATTGTAAAGTAAACAACATGTGTAATTTAGAGTCATACAGTCATAGAGTGATACAGAGTGGATACAGGCCCATCGGCCCAGCTTGCCCACACCGGCAAACATGTCCCAGCTAAACTAGTCCCACCTGCCTGCGTTTGGTCCATATCCCTCCAAACCTGTCCTATCCATGTACCTGTCCAACTGTTTCTTAAATGTTGGGATGGTCATGGCCCCTGGCTCGAATACCTCTGGCAGCTTGTTCCATGCACCCACCACCCTTTGTGTAAAATGTGTTTAATCAGCTGGTGTTATCTCTGTGCTTAGAGAGTATAGAGTGTAGAGGGTTACCTCCAAGAGATTCCTCCACCATCACATTCAACATCACAACACTTGGGTTCTTCCCCTATTCCCCCAGCACCCACCCCCCTTATTTCTGGGGCACACAACCGGCAGTTCCTAATTTCTTTCCAACCTATCTTTATAACTCTTCTTTTGAACATTCTCTCAAAGGTTATAAATACATTCTGATAGTTAGCATTATTAAGCAAGTGGCTGCTTCATAAGTTCATGAGTCATGGTAGAAGAATTAGGCCATTCGGCCCATCGAGTCTACTCTGCCATGCAATCATGGCTGATCTTTCTTACCCTCTCAACCTCATTCTCCTGTCTTCTCCCCTTGACACCCTTACCAATCCAGAATCTGTCAATCTCGCCTTAAAAATACCCAATGACTTGGCTCCACAGCTCTGTGACAATGAATTCCACAGATTTACCAACCTCTGACTAAAGAAATATTTCCTCATCTCCTTTCTAAAGGTATGCTCTTTTATTCTGAGGATATGGCCTCTGGTTCGAGTTTCTCCCACTAGTGGAAGCATCCACTCCATATCCACTCCATACAGGCCTATTACTATACTATTGGTTTTCTCTTAATACAATTAGAATTGTATCTCACTACCAACATGTCAAAATAAGGTTAAGTAAAATCAGATGGATCCTTAGGCAATTATCTTATTCCAGTCAAGACTTTGGTACCATCGAGCTAGTCAACTTTGCAAATACAGTAGCTCTTTCTTTTATTCACTGCTCATCACTGCTGTAGTTGCTCTCCACAACCACTCTATCAGCCTTTCACTATTCGGTAAATTTCAATGAGGTTCCACCTCATCCTTTCTAAACTGCAGCGAGTACATGCCCAGTGCCATCAAACGCTCCTCATATGTTAACCCAATCATCCCTGGGATCATTCCCATAAACCTCCTCTGGACCCTCTACAATGCCAGCACATCTGCCTCAGTTATGGGGCCCAAAACTGTTCACAATTTACTCACCTTCGCCTGGGTTGGCAGGGAACATGTGCTTTCAACAGCATCATTATAAATGCTTTTTCTGGAAAACAATATTACAAGTAATATGAAAATCTAGATTATATATTTTTTGGTTTTACTCTTCGCCATATTTCACATTTTCTTTTAAAATATCCAATATTGTTTTTTACACTAATTTTAAAGTAACTAAATAAGTGCAATGTTGCATTATTTTCTCGAATAAATGTTTTGTTAAAATTATCAATACTCATAAATACATTTTCAACATAAATCAATGTGAATATTCTTTGCCACTGGGGTAAAATATGCCAACAAAATAGCATAAAGCTTATTTAGAGATGCAGGGTGGAAACGGACCCTTCAGCCCATCGAGTCAGTACTGACCAGCGATCACCCGTTCACCAGTTCTATCCTACACACTAGGGCCAATTTTATAGAAGCAATCAATCTACAAACCTCCACATCTTTGGAATGGGGGAGGAAACCGGAGCATTCAGAGAAAATCCACACGAAATTCACACTAGAACGTATAAACTCCGTACAGACAGCACCTGTAGTCAGGATTGAACCCCCCCCGGGTGTCTGGGGCTATAATGCAGCAAATCCAATGCTGCACCACTGTGTCACACCTGGGTTGCTGGAACTGTGAGGCAACAGCACTATCTGCTGCACCACAATGCTATTTTACTGTGTGCACTGCAGTTAGCAACCTGTTCTCTATAGAAATACCAGGTAGTCATATGCGTAATCTGGCCCAATTTGTTTGCCTGGGGAACACTTGACTTAAATAATTTATCTTTATAGTTGCAAAGTGGATCCATTAAAGTCAGCTTCCAATTTGTGAAATTAACTTTCCTGAGAATCTATGTTGGATTCCTATAATTCTGGACATTCAATATCTTACTTTACAAAATATTATTTGACAATGGCAGTTTTCTTTACAGTAGAGCAGTTAACAGTATTAATGATTCTCCAACATGTTAATGTAATATTACATGAAGGAATTTATATTTTCCACATACCCTTTCATTCCACCTTCTGCAGCTGCAGGTTCATATTCATTAAATTTGGTGCTGGTCTTAAGTTCCACATTTGCCATCCCAACTTCCAGGTCAGCGTTTGGCAAAGATGTTCAGAAAAAGTCTTCAACGCTGTCTTAATTGAAGCTTACCTATTTGGACCGACAGGGTAGTGTTAATTATTGAAAGATGAAATTACATATTGAGTAGAACTGATTGTTAAAACATCCCCACTGATTCATATAAGGACCAACCTTTCACAAATAGGCATGCAAATAACATTCTTGTAGAAATTCCTTGAGTCTACTTCTTGTAGAATTCCTACTTGGAAATTTAGTGTGCAAAAAAATGTATTCTTAATTTAACACAGTGCTAACGATTTCTGATCATGCATGAATGGGCCATGAAGTTTCTCTGCAGCAAAATATTATTATCAGTTTAGAGACACAGTGTGAAAACAGGCCATTCAGCCCACCGAGTCAGCGCTAACCAATGACCTCCTGTAAAACATGACCCACATTGGCTTCTTCTGATGCTCTAGTTTTCTCCACCATCCCAAAGATGTGCTGATGTGTAGGTTAATTGGCCTCTGTAAAAAATACACGAAAAGTGTAGGGAGTGGATGAGAAAATGGGATAACATACAACTAGTGTTAATGGGTGATTGATGGTATGAGTATACTCGGTGGGCCAAAAGGCTTGTTTCCATACCTTATCCCTAAACTAAACCAAAGTAAACTAAACTGAGAAGGTCAAGTATAAGGTAATTCCTTTCTAATTGATTTAATTTAGTCAATTTGAGTGTTTTTAAATGCTCCTGTAGTGTTCTAGGGTTTTACATGATTTTGATTATTTTATCGTAATAATTATTTTTATTTTATGTACTTTTTCAGTGCTTGTCACTGTCAAAGGCATTTGCAAGCTTTCCATCTCAGTATCACATCAGATAACCTGTGAGTTTGGGTGGAACCACACATTATGTGTCAACCTAATCCGGTGGGTGCAGGCCATCAGTTAAACTCAGAATAGCCCTGTTCTAGGCTGGTTATTGTCAATTAACTGGGGGTCGTCTGCCAAGTGGAGGCCATCTCCAGCAAAGAGTGGTGCTTAGAGAGTTGACAACTGGTGAACTCAAGAGATTTGTTAGCCAGTGGAAGATCTGATCTATTCACTTGTGTTCCATTCACAAAAATATATAAAACTTCAGTAAAAAAGTAAACATAACTGAACAACATCCATGGTTTGTGTCTCCAAAATACAACCTCAATAAGACATATGGACCAGTTAACTCATGTTCAATGGGAGGAAAGATACAAGAATATTTTGAGATAGAGAATACACAAATAATTTAGCATGAATTCATAAAAGGAAAACTCATATTTAAGCAATCTTATGAAATTATTTGACAAAGTATTAGAATGTGCAGATGTGGACAATGGAATCATCATGGAATACAGTCTTTCAAAAAAGCCATCATAAATGGCATTGCATTAATGACAATGCAAACAATAGACAAATGGTCTCTCAGCCCAGATAACCAACTGGGTTGACAGATGGCCATAAGACAATCTTCAGCTAGAGTGCGATCCTGATCTCCCATCTACCTTGTTGATCAAACTTTATTGGAATTTATCTTGAACTAAATGGTGTACCCTTTATCCTTTACCTGTGCACTTTGGACAGCTTGATTGTAATTAAGTATAGTCTTTTCGTTGACTGGATACCACTGTACCTCGGTACACGTGACAATAATAAACTAAACTAAACTAAACTAAAGAGTCGGTATAAAAGGGTTAATTTATTTGGTAAAACATGATAAGGTGAGACAATGGTTATGCACAGAACTAGTTTATAATCATAAATTAGTGGCATAATGTTACAAATTTAATTGATAACTAACTGTATAGGTAGATCAGATAGATAATGCAACAAATGTAAATGCATAAAAGGCAAATGAAATTTAGTGGCATGTGTGTATGATGGTACGTTGTACATTTTGGCAAGAGATTGCTACTAACTTAGAAAAGTTGGAAAAATAAGAAATAAAATGGCACAGAGGAACAAAGGAGCCTTGGAATATGTTCAGAATCCAGCAATAGTACCATTTAATAAGATCATCTGGAAGAGGAGCAAAGTATTACCCGTGTGTCCACTGCATTGAATTCATGCTAATGTCATTAGCCCTCGATGGGCAGTCAAAAGTGAAACTATAAAAAGCTCTAATGAAGAACAACTACCACTGTTGTTAACGATGCCAAAGCTAATTGAAACTGCCTTTTAGACCCAACTTTATGTGAAATCAGCAGAGCTTTTACATTATTAAGTGTCGAAATGCACAAAATAGTTACTGTTATTAATATATTTTAAGTGGCATTACTGGTAGTTGGTGGCTACAACAATGAAAATGGACGGGACTTTGATTAAAATGAATACATTGCATGATGGAGACAGGATACAGAAAATTCAGGCTCACGAAACATGAATTTTGCAGGTGCAAGCAATTTCCTAGCTGTTATGCATAAATACAGCATGGACAACTAGGAAAGTAAGAGTCTTCTCACCACAGGGCGTAAATATATTCATCAATAACCAATTGAAGCATGGAAACACTAACGTCCTCAGTTAAATCAAGTGTGGCCATAGGACCAATGTTTCATTGTATGTCAACAGTTGAATGTCAACTGATTTCATGGAACTTGACTTTTTAGTCTGAATTGAATGACCCTTTGCATTTGAATTTCAATTAGGAATCCATGTATATCTGCAATACCATCTATGACTATGAATTATTTTAACCTGTAGAAACAAGGAACTGCTGATGCTGGTTTACAAAGAAGGACATAAAGTGCTGGAATAACTCAGTGGATCAGGCATCATCCCTGGAGCAGGTGTGGTTCATGTCAGGACAAGTGACATTTTGTGTCAGGTTCATTCTTTAGACTGGTAGGAGACGTTTCAGGTAAGGAACCTTCTTCAATCTCAAGAAGAAGACTCAAAATGTCAACTATCTGTTCTCCAGGGACGTTGCCTGACCTATTGTGTTACTCCAGCACTTTGTGTAATTCTTTAGACCTACGGCTTATTACAACTTTACCTTCTAACACAAGCAATATTCCTTAAAACATAAAAAAGGACTCACCATTGCATTTATTGTTCAGAGCTGTTATCACTAAGAAACCTACATCACACATACGGACCTCCCCACCATTGAAGAGATTGATAGGAGGAGCTGCCTCAAATAGGCAGCCAGTATCATCAAAAGCCCACACCACCCTGGCCCACTCTCTCAGTTCACATTACCATCTGTAAGAAGGTATAATAGTAAGATTAAACGAGAACTTACCAGTTTGAAGTTTGATCTTTATTTTATGAGGAGTTACGATGAGGGATTACGTGAAGACCCCCTGCCAGCATGCATGCTCGACATACTTCAAAGCAGCGGTGTGGAATCACAGAAAACAACACAATAATTGAAATAAACATAGTAAAGATAAGGAGAACTAAGATACCAGTTGACCTTTATAATTAAGGGTGGGAGTGGAGGGCACGTAATCCCTCATCGTAACTCCTCATAAAATAAAGATCAAACTTCGAACTTCAAAGTTCTCGTTTAATCTTACTATTTTACTACGGAGTCACGTGAGTGACTACATGAAGATTTTAAAGCTCTGTGATTTCAAACCGTGTAACAGTCCATGCTTCACTCACTGCCGAAGTCATCCAAGGGAGGAAGTATGTTATCGTAATCAAACATGAATCTGTTTATAAAACAATAATGATATTTATTTGAAACAATAACAAAGAAAATAACGCTCCCCCGGGCTTAAATTATATATTTGCAGAGTCTAAAATTCTCTCTGCAAATGAAACAGGTTTTACTATTGGCTTATTGTAGAATGTTTGGAAAGTTCTTTCCATGGACCACCCTGCTGTTGCCAGGATGTGGTCCAATGGTACGTCCATTTTCTTAGTCGCCGATGTAGATGCTGCCCTGGTGGAGTGAGATGTGTAAATATCAATATCCACTCCAGCAGCTCCCAATACCTGTTTGAGCCATCTAGAGATGGTTTGACACGACACCCGACCATGTGGCTTTTTGTAGCTGACCCATAGTGCCTTTTCTCTCCCTCGGGGATCTTTGGTTGTGTTGATATATTGTAGTAGGTGTGTCATGACACATAAACGGGGGTCAGGCGGGTACGCCCGGATTTCCATAATGAGTCCTGAAGTTCCTGGTCTGCTCTGTTTTACCAGCTCCTGAATAGTGAGCGTTATTTGGTCTGATGTTATGACCATATTGTCCAGTCTGAGTAGGTAAAGGGACTGGACCCTTTGTGCTGAGACTAACGCCATCAGCATAGCCTTTTTCAGGGTTAGATGTTCCAGAGTGAGGGATCTGGCTGGTGGCCATCCCCTTAGGTATGTCAGGACAACACTGACATCCCAGATCTTGGTGTACCTAGGTCTAGGGGGGTTTGTATTGAAGATCCCTCTCATTAATTTGGCCACCAGCGGATGAGACCCTCTGGCCTGTTGTCCTGGTGCCTGCCCCAGATAGGCTGACAGTGCACTTCTAGCACAATTGATAGTGCTATAGCTCAGACCTTTATCGTGGTGAAGGCTGGACAGGAACTCCAGTACATTAGTTATGGTTGTTGATCTGTATGTTGTCCCTGTTCTTGAGCAGTATGTTTCACATTTTCTGATACTGGAGAGATATTGTTTCTTGGTGGAAAGTCTGTGAGATGCTGTCATAATGTCCATGGTCCTATTTGACAATCCCAGGTCCAGTAAAGGTCTTTTTAGAGTCTGCAGCCCAACAGGTTTATTCTGTCATGGCATGGGTGACTTTCGCCTGAGACAGGGTGGATCAGTAGATCAGGTCCGCTGGGAATGGTCATGGGTGGTTCAATGACCCTGTCAAGGACCACTGGGAACCATGGCTGTGTAGGCCAGTCGGGTACTACCAAAATACCTGAAGCAGAGTCCATCTGTATTTTGCGTAGTACCCGACTGATGAGGCAGAAGGGGGGAAAGGCATAGAAAAAGTAGTTCCCCCAGTTCAGCGAGAATGCATCCATCGCCGCTGCCACAGGGTCTGGTTCCCAAGCAACATATGTTGGTACCTGGTGATTCAGTCGGGATGCCAAGAGATCGATATCTTGTGTTCCATATTGCTTTGTAATTTCAGCAATTGCTTTGGGGTTTAACATCCATTCGTTGTTATCATTGAATTTGCGTGACCTGGTGTCTGCCACTGTATTTAGCTTACCTGGTAGGTAAATTGCTGATAACCAAATATGTTTGTCGACACACCATTGCCAGATTATCACATGATATCGATTTTATCCCGCCCATATGGTTAATATAGGCCACCACTGTGGTATTGTCAATCTGTAAGCAGACATACAAATGGTGCATAGTTGAACAATAAGCTTTTAACCCATAGAACGCACCCAACATTTCCAAATAGTTTATACCCAGTGTCTGTAGTAGTGATGATTCAAGATTATTCCATCTACCATCTGTACTGGATATAGTATTAGTTGTTCCCCAGCCTTGAGCACTGGCATCTGTTTGTATTGTTAATGTTGGATTATTGATAATGATGGGACTGGAAGTATGCCAAATGTTCTCTTTCCACCATTGTAACTGTGATATTGCTTCGATTGGTAATTTCATGGTTTGGTCAAAGTGACCTGCATGTTGTTTTAACGCTTGCACCATTGCTCTTTGTAAGTTTTGATAATGCAAAGGACCAATCTGGGTAGCTGGAAATGCTGCTACTAATTTCCCAATTACTCTTGCCACTTGTCGAATGGTTGGTTGATTGTTAACCATTAATTTGTTACAGGCTTGTGCCAATTCTGCTGCTTTTTCTTTGGCAACGTTACAGACATGTGGACTGAGTTAATTGTGAATCCCAGATAGTCCAAAGTTGTGGATGGCGTCAACTTAGATTTATCTGGATGTATGACAAACCCCAAGGTTTCAAATAAATGTTTATTAATATTAAATAAATATTAGTAGCTAATACTGCTAAAAGCTAATTCCATGGTTTTGCCTATTATCAAAATATCATCAAGATATGCCATGACAATATGTTTTTGTTTTCTTAGTATTGCCAGGGCTGGTTTTAATATCTTGGTAAACAGTCTTGGGGCTGATGTTAGGCCATTAGGCAACGATTTGTACTGCCTTAGTTGCCCCATCCAGTTAAATTTTAGGTATCTACGATGATCCTTATGAATGGGTACTGAATAGTATGCATCTTTTACGTCGATGCTTGCCATAAAGTATCCTTTGGAAATCAATTGTTTTGCAGTTACAAATGTTTCCATTTTAAAGTGTATATACCTAACAAAAGTATTCAACGTGGTTAAGTCAATGATGATGCGACATCCACCATCTTTTTTGGTTTTAGTAAATATATTTGATACGAATTCCAAAAGGTTCATGTTTAGATTTCTCTATGATTCACTTTGTATGTAACCTCACCAGTTCTGCTTGTCCCTCGCGTTTTTCTTTTAGTGAGAGGGTAAATCCCCTTTGGGGTGCATGCTGAACTGGTGGCATACTTTCTTGAATAAATTCAATTTTATATCCTTGAATACTTTTTAGTAAATAATTGTCAAGTGTGATAGTCCTCCATGCTTCCAAAAACAGGTGTAGCCTCCCCCCTGTTAGCAAAGGGCCCCCACCTTTTATGTACTGGTAGGAACCAGACCCACCTACCTCCATTGTTATTGGTAGAATGTTCACTTCTTGGGCTTCTGGTTCCTTGTCTGTCGGGGTGATGCTGTGTGGGGGTGGCGCATCTTCCATGGGGCCCGCTCTGGGCCCTGTCCTAAAAAAGACCTCCGGGGATGATATGCGGGCCCCGAGCTTTCACCAGTACCATGAAGTAGACGCCCACTGGTGGATGCGTAGGGGTACTGCTGTCTGGGTTCCGTGGTTTTGCTCGTTCCGGGGCCTGCCCTCATGAGTCCAAATGCCTTGGACTCTTCATCCAGATCTTTCACTTGTTTTGGTAGGTCTTTGCCAAATAGCAGGATCTTTGGCTGTGAGGTCGGCGTTTTACACAGTCCTGCGAATTTTGGGTTGAGGGCAGGTCTTATGGCCTCCTTCCGGAGGTTGTTGATCTCATACTGTGTGTTGCACAGCAGAGCCAGGGTGTCCTGTTGATTGGTTGTCATATCAACCCCGTCCACGGAACGAGCATATGAAGTTATAGCCGACGTCAGAAGCTTCAGTAATTTTTGTAATTTGAGTTCTTGGGTTCGGATACCCTGCCCAATGTACCCCCAGATTTGACTGTTAACGGCTGGTACATTGAGCGATATGCAATTTTCGGGAGGCGTGTAAAGATCCAACGCCTCATTGACTACCTGTTCTTGGAGTGGTTTAAAGGACAGGTAGTCAATACTGGCCGCCAGTTTGGGCTGTAACGGCCGTCCCGCTCGCGGTGTTACCGTGTAGCGGTTCACCACTCCCAGCAGCTCTTCCTGATCCTGTAACACCAGCACACTGCCGTGTTCTTCAGCCAGTGACCCCTGTTCTTGACCAGCCCAGTCCTGGTCGCCAACGCTCCCCTCACCTGAGGGTGATGCGATGCGAGTGCTTGGTAATGCACTGGAGCGGGAGTGCTTGTACTCCCTTCGTGAGCTTGCCCCATCTCCCGGAGCAGGTCTCGCTGGAGCATTTACTCCATGAGCCTTTCCATGCGGCCCAAACGGTCACCTCTGCCGCTCTCAGGCGGTGAGTCTTCCGCACCGGACTCGTCTGAGTAAACCGGCCGGTCTGACTTCCATTTAACCTTGCCTCCAGCCCGCTGCGGTTGTTCGAGCTGTGGTGCTAGCGGCGCTGGGCTTGGCTGTACAGAAATATTGTCGGTGACTGAGGACCGCAGCGTGTGCGGTCCAGGTGCAGCCGGTCGCCCCCCACTGCTGGGACCCTCCTGATCCATCGCAGTCGGACAGGGTACGACCTTCTTTGGTTGTCTTCCCTTGTTCATTGCGCTGAAACGAGAAGCAGTACAAGGATTTCCAAAATACGACCTCAGAGTAGTTTACTTACCTGGAGGTCCCGTTTTTAAACTAGCTGCAGGAGAGCTCGTTCTCCCGCCCGTCGCTGTGCACTGCGTGAGACGCTATGTCGCGCATGCGTGCTGGCGGGGTCTTCACGTAGTCACTCACGTGACTCCGAAGTAAAATATCATGAAAACTGTGACCACCGTATTCAAGAAAAGCTACTTCCTAACAACCATCACTTTCTTGAACTCTGCGCTACACTAACCTCACAATGAACTATGGACAGTCTTTGGTTTCACTAAGGACCATGATTTTGTTTTGCACCAATATCGGGGTTATTGATTTATTAAATTTTTGTTTATTGTATATTATCAATGCGCATTTTGTTCACAAGCCTGTTACGAAGTAAGGATTTTATTTTTCCATGGCTAGTACATATGGCAATTAAACATTATTTGTGTACAAACTCCATACTGGCAGCACCTGATGATGCCCATATCAATATTAATCTCCAATCAACAATATTTAAAACTGAAAAATACAGAGAGCAAAAGCATTTAATTTGATTAAATATCGTATACATTTTAATGTTATTAATAAAACTTAACTGCATGATGTTATTTTGTAGAGTTTCCTATAATTATGCCTTGAGAAGCAAGTATTGATTGAAGTGGGTAAGCGGGGATGAAGGAGAATCTTATCAAATATTTACTGAGCCCAAACATTACATTCAGAGTTAGTCAGATTTTTCTTAATTGATTAATGTCTTTGGCATCTGCCAAGCCCGGCATCTAGGGTCCATCTCTAATTATCCTTGAGGAAGGTGGTGGGCCACTTTCTTCTTACATGGCCCTTGACCTTCTAGTGAAGATGCTCCTGCAGTGCTGTTGGGGAGGGAGTTCCAGAATTGTGCTAAGCTGAGTGATTCGAGTAGGTTATTGGTGCGTTAGGGCCACTTGGTTGCTGTGTTATAGGTGCCACAGGTAGATTGGTAAACCGGATTAGTGTAGATGGCTGCCTGATGGTCGGCTTTGAAGGGGCCAGGCAATTATATAGTCAACGAAGGAGCATTCAACCATGCTGTACGTCACACAATGTTCCTATATCATTGGATCTTTACAACACCCACTTCTATAAAGCTGTGGTCTTAGCAACCCACAAGTGTAACATGAATCCTGTATTGGTAGTAGAACTACAAATCTACCAAGAAAAATAAGGAAGGAAAATGTATGGCCTACCCTTGTTATCCCAGACCCCTTTATAACGGACTTTGGTTATAGCGGACGGAGTGGCCCCACAGTAATCAGACACCACTGTCCTTTCAAGAACACAGGCTGCTAGTTACACTGTGGGTGGCCATAGAAATTGACAAGCATTTTCTTTGATCCACACGTGTGCAATAATACTGTTTAGCAATGCGACAAACAGCCTTTAGTAGTTTTAGCTTGCAGCAAAAATATATATTTTTAGCTGTTAAGAAGAACATTGTATTTTTAAATAAATTGTCATTTTATGGAGTGGCCGCTAGGTGGTTGGAGCGAATCCGTAATGGTTATAGCGGACAATCAGCAATAAGAGACACTATTCCCACCCTCCCACCCCATGGGGTTATTGTTCATGTCTCTGGGGTGATAAATATTACTACCTAGGCAAGTATCAGAGGTTAGCTCCCATATAAGCATCCTTTATTGAAGGAGACACAAGGAACTGCAAACGCTGGTTTAGAAAAAAGACACAACGTGCTGGACTGGGTCAGGGAGCAACTCTGGAGAATTGGATAGCTGACATTTCAGGTCAAAATGTCACCTATCCAGATTCTCCAGAGATGCTGCTAGATCTGTTGAGTTACTCTATCACTTTGTAACCTTTGGAAGGCACTGTGGTGCAGTGGTAGAGCTGTTGCCTCACAGTGCAAGAGTGCAAGAATCCTTACTACAGGTGCGGTCTCTAGTAGTTTCAGAGTTTGTATGTTCTCCCTGTGACCGCGTGGGTTTTCTCTGTGTTTTCCGGTTTTCTCTTACACTCCAAAGACGTGCGGGTTTGTAGGTTAATTGGCTTCTGTAAACTGCCGCTAGTGTGTAGGATACGAAAGTGGGATAACATAGAACTAGTGTACTGGTGATCAATTGTCATCATGAACTCAGTGGGCTGAAGGGCCTGTTTCAAAGCTGTATCTTTCAACAAAACTAAAATCCTTATTCAAGGCAATCAACTCTGAACTAACTACATTATTTGGTACAATAATGTGTCACAAATCAAATTACATGTTAACTTGTTCTCATACGTGTACATGCACTGATATACATCTCAATATTCAAATCTTTAGACTTTACTTTAGACATTCAGCGCAGAAACAGGCCCTTTGGCCCACCGAGCCTGTGCCGACTAACGATCCCCGTACACTAGTATTATCTTGGGACAATTTACAATTTTACCAAAGCCAATTAACCTGCAAACCTGTATATCTTTGGAGTACAGGAGGAAACTGGAGCACCCGGAGAAAATTCACACAGTCACAGGGAGAACGTACAAACTCCATACAGACAGCACCCGGGTCTCTGGCGCTGTAAGGTAGCAACAACTCCAGCTTTTTGTGTCTATCTCCGATTTAAACCAGCATCTGCAGTTCCTTCGTACACAACTCTGCCACTGTGCCGCCCCTAAATCATTATAAAGAATTTCAAGTGGAACATATAATGGACAGTTACCACCCATTTTATATTCTTGTCATTTATTAAAATAATTCCCCCTAATGTTAGATGGGGGCTATATCATAAATCATAGAAATAGCTCATTCAGCCTATTATTTGTGGATAACACATCACCAGCAAACACGTTCCTCTTAATTGTTCATGCTTAATTTTGCACTTAGGAAACCATATAGGTTAAAACACTGTCACATTTATAATGAGATCATGGTAAAATTGAAAAAACACAAACTCTGCCCTGAAATAAAACAAGGTATTGTAGATAACAATAATTGAAAATAAAGACTGGAAATAATGAAATAGTCAGCTAATCAGAGAGCATATATAGACAAAAACAAGTTAACACCCTGAACTTTGTGGTCGATAGTAAAATGATGACAGGGAGAGAAAGTGATCATGGTTCAGCTCACTGAGCATCACCAAAGCTGCCTGATCAGTTAAGTACTGACCAAGCATTGTGCTGCTTTGCAGTGGAAAGTGCAGTATGAAAATCATGAACAGAAATAGGCAAGAGCCCACTTGGAAAGAAACTTAATAGTGAATTGTAAATTACCAGTATACACATTAATAATTTAACAAGTGAAATGAATAAATGTAATAATCTCTAATTTAATATATTTTCTTATAATGTGAAAAATGCAGGTTAGACCAGCATTCATTGTCCATCTGTGTTGGCGATACTCTGCATTCTAATAGTACTTTAGCAAAGGTACTACCAACACGCTCTTAGCAGAAAGTTGGGGTCATAGGGATCATAGAGGTATAGAGCATGGAAACAGGCTCTTCAGCCCACCGACATACAGGGCTAGTCCCGTTTGCCTGCATTTGGCCCACATTCCGTCCTATCGATATATCTGTGCAAATGTCTTTTAAAAGTCATATTTGTACCTGCATCTATAGCTTCTTCTGGCAACTCTTTCCAGATACGGATTACACCATGAATAAAAACGTCACTGCTGAAAACCTCTTAAATGTCTCCCCTCTCATCTTCTGATTGAAGAAGGGTTCCATCCCGAAATGTCACCTATTCCTTTTCTCCAGATGTGCTACCTGACCAACAGAGTTGCTCCCGCACTTTGTGTCTATCTTTGGTATAAACCAGCATATGAAGCTCCTTCTACAATTGGCTTATGGATTTACCTAGGCAAGCTACTTTCTCCTAAGTTGAAGGGAAGGTTTGTCAGTCAGTGGGTCACTGTGTGTGCTGCAGGTGACTGCACCGATGGGCTAGCTGTGCCTGGGTGTAAGCTGGGATAGCAATCGTCCTAAGACTCAAGGATGGCTTCACACTGACCTTGACCCCAAACCATTTTCAATGGTGTAAAAGGATGTGAGTTAGGTATCAGCTCATGCTAAAGGCAGAATGACTTCCAGCTATCCTAGAGAAATGAGTCATTCTCTGTGACATAGATTCACAGTTTAGCTTAGAGATAGGGCTTGGAAAGAGGGTTTTCAGCCCACCGAGTCCACACCCACCAATGAACACCCACCAATGATACACTAGTTCTAGTCCTAGATATTAGGGCCAATTTACAGAAGCTAATTAAGAAATGTCACCAATTCTTTCTCTCCAGAGATGTTGCCTGTCCTGCTGTCATAGTAGCTTCAATCCACAAACCTGCACGTATCTTTGGAATGTGGGATGAAATCGGAGTACCCAGAGAAAACCGATATGGATCAGAGAGAACGTGCAAACTCCGCACACAGAACACCCATAGTCAGGAGCGAACCAGGATCTCTGGAGTTGTAAGGCAACAACTCTACTGCTGCGCCACTGGGCAGTAATGCTGTAAAAGCAAGCACTAAGGACTAGTGATGTTAACACACACTCACACTGTCCTACAAAGAGTGCAGAGAAAAGTGCTCTTCAAAGGAAGTAGGACAAAAGTGGGGCACCACTTGACTTCACGCCCTTAAAGGAAGAGTCAAGAGAGTCAAGAATGTTTTATTGTTAAATGTCCCAGATTGAACAATAAAATGTTCAAGAAGGAACTGCAGATGCTGGAAAATCGAAGGTATAACCATATAACAATTACAGCACGGAAACAGGCCATCTCGGCCCTACAGGTCCGTGCCGAACAACTTTTTACCCTTAGTCCCACCTGCCAGGTAGACAAAAGTGCTGGAGAAACTCAGCGGGTGAGGCAGCATCTATGGAGCCAAGGAAATAGGCAACGTTTTGGGCCAAAACCCTTCTTCAGACTGATGCAGGGTGGGGGTGGGGGGGAAGAAGAAAGGAAGAGGAGGAGCCAGAGGGCTGAGGGAGAACTGAGAAGGGGTGGAGACAGCAAGGGCTACTGGAAATTGAAGAAGTCAATGTTCAAGCCGCTGGGGTGCAGACTGCCCAAGTGGAATATGAGGTGCTGCTCCTCTAATTTCCAGTGGTGCTCACTCTGGCCATGGAGGAGGCCCAGGACAGAAGGGTCAGATTCTGAATGGGAGGGGGAGTTGAAGTGCTGAGCCACAGGGAGATTAGGTTGATTAATATGGACCGAGCGGAGGTGTTCGGCGAAACGATCGCCAAGCCTACGCTTAGTCTCACCGATGTAGATCAGCAGACATCTAGAGCAGCGGATGCAATAGATGAGGTTGGAGAAGGTGCAGGTGAACCTCTGTCACACCTTGAATGACTGCTTGGGTCTTTGAATAGAGTCGAGGAGGGAGGTAAAGCGATAAGTGTAGCATCTCCTGCGGTTGCTGGGGTGCCCGGGGAGGGGGTGGTGTGGGTGGGAAGGGAAGAATTGATCAGGGAGTTACGGAGGGAGCGGTCTTTGCGGAAAGCAGACAGGGGAGGAGATGGGAAGATGTGGCGAGTGGTGGGGTCATGTTGGAGGTGGCGAAAATGACGGAGGACTAATTGTTGTATGTGACGGCTAGTGGGGTGAAAGGTGAGGACTAGGGGGACTCTGCCCTTGTTCCAAGTGGGGGGATGGGGAGAGAGCAGTGTTGCGGGGTATTGAAGAGACCCTGGTGAGAGCCTTATCTATAGTAGGGGAGGGGAACCCCGTTCCCTGAAGAATGAGGACATTTCCGTTGCCCTGGTGTGGAACACCTCATCCTGGGAGCAGATGCGGCGTAGACGGAGGAATTGGGAGTAGGGGATGGAGTCCTTACAGGAAGCAGGGTGGGAAGAAGTGTAGTCTAGATAGCCATGGGAGTCAGTTGGTTTATAGTGGATGTGAGTCAAAAGTCTATCTCCTGCGATGGAGATAGTGAGGTCAAGAAATGGTAGGGGAAGTGTCAGAAATGGTCCAGGTGTATTTGAGTGCCGGATGGAAGTTAGTGGCGAAGTTGATGAAGTCAGTGAGTTGTGTGTGGGTGCAGGAGGTGGCACCAATGCAATCGTCGATGTAGCAGAGGTAGAGGTCGGGGATGGGGCCCTGGTACGTCTCGAACAAGGATTGTTCGACGTACCCTACAAAGAGGCAGGCATTGCGGTGTCCCATGTGCGTGCCCATAGCTGCGCCTTGTATTTGGAGGAAATGGGAGGAGTCAAACGAAAAGTTACTAAGGGCAAGGACCAGCCCCGCTAGGCGGAGGAGAGTATCAGTGGATGGGTATTGGTTGGTTCTCCGGTCGAGGAAGAACCGGAGGGCTTTGAGACCCTCCTGATGGGGGGTGGAGGTGTAGAGTGACTGGACATCCATGGTGAAGATGAGGGGATGGGGGCCTAGAGAATGGAATGCCTGGAGACGACAGAGAGTGTCTGAGGTGCCTTGAACATAAGTCGGGAGGGATTTAACCAGGGGGGATAGGAGTCGAGGTATGTGGAAATAAGTTCGGTAGGGCACAAACAGGCAGAGACAATGGGTCTACCAGGACAGTCAGGTTGGTGGACTTTGTGGAGAAGGTAAAATTGGGCCGTGCGGGGCTGGGGAACGTTGAGGTTGGAGGCTTGGGGGGGGGGGGGTAGGGAGCAGGAGTGGATGAAGTCAGTGATGGTGCTAGAGATAGTGGCCTGGTGCTCGTCTGTGGGGTCATGGTCCAGGGATAAGTAGGAGGTGTCTGAAAGTTGGCGCGTGGCCTCAGCTTTGTAGAGATCAGCGCACCAGACTACCACGGCACCTCCCTTGTCGCCGGGTTTGATAACCCAGTCTGGGTGGTTGCGGAGTGAGTCGATGGCTGTACGTTCAGGGGGGGAGAGGTTAGAGTGAGACAGGGGAGTGGAGAAGTTGAGGCGGTTGATGTCCCACTGACAGTTTAAAATAAAAAGGTCTAAAGCCGGAAGATGGCCATGTGGGGGGGGGGGGGGTCCAAGAGGAGGGGGTCTGTTGGAGATGGGACAAGGGATCAACAATGGGGGGGCGTGGACTCATTCCCACGGAAAAACGCTGTGAGGTGTCGGTAGAAGAGCTCCAAGTCGTGGCGGGCGCGGAACTCAATGAGGTGGGGACGGAGGGGGACAAAGGTAAGGCCTCCACTGAGGACAGACCGTTTGGTGTCGGAGAGGGCGAGGTTGGGGGGGATGGTGAACACACGACAGGGATGGGGGTTGGGGGCGGAGGAAGGCAGGTAAGTGGACTGAGGCTGAGACGATGTCTGGTGGGGGGGGGGGGGTAGTGGGTGGTCAGGGAGGAGGGGGGATGAAGACTGTAGTGTGGGTGGGGAAGAGCTGGGATCACATGGTTTGAGAGGGATGGGGAAGACCCAGAGGAACAGCCGCTGATCTCCCGGTGGCTCAGCACTTCAACTCCCCCTCTCATTCCGAATCCGACCTTTCTGGCCTGGGCCTCCTCCATGGCCAGAGTGAGCACCACCGTAAATTGGAGGAGCAGCACCTCATATTCCACTTGGGCAGTTTATACCACAGCGGCTTGAACATTGACTTCTCCAATTTCCGGTAGCCCTTGCTGTCTCCTCCCCTTCTCAGCCCTCTGGCTCCTCCTCTTCCTTTCCTCCCCCCCCCCCACCCCACCCTGCATTAATCTGAAGAAGGATCTCGACCAGAAACGTTGCCTATTTCCTTCGCTCCATAGATGCTGCCTCCTCACCCGCTGAGTTCCTCCAGCATTTTTGTCTACCTTAGACCAATAAAATTCTTACTTGCAGCAGTACAATAGAATATGTAAACATAGTACACTGTAAATAATATAATAAACGATTAAAAAAAGTTCAGTGCGTGTGAATATATATATATACATATATAATCTAAATTTTAAAATTAAAATATATAAGAAAAGGAAAACTCCGGGGATTGGGATGTTGTCAGTAGTTTGCACTCGGGTTCACCTTGGTCCTGATACTGGAGCCCTGAATGGAGGGAGGGCACGCCAAATTCTCTTCTATTTACTGTCGGGAATCTCCCCACAGATCCCCGGCCAGTGAGCAAGTTATCGCTTCTCATTTCAAAGCCGAGGGGCATTCAGGATCATTTACCAATGAATGGAGATTATTTATTCATACGTTTTTGGAGCTTCGGGTAAACCTCTTTGACAGCCAGGCAACGTGGCTGTGAAAGTTCCCCGCGTCCTGTTTGTGGAAGGCGCTCACTCCGACCACATTGTACCATTACAGCATTGAAGGCTCACACCGCGGATGCTTTATCGTCGTTTCCGGATAGGTACACGAGGGACGAAGCTCCGGATAACGTTGTACCAATTTCAGAGTTCAGCACCAATGGCCATACGCCATTATAAAATCTAACGTTCGCTCCTTCGATGCGAACCACACGGGCTACAATGTCCCTCCGTGAGACAACAAGTTATGCTTATGCCTTCTCATAAGACACACTGCAACACTCCTCAAATAGAGCCTAATTCCCATCCGATGCAAACCAGAAATAAACCTGCCTGTGGAACATTGCATCATAGAAAGAAGCGGCGTAAAATAGATTTGTCGGAAGAAACTGCAGATACTGGTCTAAACCGAAGATAGACACAAAATGTAATTCAGCGGGCCAGAGAGCATCTCTGGAGAAAAGGAATAGACGTTTCGGGTCGAGACCCTTCTTCAGAAAACGAGGTCATCATTTTTTTGGGGAGTTTCCCATTTAGTCTCTCTAAACTATGATTTATCCGTTTTGCTGAGAATTCTTTCCGTTTAACGATTTATCTCATTCGCTTTGATAGATTACCAGTCTCTCTGTTTTCAGCCAGACCATATTTAACTGATCACAACTCTAACTATTTAAAACATCATTCCATCTGTCTTAGGTCTGTGTTGTCTGCTGTACTAATCCTCCATCAGATCTCAAAGTAACACTCCAAGAACAACTCCAGCTGTATATGAACCTCATCCTTCAACAAGCTCCCTGGATCACAAAGCCAGCGTGCCCGGGTCTAAAACGGAAAGGGTACAGATGTTAGCGGATCCGCCAACATTCCTTGGATTCTGGAGAGGACGCGAGGATGAGAAACATATATACAGTGTCCTCCATAATGTTTGGGACAAAGACCCATCATTTATTTATTTGCCTCTGTACTTCACAATTTGAGATTTGTAATATAAAAAAATCACATGTGGTTAAAGTGTACATTGTCAGATTTTAATAAAGGCCATTTTTATACATTTTGGTTTCACTGTGTAGAAATTACTGCTGTGTTTATACATAGTCCCCCCATTTCAGGGCACCATAATGTTTGGGACACATGTCTTCACAGGTGTTTGTAATTGCTTAGGTGTGTTTAATTGCCTCCTTAAAGCAGGTATAAGAGAGCTTTCAGAATCTAGTCTTTTCTCCAGTCTTTCCATCACCTTAGCAAACTTTTATTGTTCTTTATCAACACGAAGACCAAAGTTGCGCCAATGAAAGTCAAATAAGCCATTATGAAACTGAGAAACAAGAATAAAACTATTAGAGATATTAGCCAACCCTTAGGCTTACCAAAATCAACTGTTTGGAACATAATTTTTTTGGCCTTCCATCACAGCAATGTGATGGATGTTTATGTAAATTATGTTGTGTCTTGGGTCTATTTGTTTGTAATGTATAGCTGCAGAAACGACATTTCGTTTGGACCTCAAGGGGTCCAAATGACAATAAATTGAATTGAATTGTATTGTATTGTAATTAAGAAGAAAGGTGAGTTTACTAATCGCAAAAGGACTGCAGGCCAAGGAAGACCTCCACAGCTGATAGAAGAATTCTCTCTAATTCCCAAACACCTGTCCGACAGATCAGAAACACTTTTCAGGAGTCAGGTGTGGATTTGTTAATGACCACTGTCTGCAGAAGGCTTCATGAACAGAAATACAGAGGCTACACTGAAAGAAGCAAACCATTGGTTAGCCGCAAAAATAGGATGGCCAGGTTACAGTTTGCCAAGAAGTACTTAAAAGAGCAGCCACAGTTCTGGAAAAATGTCTTGGGGACAGATGAGACGAAGATTAATTTATATGAATGATGGCAAGAGCAAAGTATGGAGGTGAGAAGGAACTGCCCAAGATCCAAAGCATACCACCTCATCTGTGAAACACGGTGGTGGGGGTGTTATGGCCTGGGCATGTATGGCTGCGGAAGGTACTGGTTCACTTATGTAAATTGATGATACAACTGCTGATGGTCGTATAATGAATTCTGAAGTGTATAGACACATCCTATCTGCACAAGTTCAAACAAATTCCTCACAACACATTGGCCAGCCGTTCATTCTACAGCAAGACAATGATCCCAAACATACTGCTAAAGGAGTTTTTCATAACCAAAAGATGGTCAATTCTTGAGCGGCCAAGTCAATCACCCGATCTGAACCCAATTGAGCATGCCTTTTATATGCTGAAGAGAAAACTGAAGGGGACTAGCTCCCAAAACAAGCATGCTAAAGATGGCTGCAAAACAGGCCTGGCAGAGCATCACCAGAGAAGACACCCAGCAACTGGTGATGTCCATGAATTGCAGATGTCAAGCAGTCATTGCATGCAAAGCATATGCAACAAAATACTAAACATGCTACTTTCATTTACATGACATTCCTGTGTCCCAAACATTATGGTGCCCTGAAATGGGGGGACTATGTATAAACACAGCTGTAATTTCGACATGGTGAAACCAAAATCTATAAAAATGGCCTTTATTAAAATATGACAATGTGCACTTTAACCACATGCGATTTTTTTCTATCACAAATCTTAAATTGTGGAGTACAGAGCCAAATAAATAAATGATGGATCTTTGTCCCAAACATTATGGAGGGCACTGTAGGTTTGGCAAGTGGTTAGGAAATTGGCAGATGGTGCATGATGTGGGGAAGTGTGAAATTATCTACTTCTGTAAAAAAGAATGAAAAGGGAAATATTAGTTAAATGTATCTGTATTACAACATATTATTAAGAAAGGGATCTGGGGGTCCCTGTACATATGACACTAAACAGCTGTGGTGTAGGAAGGAACTGCAGATGCTGGTTTAAACCGAAGATAGGCATAAAAATGCTGGAGTATCTCAGCGGGACAGGCAGCATCTCTGGAGAGAAGTAATGGGTGACGTTTCAGGTCGAGATTCTCCTTCAGACTCACAGTTAAATAGTTGCATGCAGAAACATAGAAAACATAGAAAATAGGTGCAGGAGTGGGCCATTCGGCCCTTCGAGCCTGCACCGCCATTCAATATGATCATGGCTGATCATCAGTTAAACAGAAACAGCAAGTAATTAGGATGGTTGATAGAATGGTGGCCTTCATTATAAGGGCTACCCAGTATAAAACTAGACCCGTTTTGATGCAGCTTAACAGTGTGTTGGTGAGACAAGAAACAGAATACTGTTACCTAAAATTGGAAAATTCAATGTTTTTTTACAAGGACGCGTATCTTCCTTTAGTTGGCCATGTCACTGGAATTCTCTTCCTCACAGTGATGTGGAATTAAAATTAATGAATATATTCGTTAGAGATTGACAGAGGGTTGAACTGAACTGGACCAGCATAGAACGGTTAGCGGGCGGGAAAGTGGTGTTGAAAGAGGAACACGATGGGTGGGGGCGGGGGGGCGGTCTGGTCTATACCTACTCTCGATTCTGAAAAGACTACTTGAAAAGGCATATATGAGTAATTGCAATAGTCGAACTAACGGAAAGTATCACGATGAATGGAAGTTCTTCCTTTCAGGGGAACTCACGAAATATTCCGCTATACGCTCGCTTTCGCTAAGCATGCTTCAAACATCACTCCAGAGATGCTGCCCGTCCCGCTGAGTTACTCCAACTTTTTGTGTCTATCTTTGCTTTAAAGTTTCAACGGCTATAGAGCAGATACCACGACTCCCGGAAGGACATGGTCGGGACCCTTCTTCCTTTAGCAGGTTCACAGATGCTGTCTGATTTACTGAGTTCCTCCAGCACATTGTTTCTTGCTCAAAGATCTCAGCGCCTGCATTCTCATGTCTTCAAAAAAAAAAGCCCGCCTTTTTCATCACATATATTTTCTCAGCAAACCGAATTCTAGATTTATTGCACGATTTATCAAAATGCATTCATAAAAGTACACATTGAAATAACATATGGTAAAAAAACATAGCATCGTGCTATTTTTCTAAAAGGCTACATTGCTACAACCGAGTTGCAGATTTCCAATGAAAAGTAATAATTAAATTCACAATCTATCATTGCATCGAGACTGTGGTCAGATTTTATACACGTTAGACATTCAACAATGCAGTTAAATATTGGGACAAACTTCAAGATAGCTTTGAAACGTTAAAACGCTTACCTTTGAGGAGTGGAGGGAGAGACTTCGATTCGGGACACCTTTTGATAGTTGTGAAACGTGGTGAAATGATATGTGGATTTCTCTGGATCAGCCTCCACTGGATGAAAGAAGTGAGATTCCAATTAGAAATGTTGGTGAGGCAGGTTATTCTTGCGTTGTGCTGATCGGTTTTATGGAGGAATAACAGTCTTCCGTCGTTGCCTCGGCAGCACTCGCGATAGCACGGCCACGCATTCAATGGCAAAGCGCTCGTCAGAATGGCCAACACTGAGCGAAGTGACTGAGGTTGAGATTCATCGGGTTGTTTCACTTTAGGCAAAGTGGAAAAAATGAACTGTGGTCGCTCTGAATATAACCAATAGAATAAATTGAGGGAAATTATTTTAGTTGAGGAAAATCAAATCCGAACAGTCGGAGGTAGAGCTAAGTATTAGTAAGGGGTGGAGTAATATTGATCACAGTACAGTTCAAAGGTTCAAAGGTATTTTATTGCCATTTAAGGAACAGTGAAACTCAATTTACCATAGACATACCAGAAAAAGCAAAAAGACACACAACTACATAAAAGTTAACATAAAGATCCACCACAATGGATTCCCCACATTCCTCACTGTGATGGAAGGCAATATAGTCTAATTTTCTTCCTCTTTATCCTCCCGCGGCCGGGGCAGTCAAACCATCTGCAGTCGGGACGAGCGAAGCTTCCGCAACCGGCGAGCGAAGCTTCCGCAACCGGCGATCGAAGCTCCTGCGGTTGAAGCTCCCGAAATCGGTCCCTAACCAAGAGACCGCGAGTTCCACGATGTTAAGTCCTCATGGGGCTTTTTCACGGGGCGACTTAACGCAAGAGTTAACCAGAGTTTAACATCGTGGGAACCTCGTGCGATAACAGTACGGCATTCGTGGACCACCGTGGACCACCGTGGCGCTAACGGCAGGTAATCGTGTAACTTGGTGACTCGGGAGAAAATTCAAGCAAGTTTGAATTTCTCCAAGAGTGACTTGTACACTTGTGGTTGAGCATTGCAACATTATATGAACGTAGTGGCCAGTGCGATATCCGTGCGATATCCGTAATAACTCTTGCGGTTACCATGGGAACTCCTGCGAACGGTGAACCCGGAAGCTGGACAGAGGGGACAGAAGGTGAGTAAAAATTGTCTTCTGTGGGATTGAATTTAAAAAATAAAGATTTGCATCCGCATATGGACATCAACTTATTCATGAGTTATGTTAATGAGATTCAAGAATCTTTAAAAGGAACTTTACTGAAAGGTCCCGCATTTTTAGGGTCCGTGAGAAATTTTTCACATGTACTTCTTTGAGAGATACAGCTCGGAGTCCTCGCCGACTAGCGATCGATGCCTTTCCGAAGCAGGGACCGGAACGCTACCAATCAATGTTCTCCAGAGACCCGTGTAAGGAGTGAACTGCACATGCTGGTTTAAGCCGAAGACAGACACAAAAAGCTGGAGTAACTCAGCGAGTCAAGCAGCAAGTCAAGCAGCATCTCTGGAGAAAAATAGGTGATGTTTCGGGACGAGACACATCTTCAGACTCAATTCCGATTAGGATGTCTGAAGAAGGGTTCCGATTCGAATCCCCCCCCCCCCCCCCACCCCCAACTCCCACCCACACACACAAATGCTGGAGAAACTCAGCGGGTGCAGCAGCATCTATGGAACGAAGGAAATAGGCAACGTTTCGGCCCGAAAAGTTGCCTATTTCTTGTGCATGTGTCGGAAGGAACAGCAGATGCCGGTTTAAAGAGAATGCTGGAGTAACTCGACGGCAGGCAGCATCTCTGGGGAGAAGGAATGGGTGACATTTCGGGTCGAGACCCTTCTGATATGCTGCTTGTCCCGCTGAGCAACATGTTGTGTCTATCTTCATTTTAATCCAGCATCTGCAGTTCCTTCCTGGCCGAACCCGATTGAAAGATGAGAGGCTGGGCGATAGAGCACTGAGTGTGACAAGGATCAGGCTTCAGTAAGCAAAGTAAAGAGAGGTGGCAACGTTATGGAAATGAAGCGGGTAATCCGAGTGATGGCGAGACGGTATCCTCTAATGTGTCGGGAAGAACTGTAGATGTTGGTTTGCGCCGATGATAGACACAGTAATACTGGAGACAGACATAAAATACTGGACGGGCAGCATCTGGATAAAAGGAATGGGTGACGTTTCGGGACGAGACTCTGAAGAAGGGTCTCGAACCGAAACGTCACACATTCCTTCTCTCCAGAGATGCTGCCCGTCCCGCTGTGTTACTCCAGCATTTCGTGTCTATCTTCCGTATGCTCTGTGATGGTCATCTCGGAGTCAAGTGGCAACTCTGGTCTGTAGACACGATGAACTGCAGATGCAGGAATCACGAGCAAAACACAGAGCGTTGGACGAGCCTGACCCTTTGAGTTCCTCCATCACTTTGTGTTGAAGTCAGGTCTGGACATTGCTTGGCTCAGTCTCAGGCGCCGGCTAACTAGGAAGGTCGAGTCAAAGTCCAGCACTAACACTCAAGAAATAACGTTTGCGGCCTGATGTTCCCAATATTTAATTGAAATCATCAATAAAGTAAATAAATAGATACCGGTCTAATCAGTATCTACGGGATTGGACAGGCTAGATGCAGGAAGAATGTTCCCGATGTTGGGGGAGTCCAGAACCAGGGTCCCAGTTTTACAGTCTTCATTTACTGGCGGCGGGTGTCTGTCACTAAAACAGGCAGGTGAGATTTCACATCCACCTTGTGTGTGCCTCTCTCTCTCTCTCCCTCCCTCCCTCTTACACAGGCTGAGAGACTCTGCCTCTGTGAGTGTACGTCTCTTTCTCCCCCTCTCCCACACACAGTAAGACCGAGGTACTGTGCTCAGTCCATCTGTGTCTCCCACATACACAGTAAAACATGTCTCCAAATGAGCCAATTCAACCAAGGGAGGATATTTATAGTGTGTGAAAAAAAAGTGACATCATTTGTGCCATGTGATGATTTAACAACACTTCACAATGTTCATTCAAGATTTAACGGGAAAGCTCGGGAGACGAACAAGTCACTCGCACAAATAACAGAAATGCCGAGTACCGTGGGAACTCTTTATCTACCCCCCGTTATATCGTGTGATATCGTGTTAGACCACGACCACTTCACTCTGGTTACATCTTGCGTCAAGTCGCCCCGTGAAAAAGCCGCATCAGGCTCCCATGGTTGGAGCTCCGAGGTCGATCCCCGACAGGGACTGCCAGCTCCACGATGTTAAGTCCTGCAGGCTACCACGGTTGGAGCTCCCAAAGTCGATCCCCAACAAGAGGCCGCCAGTACGCACGGAGATACATATTGTTAATGTAGTGTATAAGACAAATCAGGAAATTAATGGTGCGTGTAACAATGGGTGTACAATAATAATGGAGGACTTTAATAGTGCACTAATAATGGAGTACTTTAATTACATATGTGTTGTGCAAACTGGCAGCAGTACTATGGAGGTTGAATCCAAGGACTGCATCAGAGATAAGTTCAGAAATCACAGGAGCAGAATTACGCCATTCGGCCCATTCATTCAAGGCTGATCTATCTTTCTCTCTCAACCCCATTCTCTTGCCTTTTCGTCATAGCCTTTGACATCCTTACTAAGCAAGAACCTGTAAATCTCTGCTTTTAAATACTCAATGCTTCTATAGCCATCTGTACCAATGATTTCCCCAGATTCACCACCCTCTGGTTAGAGAAATTCATCACCTCCTTTCTAAAGCTATGCCCTTTCATCCTGAGGCTGTGCCCTCTGGTCCTAGACTCTCCCACTGGAGATCACTTTTTGAAACATGGGATAGGAGCAGGAGTATTCACCCCGTGAGATTGCTCTACCATTCAGTAGATCAAAGGTGATCCTCTGTTTCATTATCATATTTATGCTCTCTCCCTATACCCTGTGATGTCTTTTGCATTTGGAAATCTATACATCTCCTCCTTAAATATATGTTCAGCATCTTGAACTTCAGCGCTTCCATAGTAAAGAGTTTCCACTGGTTCACTATCCATTATCCACTATTTTCATAAGTGATAAGAGCAGAATTAGGCCATTCTCCTGCCTTCTCACATAACCCCTGGCGCCCGTACTAATCACAAATATATCTCTGCCTTAAAAATATCCATTGACTTGGCCTCCACAGTTTTCTGTTGCAATGCATTCCACAGGTTCATCAACCTCTGACTAAATACATTACTCCTCATCTCCTTCCTCAAGAAATATCCTTTAATAGTAAGATTAAACGAGAACTTACCAGTTTGAAGTTTGATCTGTATTTTATGAGGAGTTACGATGAGGGATTACGTGAAGAAGCCCGCTAGGACGCATGCGTGTCATTCTTCAAAGCAGCGGTGTGAATTCACAGATAACTGTAATGACTAAACATAGGCCTCTAAACATTAGAGAAGAGGTACCAGTTAAGTATATGATCAGGGTGGGAACGGAGGGCACGTAATCCCTCATCGTAACTCCTCATAAAATAGAGATCAAACTTCAAACTGGTAAGTTCTCATTTAATCTTACTATTTTACTTCGGAATCACGTGAGTGACTACGTGAAGATTTCAAAGCTCTGTGATTTCATGCCGTGGAAACGAGTCCATGCACACGTCTGCCTTGACTGTGGGAGGAATAGTGTTAGCATAATTGCACATGATTCGTTATTGAAATCATAAAATTTATTAACACAAATTATAACCCCATTTATGGGTTTTTAAATTAATTTACAGAATTTAAAGTTTTTTCTGCAAATGTTCCAGTTTTCCTCACTGGCTTATTATAAAATAACTGGAAAGTTCTTTCCCCTGACCATCCTGCTGCTTCGAGGACTTGGTCCATGGGCACATCCAGTTGTACTGCTGCCAATGTAGCTGCAGCCCTGGTGGAATGAGATTTGAAAACGTTAGTATCCACCCCAGCCTGCGTCAGTACCTGTTTCAGCCATCTCGAGATCGTCTGGACCGTCACTTTTTTGTGAGGTTTCTTATGGCTGATCAGCAGTCCCTTCTCATTGCCTCTTAGGATTTTTGTTTTCTCCATGTATAGTGATAGATGTTTAACTATACAGAGGCGGTCATCTGCAGGGTATGACCTAAATTGGATATTGAGGCCTGCTGATCCCTGTCTGTTCTGTTTTACTAGTTCGTAAATATGGAACGTAATATCGTCAGGTGAGGAGGTTATGTTGTCCAGTCTGAGTTTGTGCAGTGACTGAACCCTCTGTGCCGTGACCAGTGCCATTAACATGACTGTTTTTAACGTTAGTCTGTATAGGGACAGGGTAGATGCTGGTGACCAGTTCCTGAGTGCTTTCAGGACAATGCTTACATCCCATATATGGGAGTACCTGGTTTTTGGGGGGTTTGTGTTAAATATTCCCCTCATGAGCTTGGTTACCAGAGGGTGAGTCCCTACCGTGTAACGCTCTGTCCCTTGCCATACGTATGTCGACAGGGCACTTCTGGCGCTGTTGATGGCACTGTAGTTGAGCCCCTCATCATAGTGGAGGCATGCCAGATATTCCAGAACAGATGGGATGTTGATATTTCTGTTGGTGATTTTGTTCTTATGGCAGTATGTTTCCCACTTTCTGATGTAGACCAGATATTGTTTCTTGGTTGATTCTCTTTGGGCCGCCGAGATGATGTTTGCTGTTCGGTCCGTGAGTCCCAGTTGTAGAAGCGGTGTCTTTAAACTCTACAAATTAACAGGTTCAAGCTTTTATGGCTTGGATGGCTATCCCCTGTCACGGGATGTAGTAGTAGATCTGGTCTGTGTGGGATTGTAATACATGGTTCTAATACCATGTTTTGCACCACTGGGAACCATGGTTGAGTAGGCCAATCGGGTACTACCAAAATACCAGACGCAGAGTCTTGTTGTATTTTCCTTAATACCCGACTGATGAGGCAGAAGGGAGGGAATGCGTAAATAAACCATTTCCCCCAATGCAACGAAAATGCATCTGTGGCCGCTGCCCCAGGGTCTGGTTCCCATGAAACATAGTTAGATATCTGGTTGTTTAGTCTGGATGCGAAAAGATCGATATCCGGTGTACCATATTTTGCTGTAATATCAGAAAACACTGTTTTGTTTAACATCCATTCGGTGTTTTCATTAAATTTGCGTGACCTGGTGTCTGCCACTAAATTTAGTCTCCCTGGTAGGTAAGTGGCTGATATCCAAATATTTCTCTGGATGCACCATTGCCAAATTGAATTAGCGAGATTGTCACATGATATCGATTTGTTGCCGCCCATGTGGTTGATGTATGCTACCACAGTGGTATTGTCTATTTGTAATCTAACATGCTGGTGGTGTGATCCAGTACAATATGACTTAAGGCCATGAAATGCACCCAACATTTCCAAGTAGTTTATGCCCAGTGTGAGTAAGAAGGATGCCTCCTGCGCTTTCCATCTACCTCCACAGCTGGTGATGGTATTGGTGGCTCCCCACCCTAGTGCACTGGCATCAGTTTGTAGTACCATCGAAGGGTTACTGACAATGATTGGGTTGGAACAAAGCCAGATGTTATCTATCCACCATTTTAATTCCGTTTTGGCTTGGATTGGTAGTCTCATATGTCTGTCAAAGTGACCTGCATTAATTTTTAGAGCTTGAATTTTGGCTCTCTGTAAGTTTTGGTAATGTAGAGGTCCAAATTGTATGGCTGGGAAAGCAGCCACCATTTTACCAATTACTTTAGCTACCAATCTGATGGATGGGTTTCTGATGTCAATGAGGTTGCTGCATACCTCCATTATTTCTCTGGCCTTTCCCTTAGGTAGTGTCACTGTCATGTGAACTGAATCAATGGTAAATCCCAAGTAGTCCATAGTAGTGGACGGTGTTAGTTTAGATTTAACTGGATGGATGATAAATCCCAGTTGTTCAAACAACTGTTTTGTGGCTGTTACCGTTAGTATGGCCAATTCCAAAGTTATGCCCATAATGAGTATGTCATCTAAATATGCCATAATCATCTGTTTGCGTTTCCGTAGAAACGCTAGGGCTGGTTTCAAGATTTTTGTGAACAGCCTGGGGGCTGATGTTAGACCATTTGGCAGTGCTTTATACTGCCAACTTTGTCCCATCCAGTTGAATTTTAAGTAACATCTGTGGTCACCTAGTATGGGTACTGAATAGTAAGCATCTTTTAAATCGATGCTAGCCATGAAGTACCCTTTGGAAATTAGTTGTTTAGCAGTAACAAAGGTTTCCATTTTAAAGTGAATATATTGTACAAATGTATTCAATTTTGTCAGATCTATGATGATGCGACAACCACCATCTTTTTTGGTTTTGGTAAATATATTGGACACGAATTCTAATGGTTCGTGTCGCGTTAGTTCAATTACACCTTTTATGTAAAGCCGTTCCAGTTCAGCTTGTGCTTCTGTTTTCTCCCTATCAGAGAGCACAAACTTTCGGTTTGGTTTATGTTGGACTGGAGGGCTGTTTTCGTGTATAAACTCTATGGTATATCCCTGGATACTGCTTAAGACGTAAGTATCGGTTGTTAGCATGCTCCATGCATTCAAGAACCAGTATAGCCTTCCCCCAACCTCCATGCTTCCCATATTATTTGGGGAACCAGACCCACCTACGTCCATTGTTACCAGTGGCAGGACTACTTCTTCCTGAAGTTCTTCCGTTGCTGTGCTGGTGCTTGGTTTTTCGGGTTGGTTGCTGGTGTTGTTGGGGTTCCCCGCATTTTCCAGGAAGGCCGGCCTGGGCCATGGTCTAAAAAAGACTCATGTTTAAAGTGCCGTGCCCTCGAGCTCTCACCAGTTCCGCTGGTGGGTGGGTGGGAATGGAAATGGGAGTTAAAATGTTTGGCAATCAATAGATCACGTAGGCCTAGGCGGTCTGAGCACAAGTGTTCAGTGAAAGTCTGCATTAGGTACTTCAGGCTTTTTTGCACTCGTGTCGATTTAAAAAGAATGAACTTTCTTTTATTGTATTACCTATGAGTAGTGTGTTTGCAGACCTGTTATGCTGCAACTAGTAAGAACTAGACTAAGTGGGACACATTGGGTCCCCAATGCAATATTCCACCTCTCCACCCAATTCCAATATTGGTGGCCAGTGGGGGGAGGGGGGAGGGGGGGCTTTCTGGAGTGCTAGTATGGGTATTGTGGGATGAAGGGACTGGTTTCTAGAGGGCTAGTATGGACATTGTGGGCCAAATGGATTCTTGGGGTGACAGCTCAGTCACTCAAGCCTGATGTGCTGGCAGCTCACTCATGGTTTGTGGGCGAGCAGTTGACTCACAGCTATTTCTTGAAATTCCATTTCAAGCAGGGTGCAAGGCCATCAAATTCAGGTGCAGTTTTCCTATGACTTCAAGCAGGGTGCAAGGCCACCAAATTCAAGTGCAGTTTCCCAACCACTTCAAGCAGGGTGCAAGGCCACCAAATTCAAGTGCAGTTTCATACCACTTCAAGCAGGGTGCAGGGCCATCAAACTCGTGCCGTTTCATGCCACTTCAAGCAGGGTGCACGGCCACCAAATGCTAGTGCTGTTTAATGCCATTTCAAGCAGGGTGGAAGGCCACTAAATTCAAGTGCAGTTTCATACCACTTCAAGCAGGGTGCAAGACAGCCAAATTGAAGTGCAGTTTCATACCATTTCATGCAGGGTGCGAGGCCACCACATTAAAATGCAGTTTCATACCATTTCAAGCAGGGTGAAACCACCACAAAACCACCATAAAACCACACAAAACACCACATAAACACCACACTCACAGTTCAGTAGACATTCAGTGTGTTCAGTTGATTCACAGCTCAGACAGAGTCATGACCTCTCTCTCTCCCATCTTGCAGAGACTGAGCCACACCCACACTTCCGGGTTTTATAACCCCCCCCTTCCCACTGGAAGGGGCATGGCCTTCATGGCGTGATGGACAGGAGAGAGATTCGCAACATATTTTTAAACACTAATAGCACTTTTCATTGATGGGAAGAATCCTCTGCACCTGATGAGGGGGGGGGGGGGGACTGAGTAAGATGGCCAAAAATCGCAGCTGTAAGTGGTAGCTTTTTATCTAAAATCAATATACAGTGCAAACAGGAGTTGTCCTGTTGCCACCACCAACAACCATTTGCTGTGCAGCATCTCAAAGCAGTTACCACCACCAACAACCATCCGCAGTGCAGCATCTCAAAGCAGTTACCATCACCAACAACCATTCGCAGTACAGCATTTCAAAGCAGTCACCACCACCAACAACTATTCGCAGTGCAGCATTTCAAAGCAACCACATTTTCATTTTCAAACCATATTAAGGGCACTCACAGTTGAGCAGACATGTGTTCAGTATTATTCACAGCTCAGAGAGTGGTGACCCTCTCGCTTCCTCCATCTTGCAGAGGCTGAGTGAGGAACAACACTTCCGGGTTTTATATTCCCTCACCCCTCTCATCTGCAGGGGCAGCAGAGAGAATGTCAACATTTTTAAAACATTAATAACTCTTTTATTTTTCATTGATGGGAAAAATCCACTTGTCCTGCGCAGTGGAGGGAGACTCTGAGTAAGATGGCCAAAAATCACAGCCGTAAGTGGCAGTGTGTTTTCAAAAATCATGAAGCAGAAAAACAGGTAGTGGTCAAGATCTTACTTTTAGTAATATAGATTTCATAGTCTGGTTCTCGGTACATATGACCATTAAACACTGTTGACTTGACTCTTGAATCAGAGCTGCAGTAGAGACCAAGTCATAACGTTTTAAAGAAACACACATATAAAAGGGCTGTCCCACTCGGGTGACCTAATTGGCAAGTTTAGAAGAGTTTCAAAAATTGTCATGTTGAAGACCTTTTTTGACTATGTAGAAGACCTCCTTCGACTGGTTACGACTAACTGCGGGAAAATTGAACACCAAATAGCGGGAGTGAAGATGTCCTCCTTCAATCTCCTTCGACCTCCCTTCGATCATGATGAAGACTATCTACGATTACCTTCCACTACCCTCGATTACCTACGACTAACATGCCAACCTACTACGACTAAACCTACGAGTAAAAAAAGTATTGATTTTTGGTGACTTTTTTTTTAACTTGCGGGCATTTTTTAACATATTGAAAAAAATACCGTGACCTAGCTGAGGCCTCGAGTACGCGGAGACCACTCTCGAGCATGAAGGAGAGTTATGAAGACCTCCTACGACCTTGTGTCTACCATGCTGCTAGTATGAGTCGAAGGCAAACTCGCCAGAACTCGCGGATTAGGTCGCCCAAGTGGGACAGGCCCTAAAGACTTCCAGATGCAAAAGGCATAAAGTGGTCTGGGGGAAAAGAGTTGGAATACTCTGTTGCAACAGATGATCAACTGTGGCAAGGTGGACTGGGAGGAGTACTCCTGCTTCTGTTGTTTGTGTGTTTCCAGTGATATTTGGCTTGTGAACATGGACAAATTTGATGCAAATCTTTAAGCTTTGAATGTGCTAGGTCCACCCATGAGGAGATTGAGAAATGTAGGTGCTTATTAGTACAAGCCGACAAGGTACTAATCCTGAGAAGACAAGGATTGTTTTAAGAGTATAACTTTATTTACAATATATACAATACAATGGGTGTTTCATTGAAACAAGAGTGTAGCATTGTTAATTATGCACCCTCTTTGCTAACAACCAAATTACCTCCATCCAAATTGTCAGCCTGTCACAGTTAACGGTATAGAAATGTACATACATGATAACTTTTACATAATGTCAGGTAAAGCCTTTTTAATAGTATCAGAAAATACAAGACATGAAGGCATTCTACCCACATTGATGAAAAGGATATGCTAAAAAGCAGCAGTCATGCTTTATAAGCTGTCTGTACTGCATGCTTTCACTGGTACAAATATTTAGAGTGAATTATACAAGTAGAATCAATGCACAAGCTTTTTAAAGTTCTGGTGACTGTATTTGAAACATGAACTTCAGTTGTAAGTCACGGTTCATCATAGTTCTTTGTAAAAATGTTACAAAAAACAAATTGAAAAATTATAATTGTTTTGCAATTTTACAAACGTCAATGAGTCTAGCTTCCACTAACGAATAAGTCTTAAAATAGTATTTATTTTTACTAATTAACAAAATTTGATATGGTTTCAATGTTGATCAACTGAGGTTCTGTTTGACAGCAACAACCAGTAATCCAGAACTGATGAATGTCCAGTCACTCAGTACAAATAATTACATTGTGCCAGTTCACTTACTCGTTTGGCAATGTCACACCGTTTTAGCACTTGATATTGTGTTACACAAGTTATATTGAACAAAGGAAACACAAAGCACTGAAACAGAGTACCAGTAGTCAGCAGACGATCTTCAAAGATTCGAAGATAGTCCAGTAATTGTCTCAGAAGGATGTAAAGGAACAATAATACCTCTTAAATATTGACAATGTATTTACAAATAGTCCAAGATTATGTACATTTATTTACATAGTCATAAATATGTTAAATTATACTGCTTTCCTCCGGGTCTATAAATATTCTATGACAAATAGCAAATTAAAAAATAAAACCGTTTGCAGCAGGTTGAACGGTCATAGGAAGCACAATATACAAGTTTTCTTTCAAGTAACCAAGTGGGAATAGCAGAATAACACTTCAATTTCAGGAGGCAGAAAATCATTCAGTACTGAATATGCAATATTGTTAAAAGAATGCCATATTTTCTTCTTGGATCCCCTTATCTCATTTGTGTTATTGTCACATTCAACTACTTGTCGTCATTTAAGACAACTGACAACATCATTGAAAATTACAGCCATTCTCTGTAGTGGCAACAGATGGCAAAAGAGACACAAAGGAAGTGCCTTAGTGGTGTTTTGAAGCTCGAGTTGTCAATGGAAGTGCCACATTGTTCATTACAATTGCACAAATTCAACTTCCAACAACTACTGCTTGGCTTTAGACACGTGACTTAGAAAGGACAATGTAGTGTGTTTTGTTTTCTGCTCGCAAATCATCATGAGTGTCTTTGATGAGAGTCCAATGCAGCCTCTACAAAGTGTGCCATTGATGTTTATTAGCTGGACAGAAAATGGCTCTGCGAAAACAATTGATACTGCTCCCCTGTTTACATTGCACATTCACAGATTAGGCTTCTAGAAGTGGAACAGCTGGCAGATGTGAAGAAATGCCACAACTGTATTCAACCAATGGTACAAAACATTTTGAAAAATGTAAAATCTACTTCAGTCGTCTCATTAACTATGAAATGGATTCTTGATGCCAATATTCTCAATTATTATACATCACTAAAAACAGCATTATTATACAAGAAAAAGCAGCTTCAAAAAAATACTTTAAACATGCTGAATTCTTCGACAAGACATAGTTACAAGTTTAGTGTGAAAACTAAATCTCCAATTATCTATGATAAGCTAATTATGTTAGAGATGCAGCAAGGAAACAGGCTTTTCAGCCCACTGAGTTCAGGCTGACCATCAACCACCAATTTCACACCAATCCTACATTCATCACATTTTTACTTTCCTTGCCGATTTTACCTCCCACTTGGGACAATTTACAGGGACCAATTTACCAACCAGCCCACAGGTCTTTTGGATGTGGGAAGAAACTGAAGCACTTGGAGGAAACCCACAGGGAGAGCATGCAAACTCTACGCAGACAGTACCCAAAGTCTGGATTGTTACACCTTTCCTCAATTGCAATCAGACACGAACTCAGCAAACAGGTGAGAACCCTTAAACCTACAGAGCTGGACACGATATGTTCTTTTCGTCTTTTGTTCCCCTTGTGCCTGAGGTAGGTACAATGAGATAAACACCAAATCCACACTGAAATCTGTCCACTATCACTATTTCTTTCAGCGTGAATGTTGACAGTATTGGGATATGGGACACAAGAGTGGAATCTGATCCTACACTTATCCAGCATCCCAGATAAAAGGGGGGCAATCCTGTAGTTGATTTGTGAGGGACATGTTCTATCCCTCACTGGCCTAGGGATGTGGCCAAAGCAAATCTCAATTGATGCTCCTGTTGAGGTGCATCAACTCCAGCCAAGAACTGAACTTCTGTTCTGCGCGTTTCCTTTATCCCACTGGATGCATGCAGTTTATCCAAAGTCATTTTTATCCAAAACAGATTTGAATATTTCCAATATTTCAAAAACAAACAAAAATAATTAACATAGTGTAGAATGATAGAACCACACAGCACTGAAGCAGGTCTTTCTGCCAACTTCATCCATGTAGTTCTATTTGATTCATTTGTAAAATAAACTCGGCCAGTTTACAGCAGAAGTCTTTCACTGTGTCTTGCCTGCCAACGTGTTATTGTTTTTAATCAACATTACATTTTGAACAAGAGTATACACCACTCTTTACTAAAAATGCAGGTTGCTGCCTTAAAATTAAATAATCAAGTCTATGTCCACAATAGTTTTGTTTTTAAAAAAAAGTCAAAAATTGCTGAATGTCTACATGCTGACTGTTTAAATCTACTAATATACAGTGAAATATGGCCACACCCTAATTAATTTAGATTCAATATCTACAAGTCAATTTTCTAAGGGTTTATAATGCTTTGTTCCACCACATACGTGGCCGTATAAATACATATTATACACCAATTAGTCCATTCTCTAGGAATGGTATTATTATGGCCTGGGCCCACATTGATCAATAATCAGTTACAATATAAATAGTTTAGTATTTTGGACAACTATTCCTAACTTTGAGGAAGACAGCAAACATGAATGCCTTTCAGATTTCTTGGAAATTTCAAGGCTGGAAAAATAGTAATTGTTCTTCAGAGTAATGCTCAGTTCTGTTCAGTCGAGTATGTGGTTTTCTTCAGCAGCAGTTTAGTGGCCATCATCCGCTGATGCGTTGTGGATCCAGTCGAGAATTATGAGCGTCATGCATCCACACATAACAAATATGCCGCAGATCAGGAAAATTAATGCCTGTGGGGAGAGAGGGAAGAGCAAACTAGTTAATACGGTATTTCTTTTCAAATGGTTTATGTAGGTGTGTCTGCAAAACATCCTATTCTAATTAAGAACTATTAAAAACAGGAAGCATATTAACTACTTAAGAATACTTTGATGAAACAAGCTTCCTATTTTTTTTTAATTACTTTCCATGCGTTTGTGATTTGGCTGAAGAGACTGCATTTTAGCAGAGGGTCCAAATGGCCTCTCACTCTGCAGCCTGTCTCTTTTACCTTCTCAGTGAAGTGCTATTATTTCCAGTGTCTTGTAGGCACAAAACGCTGGAGTAACTCAGCGGGTCAGACAGCATCTCTGGAAAAAAGGAATAGATGACGTTTCGGGTCGAGACCCTTCTCCAGAGTGAGAGTCAGGAGGGAAGGAAACTTGAGGTGTGAAAAGATACAGAACAAATCAGAGTTGGGACTGATAACTCAAGAAAGGTGGAGCCCATAATGGTCCATTGTTGGTTGTGGAAGAGGTGACAATGAAGGGATACAATCAGTGAAACTCGCAAAAGGATTAAGGTGGGGGAGGGACAGAGAGAAAGGGAATGCAAGGGTTACTTGAAATTAGAGAAATCAATATTCATATCGCTGGGTATTAAGCTGCCCAAGCAAAACATGAGGTGCTGCTCCTCCAATTTGCGTGTGGCCTCACTCTGTGACAGTGGAGGAGGTGCAGGACAAAACGGGTCAGTATGGGAATGGGATATATATGTATGTGACATAAAATCTAACTACTCTTTTTGTACATAAATAATGTGAAAATACATCATGCACCAAAAGGATTGTTGCATAATCATATATTAAGTTGATTAAAAACAAAACAAATATTTAAATTTAGGTGAAGATAAATGTCTCTAAGTATGAGCTAAAATAATAAAGGTTTGTCCTTATAAACATTTTATTTATTGCACTTAAAAATTAGTTTTTCAACATACCCCAATCTTCTGCACTGATTTCATTGGCTCTTTCTTTACAAGTTTAAGGTAAAATGCGGAAGGCAGGATAAAAATCAACATAGCAGCAGCAGATGAACCTAAGGAAACATGGATAGAGGATTAATTTTCATCAGGTCCCATACATTTGATAAAAAGTGCACACGTTATGGAAGACATTTTATATTATGTACGCACCTATGAAGCCAAAGATATCTCGGATGGTAGGAACAAAGATGACCAGACAGTTAATGCAGCTCAGAATTACAATAGTGATTATTGTATGACGTATCCAGTTAAATTCTTTGCTGGGGAAAAGCAGCTGCTGAACAGAGACTCGAATCTATGGGAAAAAGTTAACATTATGTCACATCATTCATCCAATACCACATTTATTACACACTAACAAATGGAGGGAGTAGGTTTTGTGCCATCAAGTAACGATGGCTAGACAAGATAAATCCAGCTTGGCAAGATGCTGCTCTAATGATAATAGTAGCAATAACTGGAAATGAGGTTAACTTGATCGACTTAAATAATCATTATTGATATCACACGTATTATTTCACCTAATTATTTTAGCCTTATTCAGGTCAGAAAGACAGTGAGCCTTTAAAGTAAAAGCGTCACAATGATGCAATAAGTGTTTCCCTTCTCAATGTTATAACACATAACAAAATGCTGGAGTAACTCAGTGGGTCAGGCAGCATCTCTGGAGAAAAGTTGATGTTTCGGGTTGAGACCCTTCTTTCAAAACCTCACCTATTCCTTTTCTCCAGAGTTGCTGCCTGACCCCTTGAGCTACTCCAGCATTTGTGTCTATCTTCGGTGGAAACCAGCATCTGCAGTTAGTTCCTACACATAACAAGGGATTTTGTCTTGCATCTAACCCAGGCTATCAATTCTGATCTTTAAGTGGCCAGACCATTTGTATGATTTACAAAAAAGTTTACAAGGAGGTGCAGCAAGCAGTTAAGAAGGCAAAAGGCATTTTGGACTTTATATTAAGAGGAACAAAGTTCAGAAATAGGGAGTAACTGGAAAAGACATTGCAAAAGAGATTTACCAGGTTAACTGAAATAAGTGTCCTATCATGATAGTCTAAAGAAGTTGCATCTGTCTGCTTTGAAGTTTAAAAAATTAGGGTGATCTTATTGAAACAGAAGATTCTAAGGGTAGATTTTGAGGTTTCTACTAATGGGAGTCTCGAATGAGGGCACACATATTTTCTAGGGGAGCTAATTTAAAACCCAGGTCTGTCAAATTTCATTTTCATAAGGCAATAAAACTCTGGATCATTTTATTCTCGAGGGTTGTGGAATATGGGTCATTATATGTGTTCACAGTGGAAGTAGATTAATTTGTGAAAGATTAAAGAATTGAGGGTTGTGGCGAACTGGTACAGAAGAGGAATGGTGACCAGGGCTGATCAGCCAAGATTGTATTAAATGGTGGGGGAATACTTGAGGGGCCTGTTCCTCTGTTATATTCATGGCATAAAGCACAGAAAAACATTTATTTATTAGCAGGTTGATCTTTCATGTTAAATGAACATAGGCAACAAAATCCCATATTTAGCATGTATAACCAAAGGCAAATTTCTAGTCTGATATTGATTTCTTCATAAGGAGTGTACTTACTGGAAAAAGCACAACTGGAACTGTCAATGTAACAGCCACAAGTACTGCCAGACGGACAATAAGGAGGACAGTATCAAATTGGTACACCCTTGAGTATGTGTGAAGTAACTCTGGCTCAACTTCACCTGTAGAAGGGAAAGAGATGAGAGGTTTTAATTTAAAACTTTATTTCCTTTTCTTTTTAAATCTATCAGGAGAGAAAACACATCAAGAAAAAAAATTCAGAAACGTCTCTAGTCATTTTGCTATGTTAAATTGGAGTAATTAGCAGGCTTCAGGAAAAATAATCAAGGGTCAATGAGCTGAAACAAACTATGTTTCTCTCACCACATATGCTGCCTGACCTGCTGATTATTCCCAGCACTTTCTATTTTTAGTTCACAATTCAGCATTTGCAATTTCTTTAGTTTAAATATCAGCCTGAGGTTCAATCTAAATATATTTCTTTCTGGCTCAAGGCCATGGCACATACATAAAATATTCATGATAATTGTTCAAACCATTAAAAAATGTAATTGCTAAATTTGTGTTTCAGACTTTTAGGTTATCCAAATTTTGTGGAAACACTATTTTTCTGGAACTATATACTGATTCTTCTCAAATAAAACATATACAATGATCAAGATGACACATTCGTTGGAATGAATTAGCAGGTGATGCATTTCAGCCCTATCCTCACATGAGAATGGCTGTTTAATCGAGGTGATGCTGTCATGCTGAGGAAACAGTAAATGAGGAGAAGACAGTGGCTCAACAGAGTAAAGGATAAAGGAATGAGAGGGTAGATACATTAATTGGGACTTACCAAGGAAGGTCAGGTAACCAAAGAGAGCAGCCAACAGGTACATAATATATATAAAAAAGAACGAAACGTTGGAAACTCTCTGCATCTTCTTGCGAGATCGGCTAAAAGAGAACAAAATATTGTTTTGATTAATTCATCCCAGTTCATTTAACATAACAATATGGTAATTAATAAATTTACCACAGTCAATTTCAATAAATTATTAGCAAATGATCACACATTTCAGGTTTTTTCTTCAATAGGTAGCACAGAATATTTTTTCTAGGAAATTAACAGGAGCAACACGTTGCTGGCAAATGTTATAGGTGATTTTGATGAGTGATGGCCGGCCGGAGAACAGAATGTTTTTTTCTTTCTTGGAACTTCGTGTTAATATCAGATAGTGCAAAGTTTGGTGGAAGCAGAGGGAAAAGTACATCTAATCTGCTCCAGTGACATGCTTCAATACCCTCTGCTGGAAAAGCCTTTCTGTTCCCATTACCAGATATGTGACTGATTATAATGCAAGTGTTTATCAATAGTTTATACCCACAGGCGAATGCTGTCTACGAACGAGACCACAACAGTCCCCAATTTATTTAATAGAGAATACTTCTGCTGAATCACGTGGAATTAAATCTCACACATGCTAAATGCAATATAATAGAAATGGGTTCTTACTCTTTGAGTTCTTCATAAATAGGAAGTACAGCTGGATGGCACACAAAGGCAAATGTCAGAATTGGTACGGCATAGACAGTCTGAAATACAAAGGAAAATGGAAAGCTTAATATTAACAATTTACATTTATACAGCAAATTTATCTTAACAAAACCATTCCAAGTCAAGGGCATTATTAAATGTTATAATAATAAAGATCAGGCATTGGTGTTTTGTTTTAATTGACTTGATTGAAAGAAAGATGGAAAGATGCAGCAAGGAAACAAGCCTTCGGCCCCCTGAGTCCATGCCGATCATCCATCACCTGTTCACACTAGTTCCACGTAATCCCACATTTACATCCATTCCCAACATGCTAGGGGCAATTTGCAGAGGCCAATTAACCTACAAACCCACACGCCTTTGGAATGTAGGAGAAAATCGGAGAACCCAGAGGAAACCCATGTGGTCAAAGGGAGAACATGCAAACTCCTCACAGACAGTTCCCAAGGTCAGGATTTAACCTGGATGTTTGGTGCTGTGAGACAACAGCTCCACCAGCTATACCACTGTGTCTCCCAATACCTCTTAACACTGAAATCATTGTACTGCAAGGTATCATGAGCAAACATATCACAATGCATACGAGTCTCATATGAAATAAATCATGATCTTTTATGTTAATTTTTAAGCACATTTTCACAATTGATTCATTCTTACCTGTGAATTGAAGACAAAGTATTGCGGTTTACATATATCCTCATCGGTTTCATTGTGCATTAAACTGGGCTCTGAAACGCTGGTAACTGCTTCATACGCTGATGTTGCAGTCATCATTATCGTCATATTCAGTGTTGCATTGCCTAGCTCCTGGTCCATAAGGGGCAATGGACAAGGAATTGCAGAGTGCTTGTGAATTACCTGCAAGTATTTGTAACATGAGAATTATAATGGATAAAAAATAAAAATGGATAACCACAGTTTGAGAATGCCAGTAGACATGTTTTCTTTAAGTCCACTCTAATTCTCCTGCTCCCCACAACCTCAAGAGTCAGTGATGGCTCATTGAGTGCAGTGGCAGTGCAATGTGACCTACACCAGAAAGAGTACAAGTTCTAAGTGCTGGAGTAATTCAGCAGGTCAGGCACCATCTCTGGAGAACATGGATAGGTGACGTTTTGGGTTGAGACCTAATCTAATCTGCTCCAGTGACATTCTTCGACACCCTTTGCTGAAAAAGTATTTCTGTTCTCATTGGCAGATATGGAACTGATTATAATGGAAGTATTCAAAAGTAGTTTAAACCCACAGGCGAATGCAGTCGACGAACTAGCCCAGAACAGTCCCCAATTATTTTAATAGAGAATCATAAGTTTAGAATTGTACACTTGCTAAGTGCAATATAATAGAAATGTGTGTCACTTATCCATGTTCTCCAGAGTTGCTGCCTGACTGCTAACTTACTCCACCTCTTTGTATCCTTTTTTGTAAATCAGTATCTGCAGTTCCTTGTTTCTAGGTTCAATGCATGTCTTGTTTAAATGGGTTCCAAAAATGTACCAGAGAGCTGCTACAACTGACATTGACATAACTTGGAGAAAAGGATGCCGTTACCATTATTGTTTAAATATGGAAAGTCTTACGAGATCGAAAGTCTTCTATCAGAATGCAACAACAAAAGGCTCATTCTCCTGGTTCTCATGGGACCAGTCATTTAAAAAAAAAAATTGTCGATGGATCCACATCCTGGAACTCTTATCCAGCATTTCCCACAAGTTCTGCAGGAGATAGAGTTGGTGGCTTACCACCAAATATTCAACGGCAATTAGCGATGGGCACTAAATGGGCTAACACTTACCTCCCATCATTAAATAATAGCTCTGTTGTTTGCCGGTAATGTTCTTTTCCCAAACATGTATATTTTAAAAAGCTGTAGATGTGTACAACAATGGATGGTAATGCTTACATGAAGCTTTATCCAATGTTATTCACTGATTCAGTATTGTTACCCAACATTAATATTTATCTCCACATCAGCTGCATGAGTTATTTCAACCCTGGGACATACAAATATAGTTTGTCAATATGGCTTTGGTTCTGTCATACTCAACCAGCCTCTTGGTAGTTACTGGATTAACATAACAGCTGGGTTGACGGGATCTGGCTTTTAGAGCAATGGAGAACGGCAATGTGACAAACAAGGCTAACAGCTACCTTCCACCATGAAAAAAAACCTATGTTACTGAGAAAATGAGTATAAAATCAAAATATAAGACCCTTTGAAAAAAATAGTTCTACCATTAAGCAATTTTACACAATTTCTGCAGTCATTTCTAACAAGATGAATCCAATTTCATACTTACAACTATTAGGAAGAAGAGCATGCAGAGAAGGGACAACCCGCTGGTGTAGCCCAAGTAGCCTGAAAAATAAGAGAGGGAATTTATAGATGTCAGTAACATCCTTCAAATATTTTCCAATTCATGATTTAACAGTAAAATCAAAGAATATTCTTCATAAAGGTAATTATAATTTTGCTATGTTGCACAGAAAGAAAATGTGATCTATTAATATATCTACACTTCACACAGTCACCACAATGTTGAACAGATTGAAAAAAACAAACATATCTGAACAAAACTGGTTGATTAATAATGTCAATTCCCAACTGCGGCTGTGCAATTCTATGTCCCCGAGTTGTGTGACATTTAATGAGTCTTGCATCAAGTTCACATTTAAACAGCGGGTAGTGACACTGAGGGGGTGGGAGGATCTGGATGTACATGATTTGTTTTCTACTAGTCACTCATTTGATGATGAATCCTATTGACAACCCTATTCTTCTTAACCGAGTGCAGCATGTCGCAATTCATTGTATCAAGAGGAAAAGTAATATGGATTTTGGTTTTACAAGCAGTGATTTTAGTGTTCAGATTAAATTCTCAGCAAATTATTTCCACAATGGCAAACTGCCCACTTCAAAACAGAAAAGGCATTGCCTACAAGAAGTCATGGATTATTAAAAGTACAGTATATTCTTACTGTCATTGGCTTTCAGCGTAAACAACTCACCTAAATTCTTCAGCAGGGACAAAGGAAGAATGATGAATAAAGACACTAAAAGAACCAAGTAGTCACCATTCACGTACCATTGTCTGAAAAAAAAAAAGCATTTCTGTTAGTCTTATTCCTGTTAGTCTCAACATAACAGCTGAGATGTATTAACTTTACTATTGAACATCTTGCTGACCAACGTATGGTGGAGTCTTATAGGATAGATTGAGAAATGTTAATTGCTTAGAGGCTTAAGCTGTCATTACAATTTACATTTTATTTTACTACCCATACATTCAGCTGTGATTAGATTTCTCTACATTCCCAGATAGGAGAACACATATGGAGCCAGTAAGAACCAGAATGTAGGTTTACCCTAAACAAATTCACACACACAACATGGAACTACATGAAACCAGTCCAAAACATTCATTAGCCACATGTCACTCGAGACCAACTGGGACAGGCTGGCAAAACAAGTTGGAACCAATCCTGAAGGAGTTGAAAGACTCCACCACCTTTCTCAGCAATAGAATAAATAAATCTCACAGCTCCTATTTTCCACAACAGCTGCATCTTATTATTAAAACATACAGTCCGAATACAGTTAATCGTCTACACAAAAGGTAGCTACAAAGCTGCGTGAAAACCAGAAACAGGTTTTATTCCGGTTGATTCTAATTACGCCAGGCATGTGATGCTCAAGAAATATTCCACAAAGACTAATTCACTGATTCAAGTTAAAAGGTTTGTTGCCAATTGCACACTATTTAATGGTGAAGAGCACATCATTGGTGGTGCTGCCTTTCCACTGATGTGAGGAAGTCAGCTTCATGTAACCATATGCTATGAGTATAAGAGAAGCACAGGTCTGCTTGAGGCCTTACTTGACTTGTAGTCAGTGTACAATGTAGAATAATGTAGCACATTAATATTATACACCTAAATCATACAATTAAAGAATATTATTGCACTGCAAGTTATTTTGAATCTGATATACATTATTAATTGTTAGTACTTTTAATGCGTGACTACACTCATCCTTCCACTGATATTACTTTAACAGTGGTGCCTATTCTGTATTTGGAGCTTAATTTCTAATTATTTTGCTTCCAGGTGATATGACAATGCTGTATTCTCAGATAAAGTATGGAATTCCCATGGATAGAAACCACACTTTAAATCTATTGAGGCGATATTGTTTTTCAAAGACTGCCAAAAGCACATGTTTATTTGCCCTGTAGCAAACTTGGTACTCATTTGGGATTGTTTGGTGCGGTTTTACGTCAACTGATCAGCTGCTCATTGCGACAGAGTGTATCAAAGAACAGAGAAGTACATGGGTTTACATAACTCGGTTATCTCTGTAAATGGGCGGTGGGGAGGCGAGCTCACAGTATCTGGTCGGATTAAATATATAGAATGAAAAAGTAACCCAGTAAATAAAATGTTTCAATGTCACCCTTTACTATTTTGTTTTGACAAGCAATTATATGCATTTATTCAAAGCCAAGCATAGCTGTCAGTTCTATTCTTAGCTTATCTTTCCTAAAGGAATTGGATGATGCCACATGGTAAAATCTTTGGAAACTCCATGATAAGAACAAGAGTACACTTTGTCATGTAGTTTTCCCAATCGGTGTCGTGCTTCTCCATTATTCAACCCATGTTGCTTAAATCATTTGCATGTTTCTAATTACTGTTTGCATTGTGGAATCTACTTCCAGTTTGATGATACAATTACTGGGTTTTACAATCATTGAGGTGGACTAATTATACCAACTAATTATAATATAACTTTTGTATTCAGTTCCTGTCCAACTTTGCACTGCAGTTTGGGGTGACTAAGAATCCATTTCAGCACGGGTGGCTCAAAATGGCAACTGGGACTTGTGTGAAGAGGGCAAGGAGCTGTACATTTGCTGCAGCAATCACGATTGATGCTGATCTCTCTCTCTCTCTCTCTCTCTCTCTCTCTTTGGGATGAAATTAGAAACATCTTCACTGTGTCCATTCTAATGAAAGCTTCACGCCTCAAATGAAAACATAGCTGTTCCATCTGCCCATCCTATAGAATAATTCAGGCATTGTTCTGTGTATACCAACTGTATCAAGCCACACTGTTCTCTCCCACTTCCTGCAGCAAGATCATAACAAAATAATGTCTTTGGCATTGGATATGCAAACTATGGCAGGGCAATGAACATACCATGTCCTCCTCGATTCTCTTTAAACCGAGTTCTGGTTGACGAACAGTTTTTATGGAAATTAACCATTGGGTGTTAACGTGCTATAGAAGGGTGTACATTACAGTTGAAGACTTTGGCTGGAAACACTCTTATACCAATTGAAACCAGCCCTTCATATAGCACTAGCTCAGTTGGGTATAAAACAGGACTTTTAGAATAAAAATAGAAAATGCTGATAAAACTCAACAGATCTGCTATACTGGAATGGGCTAATATACTTAGGATGATGATAGCCAACAGAATACAAGGCATAAGAAAATGTATTACACTGGGTCAAATGAAGCATTCCATTCACATAAGTTGCTTTCTGCAAGGGGCGCTGAACTTCACTAAATACTGTCACTTTGTGTAGTAGTCAGAAACAGGCCCTTCAGCCCAAATCATCCATGCTAACCAGGAACCAACTATACTGGTCCCATTTGCCTGCATTTGGCCCATATCCTTGTAAACCTTTCCTTTCCATACACCTGTCTAAATGTATTTTAAATGTTGCTACTTCATCTGGCAACTTGTTGCATATGCCTACCATCCTCTGTGTGGAAATATTACTCCTTACATTCCCACTAAATCTTTCCCTTCGCATCTTAAACCTCTGACCCCCCCAGTTCTTGATCCCCCTCCAAAGGTGAATGTTTCTGGAAATGTTTTTTAAATCTCTGGTACAAATCTTTAGCATATTGTGCCTGACATTCGGTTTGTAATTCAACGTACCCAGTCGTTTCCTCATGTCCCAGGAAAGCATGAATGACAATTGGTAGCTCATATTTCACAATGTAGAGGTAGCTTGATGTAGCTGTAGTAAGAAAAAGGTAAAGAAAAGTATATAATGAAATAAATATCTAAGACCGTCTAAACGTTGACGCTAAATGTCTTTAGATTAGAATATATAGACCTTAGGAGGATGTTAATATTTTGAACGAAATGTAGTTTAGGAAAGTAGTAGAATTTTACCTCCAATATTCTGCATCGTGATTGAAAGTGATGCTGCCAATTTCCCAGGTAACCCAAATGCTCTCAGTCCAAGTTGTTCATAGACCAGTGAACCTGGGACAAAAAACAAGGTTTAATGCACGAACATGAAAATATTTCATTCTGATTGGATTAAAGTATGCACTGAAGATAATCAATTACCTCCTTCCTTTGCAGTCTTCAGTAAGAGATGTATGGAATACAGGGAAAATACTGATACACAACTCAAAAGGATCCTGGAAAAATGCAAAACAGTAAGATTGCTGTTATATGACACTAAACAATGAATCACATTTTCATTCAATAATGTTACCTTCTCCCAGCTAACATTGATTTATTCCACCTTCCTTGATCTCCATTCCCTTTGATCTTTTTGCACCTTCACACTTCCTTATCTATCTATCTCCCCCCTCCTCCCCCACCCCGAATGTCAGTCTGAAGGAGGGTCTCGAGCCGAAACGTCACCCATTCCTTCTCCCCAGAGATGCTGTCTGTCCTGCATTTTGTGTCTATCTTCGGTTTAAACCAGATTTTGCAGTTCCTTCATACATACACACTTCATTCAATAATGAATGGATTGTAATTTACATTAAAGTCAATGCCTAACTGCAATATTAACAAGTACATCTTCAGTTGTAAGGAAATAAAAAGTGATGGTGAACAGTCGTTATTTTGCTTTAAAAACAAACTTCAATCATTTCACCATGTGGCTAACTAATTGGCTACAACACTGATTTTTCACACATTGCCTTTACAGTGCTGTTGCCTTGTCCTGCTATCTTAAATAATGCAAGATCAGAGCAGTTTCCCAGCCAAATCAACAGACACTCACATCCACAATAAGTAGTCGTGTTTGCAATTGCACTGTAACCCAACTACATTTCCACCAATGTTAAATGCAATTTTTATTTTTTCCCGATGGTACGGCAACTATGCACATCATAGCAAGATTAATTACACTGGTTTCTCAGTCACTTGAGAAATAACATTTCAGCAAATGATCATTATAGCAACCACTCATTATATTATCAAACCAATGTCGAAACACACAAAAATGACTATTTACCTCCCTCACTAGTGATTGATTCCATTTTAAATCTACGTTCATCTTTTCTGTTGCTACACTGGTTGCATTTCAGAATAAGAAACAGATCTATACAGTGTGCAAGATTAAATATCAAGCAAACTCATGATTTTACTATGATTAATAGCATTAATAAGAACATGCCATTTTTTTGTATATTTATCCTCATATTTCAAGAACAGCCCTTTACATTTCCTTGAAGACAGACTGCTTTGCAAATGCTACAATCTATTGGCACAAAGCGATAGCAGCATTATTTACAGTTTCTAAGCTTTCATGTTGTTTTAGTGAACATGGATGCATAACCTTGGTACAAAGATTGTATTCCTTTTTCTGATGACAAACTATTATTTTAATCAACACCCTTGCTGTTGTGTGGGCATAACTAGACATATGGGAGAAGCAATCCTATTTATTCAGTCAGTCACAAGATTATTTGCCTAATCTTGAAGTTTAGGAGTGCCCTTATTTTTTACTCCTTCATCAAAGAACCCAACCTTTCTTAAATAAGTGGTTGCCTCCGGCCAAATATTTCAAATGCCTCTTTGTTGTAAATTGGTTAGATGGAATGTCTTACAAGTAGTCTCCCTTGTTAACAAACAGTATAGGAAATACATTTAGCCTAAGAAACTCAGCAAATTAGCCACACAAAGCATGGGTCGGTTCTTATACTGGCTGTTTGCCACCACATGAAACCCATTTTACAATATAATCTGATGCATGAATAGGATCTGCAACATAATAATCAGATCACAACCCTCAAATCTAAACTTCTTAGGCTTAAAAACCGATTCCCACTGGTTGCCACCAAATCCTTTGTTTGTAAACATCCCTTTAACTCCCTCCCCCACTAAGAAAGCATTACAAGTCCTCTCCCAGCCTGTGCTGCACTATTACTCAAGGTCATCTCCAACCAGTGACTGAGAAACACACAAGGAAACAAACCATCCACAGGGCCATGAATAAATGATTCACCTCAAACAGACTGAATAAGCAATCAAGTCTGAACGGTTCCATGCTCTCTCAGCCTATTGTTCCCAACATACTTGCCCATCATTATCATCTGTTACTGTTTTGTCAGTTACTGTTAAGGCACCTCGCAAGGATAAATTAAAAGATTTAAAGCTAATGCTTAGTCCTGCCCCATTCTATGCTGAACTTCACATACGTAGTTGCGATCCTTTCACATGTCAATTGAGATGTCATCAATGGTGTATATTAAAAGTGCACAATTTTTATAAAATGGACAATTTGAAAAGCTGCTGCGACTCCTCCTCCCCAGACACGTGACTAAACAGTAGGTAAGGAATACAGCAAAGGACCGCAGTAGGTTGCTGCAGTCAGTGCTGCACTGCAGCGTCAGCAGGTTAGGAGCTGCATCTTGCAAAGCACGTGCTTTTTGTTTTGCCGTCTGTGAAACACTTACACAAAAAGTACGATTCCAGTGTTAGCCATGGCATATGCCAATCCGAGAATGCCACTGCCCATAATGGCATTGCTGAGGTTAAATGCTGAAATTCCAAATGAGGTATTTCCAGTTCTCTGGCAAAAGAAAATAATAAACAGATTCAGTAAACCATAGATGCCAGAGCATACTTCTGAATGGAAATACACAGAATAAAGCACTTACATATTCTTCTTCAAATTTCTTTTTCCCATAGTACAAATTTGGCAGAAAATTCTGACTTTCTGCATCATGTTCGGCATATTGACTGCAAGAATAAAAATAAAATTGCAGCATTAAAGAAAGCTGAATTGCTGGTAGATTCTTGAATGCAAGTTATTATTTTTTTATGGCACAGATCACGAGTTGAGAGATCTGAATTATTCATTAAACCATGTGATGCTCTATAATGCAGCAAGGACGGTACAAAATAGCTCGCATGGCAAACGCCTTTCCATTAAGTACAATTAGGAGAGCATTTTATTCAATTAAACTAACATTTCTCATTATCAGAAATCTGGAGATATTCCTTACCTATTAATGGGAATCTTTTTCGTGGGAGGGTAGTCGTTGCTGTTGGTGCTGCTAGTGTCGTCATCGGGTGTGATGTTAAATCTGTTCATCTCCGTTATGGTCATGGTCAGACGATTTTAGTGAAACACTTCTAACTTTGCGTTTGGTTCCTTCTCTCTTGTGTTGCAACCGGCGATGTGTACACTTCCTCCGCCTTCTGCCAGCGACCTGCCTTTCCCACCCTGTGCTTTGTCCGTGTGGTTTCCCCTAAGGAAATAGTGAAATGTCAATAACCAGGCAACCGGCTGAACATCCACCTTAATTGTCTCTCTCCACGTGATCTGCTCAGCTACCCACTGAGCTCGAATGGAAAAATACTGTGAAGAACAGCTATGTGCCGTTGTCTCTGTCAGCCCACTAGTCTCATCACGAGATGCAGACAAAATCCTGGATGTGTTCAAATCAGACAGAGTAGCCTGTATTAAACATCAATATATGGGCATATTTATTTAATAAATTGAATACAACCATTGCCCTGATCTGACGATTCCATTATCCCAAACATTTATATCTCCAATCGCAACCTGTACATTTCAGTTCCATTTTTTTGGCCACAATTTTACATTTAATTTCTGACGAGGGGAGGGTTGCGCTTATTAAACACCGCAACCAAAACAGTCTCGTCTCTGCCCTGCACTGTTAATCCCGCCAGGGGTAGGGTGACATTTGAATGAGTCATGAGACTACAACACACGAATCCAATGTAATTTTCCTAATGGTTGCTTAAAACTCAGATTTACCGAAAGCAACGAAGTAAAATATTTTTTTGCTCATGCATCTTATATAAGATAAAAGTAACATAATCTCAAACAAAAGCAATCTGGCCATTGACGTGAAATTCGAAATGCTGGATAATGAATAGGCGGCAACGAGCCAGTTGCATCATCTTCCTCTTGATGACTATCGCAATACATGCATGTTGGAAAATAACCGCGGACATAATGCTATCTAAATATAATATCTATATTGAAGGCTGATCAGGCATCAATCCATTTCTACTAGAATAAAATGAGAAATTAGGTTAAAGAGACAATGGTTTGAACATATTGCTTACCTCTTCCCAGACGTGGCTTATAAAAATAAAAGATCTTCAATTACAAATCAGTCCGATGTTTGAAATAACAAGGGTAGTTATTTACATCCAAAAAAATGTCGAGTTTAAAAGAAAACAGAACGTAGTAGAGATCAAGATATCTCAAGAAGCTTGTTTAGTGAAGATTAATTCTAAGGTAGCCCCCCTTTGGATATTCGTCCAGCTGTATCTGTTTGTCTGTATAGATATATTGTTATTAAACTGAGATCCGATCCGAAAAATACGCCCGACCGACCAGTGCCACTCCTGTATATATGCCGTCTCTGTGTCAATGGGGTTTTTTCCGACTGATATTAGAGATCGGTTTAAAATTGCATCAGAAAGGGGTGGAGTTTTATTCTCAATCCGCCATTCGTCGGAGTGGCAACTGTCACCGCCTCCAATTGTAAGTTAAAGATATCTAATTGTAATGTTTGTAAACAAAGCCGTCCATATATATATTGTACATAAATGCCCCATATATAGGTTGCGCCTACAAAGACAAACTGTCAGATGTTGTACTTGTAATAATATCACATTTAGGTACCAGAGCCCACTCTTTGGTTTGTAATATAAGAATATCCTATGTTAATTACATTTCAGGGTTTTCGTGATTAGCAGGAAAGGGTTCCTGCTGATCCAAGCTCTGTTTTAGTCACTGAAGAGACGATTCTTTGCCTTAAAACGAATTTTAAAAATAATTTCTATTCATTTCCAGAGAGAAGAAAAATGTGTACACTCAATTTCCGGAAACCGTGAACAAATGCTCACTGGATCCACCCAAACGTCATGTTCAAGGTAGGTTTAAAGACGATGCTTGTAGGATCATCAAGTATTTGATCCGGATGTGAGTAAATGTTTTATTGAGGGAAGGTCATCATGCATATCATCATGTACAGAGCGGCGCGGCTCTGATCCGCTGAGAAAGTCTTTAAATACTCCAGAGCTGATCAAAGATTATTTTATAAAAGCACTTTTGAATCAGGGCTGGCAAATCAGAGGGAGCAAAGGGTGGTGTTTAACAGCCTGCAATGACCCTGAAGACTGATGCGCCAAGTGCTGCTCATACATTGTTTTTTTTTGGTAATTAAAAAATAAATAAACTTTATTCAGAATTAAAAATATATACAAGACAGAAACTGCACAAGACCTCTTTACACCTTCTCAGTGTCAAAACATTTAACAATGTTCAACATCGCATTGGTGTTCGCACCTATCTTTAAACAAAACACCGTTGCCACGCATTTGCACCCCCCCCCCCCCCCTCCCCCAGCCCTCCCGGGGTGACGTCCCTTCCCTTGTTTGAGGGGTATCCCCATCGGATTATGTCTTTCAATGCCCAGCAGCGGAAGAACCCTTGACTGGGCTGTTGGTACATTGATAATACAAGTGATTTTTACAACATAACATTGTAACTAGGCAGAGGCACCCCAACAGGAATATTCCTAGGCACGTTAGGTTTGTAGGTTATTATTACGTTAGGTTTGTAGCACGGATTTTGAATTAAGGTCATTTTTGTTTTTGCCTGGGAAAAAGGGGATTTGGGTTTCTGATTCCATTTATTTGATATTAGCAATCTGCATTTTTGCAATATAATTCATCACGAGCAGAGCCGCCGTCATTGTTTCCCTTGCTTTGGAACAACTAATGCGTCATTTTGACACTCGACATGCCCCTCTCTTTGTCGTGGCCCCTCCTGTAACTGGGACCGGTGCCAATTCCCAGCAGAAGGTGCGTACATTCGTGTGTGTATGTGTGTGTGTGTGTGTGTGCGCGTGCGTGTGTCCTCTGCACATGATGTTATGCAAAGAGACCAGAGTAAAACTCAGGAGAGTTAAGACCGAGGAGACAGCAGATGCTGGAATCTAGAACAAAAACAGAACCCTGCCAGAACTCAGGATGTTAGGCAGCATCTGCAGTGGAAGTAAAAGGTGTAAGTGGGGGTTTCAGGTCAAGACCCTGCATCAGGGCTGTGAAGGAACAGGGAAGATGGCCAGTATATTGCAGTACTTGGAGGTGTGGGACATACGCAGGTGAGAGGAACAACACAATGGAATGGACATTGAATTTTCCTATTTCAAGTAACCCATCCACCCGAAGTGCTTATCTGCCACGCACATTTTCTCTTTGTTCGTCCCTACCATCAAAATCCCGCCCCCTTCCACACTGACCGGGATCCACTACTCATCTGACGCCACCTATCTGCACCAATCTCTGTCTCATCCATCTTCCTTTCACCTCGTTCTGTCATCTCATCGTCCCCTTCCCATTTAGCTTTAGTTTATTTATTATGGTCACATGTACCGAGGTACAGTGAAAATATTTTGCTTGCATGTAATCCGGTCATAGGAAATACTTGGTTCTTTGACTGTAACCAAATTGTCCACAGTGTACAGATAAAGGATGAAGGGTACAACATTTAGTGCAAGATATAACATTGAAGTCCAATTGAGGTCAGGACCGCATTTGGGTCCATCTATCACCTACCAATCTCTGTCACACAGAGAGTTGTGAGTCTGTGGAATTCTCTGCCTCAGAGAGTGGTGGAGGCAGGTTCTCTGGATACTTTCAAGAAAGAGCTTGATAGGGCTCTTAAAGATAGCGGAGTCAGGAGATATGAGGAGAAGACAGGAATGGGGTACTGATTGTGGATGATCAGCCATGATCACATTGAATGGCGGTGCTGGGTTGAAGGGCCGAATGGCCTCCTGCACCTATTGTCTATTGTCTATTGTCCCACCCTCTCCTCCAGTTGGTTCCATCTGTGCATCATGCCCCACCCCAACCAGTTGCACCTGTCATCTAACAACCTCTACATCACACCCCGATGTATTGCTATGTTCTGGCAATCTTTCTGTTCCCTCTTAGTCCTGACCCTGAAATGTCAACTTCCACCTTTGCCTCCATACTCATCCCACTGAATTCTCCCAGTGTTCTGTTTTTTTCTCTCGACAGTGGGAGTATGCATGGAGATGGACTCCAACAGGAAAATGTTGAGAACAGGTGAAAAATTTATCAAGGAAAGCCTTTGCTGTCGTGCCAAACTGAGAAAGAGAGAGAGAGAGAGAGAGAGAGAAGCAAGTCTAGCTCCAATTCAGAAGATAGACACAAAGTGCTGGAGTAACTTAGCGGGTCATGGCAGCATCCCTGGAGAAAAAGAATGGGTGACGTTTCAAGTTGGTACTTTTCTCCGGGAGGTCCGGTTTCAACCCACATTCCAAAAACGTGCAGGTTCTTTGGCTTCGGTAAAAATTGTGAATTGTCCCAAGTGTGTCGGATGGTACCAGTGTATGGGGATCGCTGGTCAGCGCAGACTCGGTGGGCTGAAGGGCCTGTTTCTGTGCTGTATCTCTAATGATCATATGTTTTTTTTTAAATTCTGTTTTTTTTGCAACAGTGTGTTGGAAATCAAGCCCGAAGCATAGTCAACATTCTGTAGCACAGTTAGAATCTTGGGCTGAAATCACGGCATTTTTACAGTTTTGATTGAGACCTTTCAGCCCATTGAGCCAATGGTAGCTCCAAGTAAAGTAACCCTTGTCAATTCCATTCACCAGCTCGAGTCACAGAGTCATACACCATGCAAACCTTTGGCCCATCAAGTCTGCGCTGACCAACAAAGCATCCATTCACACTAATCCTGCACAAATCCCATTAGTCCAACAATTTATGCACTCTCATGTGCCTATCTAATTCCCTGCTAATTATATTTCTGCAGGCAAAGAGTTCCAGATCATAACTGCTTTCCAAGTAAATTAAAATTTCCTTGAACTTCTATATCCAATTTTTTAATATGCTTTGTAAATTATAGAATTTAACAAAAACTAAAACTAATGGAAAGTCACAGTAGAAGGGCCAAGTCTTTAAGGTAAGGTCAGAACTTTGGTCAGAATGGAAGAGTAATAGTAAAGGTGTGTAAGAAAGAACCGCAGGTGCTGGTTTAAATCGAAGGTAGACGCAAAATGCTGGAGTAACTCAGCGGGTGTGGTAGCATCTCTGGAGACGTTTTGGGTCGTGACCCTTCTTCAGACTTCTTCAGTAATAGTAAAGGAATGTGTGAGGAAACAGAAATTGGAACTGACCAGAATATATCTTGAGTGCAGTCCCACTTCCGGTGCTGAGACACAATAAAATGAAGGATTTATGATCTTTACCTAGATTATTTATTGCTAAGGGAAGCGGCTTAGTTAAAAGTAATTAAAAAAATGGCTAGTCAAGAGGGCATACTGGAAAGCTTGAATAAACTCCAGGCGTGTTCTGCAGACTGTCTGGAGGCTACAGGTAAAGGAGTCTGAGAGAGAGACTGTTTAAATCCATCAAAGACAATGCACTGTATGGTGCTGTTAGTGTGTGTGGCCATGGAAAAGGCACAGTGGAAAATTACTGAGAAGTTGTGACTATCAGTTGAAACAGGAAAAAGAGACACATCAATGCTCTGTGAACAGTTCATGTTAAAAAAATGTGTTGCAAGATGTTGGTGAATTATTAACGTCTTACTATGTAAGATGCCAGGTGCAAATTGACCTTTTTGTGTATATAATGTTGAAAAAAATTCCATTCTGTGTTTCTGACTGTATCACTGAGTTAAAGAGTGCATGCTTCTTCCTATCTATACTGCATTAATATTGATAAAACCATGAGAAAAGTTTTTAATTTTTCGATGATTTTCTTTCTAATTAATAAAACAAACACAGGCGGTATTCAAACACTCGAGGAGCTGCAGAATGGACTTTCAACCTCAAATAATGGGAAAATAAATTTACCCGTGGCAGCCTTGAGCTTTTATGAAAGATACATATAACTTTCATGGAAAGATAGATTTTGAAAATTACAGTATACTAATCCATGAGGAGCAAAGGATTAAGGCATGAAAGCAATTCTAGGACTGATTCACAGAATCATAGCATGGATGTAAGCCTCTCAGCCTGTCATGTCTGTACAGGTTCAATGCAAGAGCAAACCAGCTAATTCTACCTACCTGGCCTCTCCCATGCCCTAATCCATAATTTTTTCCTTGTAGATGCTTGCCCAGCTCCTTTTCAGAGGATAAATCAAATCTTCCCTCACTACTCTCTCAGACAGTAGATTTCAAACTCTAATCATTCGCTGTGTGAAGAAAGCACCTTGGGTGGCACAGTGGTGCAACGATAGAGTTGCTGCCTAACAGCGCCAGAGACCCAGGTTCAATCTTGACCTCGGGTGCTGTCTACTAAGTTTGTACCTTCACCCCATGACAGTATGGGTTTTCTCCAGGTGTGCCAGTTTCCTCCCACATCTCAAAAGGCATGCAGGTTTGTAGGTCATTGGCTCCTGTTAATTGCCCCTGTTGTGCAGGATAGCCTAATGTGAATGGGTGATCATTGGTCAGCATGGACTCAGTGGGCCGAAGGGATGTTTCCACGCTGTGTCTCGGAACTAAAAACTAAACTAAATACTTGTTCTGCCGCATGTCCTACACTTCTTGATCTCTCCATCAATGGCAACATATTCTCTCTATTTACCATTCATGATTTTATAATATAACACAGCACAGGAACAGGCCCTTCAACCCTTAATTAAATAACACTTTCAGGTACCACTCACAACCTCCTGTGTTCTGAGGAGACCAATACTAGTTTCTCCAGTCCCTCCATATAAGTGATGACACTTGTTCTTGGAGTCATCTTAGTAAATTTAAATCTCTTTTGTACTCTCTCCAATGCTAACATTTGTTAATTGTGGCCCCTGGTACCAGACACACTACTCCAGTTGTGGCTGAACCAATGTTTTATAAAATTCATCATGACTTCCTTGCTACTGAACATTGTTACACGAGGAGCCAAGAGTAGCACTGGACATCAATGGTTCCAAGGTTTCATTGTTCAATGGTTCTTTATTGTCACATGTACTGAGGTACAGTGAGCTTTTATTGCACACTATTCAATAAATGATTAATATAGAAGCACAATCTTAGATAAGGTACAAAGTGTCTAGAAGTAGTCCACTGAGACAATATACAAGATTCGCCAGGTGTTGGCGCAATTTTTAAAGTCCAAGTTGCTTTAAGTGCAGCCGTCCATAAAGGCCCATTGAGCAGGTGGCATTGCTGGCTCGGCCAGGCCAAGGGAAGTTGATGGTGTCCTCCACTGCTGCTCCACTGCTGCCTCGTCCAGTCCGCAAGTTCAGTCTTTTGGATTGGCCCCAAACTAGTCGTATCCCTAGCTGCTGCAGGGCCTTTAGCCATCAGCTCACCACGGATCTTCACATTGGCAAACCATCATCTCTCTCCTTGCCTGGCCACCGTTCAGTCTTTGTGCCCAGAGCGCACCTCCTGCAGCCAAACCTGAGAGCACAGAAGGTTTCTTTTACCAGCCCTTTGTTCTTGGCGTCCACCGCTGCCATCTTGACTCTCTCAACCCTTCTCTCCGGCTCTCCAGTCCTCAGAGACGACAAAGGGCCGGGCCTGGCAGGTTCCTTTTCGAGGACGGGCTTCCTGGCTCCATGTTTGGTGAGCCAGGCCTGCTATTGGGTGATGGGTGCGGTACCATGGTCTGCCACGTGGCACCACAGTTGAGAAGGATGCATTGGTTTTATGGTACAATTAATGTAGAGGAAGAATGAGAAAAATGGTGATTGCATTGAGTGCATATTGTGAATAAAATATATATTTGAAATTAAAAATAAATATGTTTCTATTCTTAAAACACTGGATCTCATTTACTTTCCTTAAACATTTTGCCAACCTACCTTGTCACTTTCAACAAATTCTGGTTCCCAGTTCTCTTTGCTCTTATACCCCTTTCAGAAATTATATCAGTAAGTTGTTTCACATACATTCTGCTCAGTGTACTTGAGTCCAGCGAAGTGCAAGATCAGAAATTCTAATGCAATCCCTGGAATGCAATCCCTCTCTGTCAAGTCAAGAATGTTCAATTGTCATATGTAACTAAATTCATTGCCACAGACGGCTTAGAGCCCATGTCAATGGATATCAGGGATTGACAGATTCTTGATTGGTACGGGTATCAGGGGTTGTGGGGAGAAGGTGGGATAATGGGGTTGAGAGGGAAAGATAAATCAGCCATGATTGAATGGTGGAGGAGACTTGATGGGCCAAAGGTTTTTGCTACCAAAGGTTATCCAATTTGATGGCGAAAACAGGAAGGCAGATTATTATCTGAATGGTGTCAAGTTGGGAAAAAGAGAAGTACAACGAGATCTAGGGGTCCTTGTTCATCAGTCACTGAAAGTAAGCATGCAGGTACAGCAGGCAGTGAAGAAAGCGAATGGCATGTTGGCCTTCATAACAAGAGGAATTGAGTATAGGAGCAAAGAGGTCCTTCTGTAGTTGTACAGGCCCTAGTGAGACTACACCTGTCGTATTGTGTGCAGTTTTGGTCTCCAAATTTGAGGAAGGACATTCTTGCTATTGAGGGAATGCAGCGTAGGTTCACAAGGTTAATTCCTGTGATGACAGGACCGTCATATGTTGATAGATTGGAGCGGCTGGGCTGGTAAACTCTGGAATTTAGAAGGATGAGAGGGTATCTTATTGAAACATATAAGATTATTAAGGGTTTGGACATGCTTGAGGCAGGAAACATATTCCCGATGTTGGGGGAGTCCAGAACCAAGGGCCACAGTTTAAGAATAAGGGGTAAGCCATTTAGAACGGAGATGAGGAAAAAAATTTTCACACAGAGGGTTGTGAATTTGTGGAATTTTCTGCCTCAACAGGCAGTGGAGGCCAATTCTCTGGATGCTATCAAGAGAGTTACATAGAGCTCTTAAAGATAGCGGAGTTAGGGGATATGGCGAGAAGGCAGGAACGTGGTACTGATTGTGGATGATCAGCCATGATCATATTGAATGGCGGTGCTGACTCGAAGGGCCGAATGGCCTACTCCTGCACCTTTTGTCTATTGTCTATTGTCAAAGCCTTTGATAAGGTCCCACAGAGGAGATTAGTGGGCAAAATTAGAACACATGGTATTGGGGGTAGGTTATAGACATGGATCGAAAATTGGTTGGCAGACAGGAAACAAAGAGTAGGGATTAACGAGTCCCTTTCAGAATGGCAAGCAGTGACTAGTGGGGTGCCGCAAGGCTCGGTGCTGGGAACGCAGCTATTTACAATATGTATTAATGATTTAGATGATGGAATTAAAAGTAGCATTAGAAAATTTGCAGATGACACAAAGCTGGGTGGCAGTGTGAATTGTGAAGAGGATGTTATGAGAATGCAGGGTGACTTGGATAGGTTTGTTGAGTGGGCAGATGCATGGCAGATGCAGTATAATGTGAATAAATGTGAGGTTATCCACTATGGTGGCAAGAACTAGAAGGCAGATTATTATCTGACTGGTGCCAGATTAGGAAAAGGGGAAGTGCAACGGGACCTAGGTGTCCTTGTACATCAATCACTGAAAGTAAGCATGCAGGTATAACAGGCAGTGAAGAAAGCTAATGGCATGTTGGCCTTCATAACGAGAGGATTCGTGTATAGGAGTTAATAGGTTCTACTGCAGTTGTACAGGGCCCTGGTGAGACCACACTTGGAGTATTGTGTGCAGTTTTGGCCTCCTAATTTGAGGAAGGACATTCTTGCTATTGAGGGAGCGCAGCATAGAAGGTTAATTCCCAGGATGGCGGGACTGTCATATGATGAAAGAATGGAACGACTGGGCTTGTATTCACTGGAATCTAGAAGGATGAGAGGGAATCTCATAGAAACATATAAAATTATTAAGGGATTGAACAAACTAGATGCAGGAAACATGTTCCCGATGTTGGGGGAGTCCAGAATCAGGGTCCACTGTTTAAGATTAAAGGGTAGGCCATTTAGAACTGAGATGAGAAAAAACCTTTTTACTCAGAGTTGTGAATTTGTAGAATTCTCTGCCTCAGAAGGCAATGGAAGCCGATTCATTGGATGCATTCAAAAGAGAGTAAAGGGCCTGTCCCACTTTCACGACCTAATTCACGACCTTTTTTACTCGTGGACATTTTTCATCATGCTAGAAAAATGCCCCGACCTACTTGATGCCACGAGTACCTACGACTAGTATCATGTACTCCTACGACCTACCTACGACCTCGTGACGACCATGCTGCAAGTATAAGTCAAGGGCAAACTCGGCAGAGGTTGTGAATTAGGTCGTGAAAGTGGGACAGGCCCTTTAGATAGAGCTCTTAGGACTAGAGGAATCAAGGGATATGGGGAGAAAGCACAAACGGGGTACTGATTGTGGATGATCAGCCATGATCACATTGAATGGTTGTACTAGCTCGAAGGGCCCGAATGGCCTACTCCTGAACTTATTTTCTATGTTTCTATGTTGCTATGAATGGCCTCATTATTGTCCTAGAATTTATGAACTTATGAAAATGGAACATGAATGTCTTACTTGCATGAGCATAAAAGATTTGTAAACACTGAAACGTCTGTCCATTTGCTACCTGACACAGGGCAGCACGGTGGCACAGCCGCAGAGTTGCTGGCTCACAGTTCCAGAGACCCAGGTTCGATCCTGACTACAGATGCTGTCTGTACGTAATTTGTACGTTCTCCCCGTGACCATGTGGGTTGTTCCTGGGATCCCCGGTTTCCTCCCACATTCGAGTCGTACAGGTTTGTAGACTGATTAGCTTTGGTAAAAATTGTAAATTGTCCCTAGGCTGTACGATAGTGCTAGTGTTTGTGGTGATCGCTTGTCGGCACGGACCCAGTGGGCCAAAGGGTCTGTTTCCTTGCTGTATCTCTAACCTAAACTAAACTAAATTAAACCAAACTAATCAAACACACTTAGTTCTTCCAACAGTTTGTTTATTGCCCACAGATCCATGAGCGTCTTATCCTCAAAAGCCCATTAATCAATCAATCAGTTTTATTCGTCACATTGCACATAGAGTGCAAGTGAAATGAATTTGTCAGCAGCGGTACAATGATAAAGAACACACAAACACAATAAAAATGTAACACAAACATCCACCACAGCATTCATCACTGTGGTGGAAGGCACAGAAATTGGTCAGTCCTCCTCCATTTCCCCCGTGGTCGGGACCTCAACCCTCGGCAGCCGTCGCTGCGGGCGTCCAGATGATAAAGGACAAGGTAAAAGTCAAGGTAAGTACAGGATCGGCTCTTCCCCACCGGAGACCGCGGCTTCAGGCTGATGTAGGCCGCAGGCCGGCGGTCGAAGATTTAAAATTCGCGCCGCAGCCAGAAGCACCGCAGACCGCAGTGCCGGCGGTCGAAGCTCCCCTCCAGGAGTGATGGTAAGTTCACGTTTGGCCCGCGGTAGAAGTTGGCCGCGGGCCGGCATTCGGGGCTTCTTCTTCCCCCCGGGTCCCCCACGAGGGATCCCGGGCTGTAGATGCTGCGCCAGCTGGAGCTCTGCAGACCACGGTTTCAGGCTGCCGGCTGCCGCGCTCCCCTCCAGCGAATCCCAGCGTGGGCTCGCCCGCTCCACGCCGAGTCCGCACTGCGCCCGCCGCTGAAGCCCCGGGCGCGTCTCCGGGAAAGGCCGCGCCGATCCTTGCTGTTAGGCCACGGGGGAGGCGACCTGGAAAAAGTCGCCTCTCCGTGGAGGAGGCGACCAAAGCGGTTTCCCCCTCACCCCCCCACACTACCCCCCACACAAAACACACCGAGAAACATCAAAAACATAATGTAAAACATACTAAAAAATGGACACGCTGCTGACAGGGCGCCGGCTTGCAGCGCCCCAACCACCCTCTTTCCTCGAGTCCTGAGGAAGAAAATCAAGTGCATTTGAACCACTGATAGAGAGAAAACATAACTAGAGAAATTAGTGCAGTTGGATTTGACAGAATTGCTCTTGCAAAACTGCTTCTCCCTTGCAGCTGGATCCAGTGGTTTAGAGATTCCAAGAACCAGCTTGTGACTAATACTGAATTCCTACAGCTGCTGAGGGAGGCAGATGTTGGTCCACAGCCCTTCTTCTGGGAGAGCAGTAGTTCTGTCTGATTGTTGCCCTTATTCATTTTGAGCAGGTGCTTGGTTTCCATCAGAAGAGTGCCATCGACAAGGCAACAAGGTTGAAATTGCAACGTGAGGCATGACATCCTTGTGCTCCCGGGAGCAGTAGTGAACCGGGCTATGGATTCACATTCATAAAACCTACAAGTAATGAGTTGTAGAGAGACTGAGAGGCTGTAGGTGATACCAACAGTCGCAGGCGAATCACAGAACTATGCGGCACATAAAAAGTGGAGAAGGAAAAACATTCCAGTCTGCCTTCAGCTGTTAGCAGAATTTTGATAACCAAGTCTTGAGAACCAACACAAACACTAATATTTGTATAAAAGCAGAAGCAAGTACAAACAGAGGGTGATGAATCTGTGGAATTCATTGTAACAGACAGATGTGGAGGCCAAGTCATTGGGCATTTTTGAGGCGGAGATTGACGGATTCTTGATTAGTAAGGGTGACAAGGGCAGGGAGAAGGCTGGAGAATGGGGATGAGAAGGAAAGATATATCAGCCATGATTGAATGGTGGAGTAGACTCGATGGGCTGAATGGCCTAATTCTGCTCCTATCTACTACTTTTTTCTTTTTTTTCTACTTTTTTTTTAGATGTTTTTATTAAGGACAGTGCATATTTATAAACATTTGCATGCAATACGCAAGATTATAACTATAGGCTAATTTCCATCTGTAGTCCCTCTGGTAAACCAGGTTAACACATCACAACACATTCAATCCATAAGAAAAGAATCAAAACAAAACAAAAGACAAACAAAAAACATAACAAAACAGACAATAAAGTTAAAAAGTAACAATAAAAGACTGCCAGATGATGATATTACGGTTGATTATGAATACAGGTTTGATTTTCCAGTAACCATTTTTTGAGTTGTTTTGTAAATGTGGTGATGGTTGGCAGATCCCGTATGAAGCATGACCTTATTCTGTCAAATTCTGTCAAATCCAACTGCACTATGACATGACCTTATGAACAGATGATAAATCCAGTTAAATTAGTGTGAAATTAAATGAGGAAGTGAAAACAATCAAAAGGGGAGCTCTATGTCTGGTGTGAGATGAGAACCCAAGCAGGAGGCAATAGGTATCAATTCCTTTAGTTGGAGCTGAAGTGAGACTGTTCAGTGGTGCAGCTGGTAGAGATGCTTCCTCACACTGCTAGTGACCCGGGTTTGATCCTGACATCAGGTGCTGTCTGTGTGGATGTTTGCACATTCTCCCTAACAACACATGGGTTCCCCCTTTGTGCTCCTGTTTCCTCCCACATTCCAAAGACGTGTTGGTTTGTAGACTCAGTAAAAAAGTACCCCTAATGTGTCGGGAGTTGATGAGAAAGTCTGATAACAGAATTAATGCAAACAGGAGATCGATGGACGGAGGGCTGAAGGATTTGTTTCCTTGTTGTATCTTGAAATTAAAACTAAAACAGAAGCAATAGGCAGAGTTCCTATGCCTGGAAGAGGGGGGAGATAAATTCTGTGCATTGCAAATCCCTAAACAGTTGGTAAAGAAGATGATTTCACTCTGTGAAGTGCACACAAGTTTCTTTCCCTTTGATTGACCCATGGCACCTTACTGAAAAGGAGCTCAGATGAGAACAGGATATAATGAAATTGTTATATCCCACTATTCCTTATTAGATTGGACAAACTAAGCTTACAGGAAATAAGAAAGGAGAGTAGAACCAAGGAACTGCAGATGTTAGTTTACACAAAAGGACGCAAAATGCTGGAGTAACTCAATGGGTCAGGGAGCATTGCTGGAGAACATGGAGAAGTGACGTTTTGGGTCGGGTCCCTTCATCAGACTGATTGTGGGGTGGGAGGTGAGAAAGCTGGAATAGAGGAGCGGCAGGACAACATGGCAGGTAATAGGTGGGCACAGGTGAGGAGGGAACGTTGATAGGTAGTTGGTTATAACAAGGGACATAGATTAAAGCAGAAGGTGTAAGATAGACTGGTTGAAGAGTTGCAAATTATGACAAAGGAACAGGATAGGACAGATTTAGAGGGATATATGGGCCAAACACATGCAGGTGGGACTAATCTAGATGGGGCATGTTGGTCAGTGTGGGCAAGTTGGACCGATGGGCTTGTTTCCACGCTGTATTACTCTATCTACGACTATGGTGAAACCTACTGTATATGCAACCCAGACTGATAAATCAGAGCTTCAAAATTAATGAAGGCATGAGCTCTGTAAGACCCTTTTAATCATTGTAATCATGCTTTTGGAAAGATTTCATTTTCTAATTTTACTTTAAAGTTAGATAATAGCTTTATTAGTTGAGAATAGAAATATAAACTGAAATGTAAAGTGTTATTTTAATGAAGGGTTTAATCCCAGCTAATCCTAATTTATTAGTTCAGACGTCAAAAGTATCAAGTCTCAGAAACTGCAGGAATACTCAAGCGTTGCATTCACTTGCCAGCTATTTTATTCCCAAACTGGTGATGCGTAACACAACCCATTAAAGGTCATTTCAAAACTCTGAACATATTATACGGCAGGGGTTGGGAGGCATAATTATGTCACCAGGTTTGGATGGACCTATGGAAAAATTAAACAAGCTATTGATGTGAAAGGAAGTGGTTACCGTATGAAAACTAATACATTTATACTGTGCACTTAGAATCTTTCATGCTTAAAATTAATTTGCTATAGTCCTGGCAGCAATCACAAGAATAACCTGACTCACTCATTAAGAATGTACCTTTAGAAAGGAGATCAGGAGGAATTTATTTAGTCAGGGGGTGGTGAATCTGTGGAATTCATTGCCACATGATGTTGTGGAGACCAAGTCAATGCATATTTTTAAAGTGGAGATTTACAGATTCTTGAAGTTTTCACCATTCATTGGTAAATTGATTGATTGATATAATTTAATTGCCACACAACCAAGGTCGGTGGTATTTGGGTTGCCAGCAGCGGTACAGTAATAAAGAACACAACCACAATAAAAAACTTACACAAACATCCACCACAGCATTCATCACTGTGGTGGAAGGCACAGAGCTTGGCCAGTCCTCCTCCATTTCCCCCCGTGGTCGGGACCTCCACCCTCCACAGCCGTTGCTGCGGGCGTCCAGATGGTAAGGGACAAAGTCAAAGTCAAGGTAAGTCCAGGATCGGCTCTTCCCAACCAGAGACCGCTGCTTCAGGCTGGTGTAGTTTTAAAGTACCTGCCGTGCTTAAATGATGGTAAAATGACATTGAAGATGTCCAATCCACATCTCTGCAGACATGGTCCTTGCCAGTTTGGCATCTGAGGCCTTGCATCCCTGCATGTGTGGAACAGATGCCATTTTGTTGCCCTGCCATTGAAAGTATCTGAGGAAACATGCTAATGATCCCAGTTTCTTGCACATGCAGATTTTGCACAAGAGTCAATATTCTCATCAGAGTTTGCAATGAAAGCAAGACATGCCCCATCTACATTAGTCCCACCTGCCTGTGTTTGGCCTTTATATACTCCTCTAAATCTGTCTTTCTGTATGGCTCCATGTAATTATAGATTGCTGACTAGCTTGAGAACAGTGTGTGTTGTTTCCTTGTACTCACTTCCAGTCAAGTAGGATACTAGGGCTTAGTGCAGGGTAGAGTTAGGGGTTTTTGGATTTGGCACTAGAGGTATTTCTAGCTGTGAGGTCCTGTGATCATAAAGAGATAAAGACCATATTTCCTTCCTTGTCGTCATGCCCTTCTCTCCTCTGGTAGCTGGTGCTGTGTGACGTGTCTAATTTCCTCTTCCTACACCTCAATCAGCTATGCAATTCCTTTCTTACATTATCATCCACCAGCTGATCTATAACAGCATTTGAACATTTTTGTGATGCAGCTCTGAATTTCATGGATCAATTTTGTTCAAGCCTAGGCATGTATTCTAGAAACAGTTCTAGTGTGTTTCAGATGTTCTCTTCACAGCTCTGATGGCAGAGCATAGTGAGCAGAGCAAGTGAATAGTGCTTAGAGTCATAGTGTCATACAGTAGCAATGTTACAACATTTTGAGATTTGAAAAATCAAGTCTGCAATTTACTCCATCAGATAAAGCATAAAAATAAGTTTAATTTGACACCTAATTCACTTTCATATCTTCAGTATTAAAAAATGTTATGGCCATATTCATACTCGGAAATTAGCATCTTGTTCCCTATTGCTTTTCCATTGACTTAACACAAAAGCTGTGATCGAGGACAATCAAAAGCCCATAACTTTCTTAAAAATTAAGAGAACTGAAATAAATTTTCCGTTATTATAGATTGAAGCATTCTGAAACAAATATGAAACAATCTTACTTGGATGGCCTGAAATTAAAGCATATAATTAGTTAGTTACCCAAATGTAGCTAATTACAAAATTCAATTACTAGATCTAAACATCTATCCTTTCTTAAGAAAAGATTAACATTTTTTAATAGCCTAAGTGTCCAAATAACATTCACACAAGAATTCACAATATAACATGATTTTTAAATCTCATTGTCATGAATTTATAGGCCAAATGGAAGGAATTTAGTGATTAATTCCTGTAAAATTAATGGCCATTTTAATCATCTTGCGAGTGGGATTTTGTGGAACGCGATCGTTTGGAACGTTGCAGTTTGCAGTGAATTTAAACCCCATATCGGCAGGAAAAATACTGCTGGTTCTTATGGGGCCTAAATCACCTTTTCGCAACGTAAAATTTGGATTAAGGTAATCCTAAGAAGCACGTTTATATGTAAAATAAACGGCTTTCCTTTAGCTGTCCCGTACCTGAAATCTGTCCCCGTTGTCGACGTTGACGGCATTAGAAGCTGATTTTTATTTTACTCCAGCGCTGAAATTGTCTAACGATTTAAATAAAAAAATTCACAGACCGGCAGTCGGAACAATTCTTCAGCATAAGCTAGCACCCTGAGAAAATATATCCAGGACAGGCAGGATAAAACCGCATTTTAACCCAGCCCCCCCCCCCCCAAGGCGCCAAAGTCGCGCGCACGGCCAGTGACAGAACTGCAGCGCCGCTGAAGGTAAGTTTTGTAACATATCTACATACAGCATGGAGATAGGTCCTTCGGCCCAACTTGCCCATGCCATCCAAGATGCCCCTGCTATACCTGTCCTACCAACCCATGTTTGACTCATGTACCTCTAAACCTTTCCTATCCAACTTGACATTGCTGGTAATGCTTGTTGGTGATCACAGTTGAGGGAAGGATATGCGTGGAGCATCAGCTAGCAAAATGCCATATGGCTTCTTGTTAAGTAACAAGGACTGTTTTTGTTGACCAGGAGCCCACAAGCACCGATCCCTAGTAATGATTTTAACCCTTTTACCAAGATGGCATTAGACATTTAATGACGACTAACTTGCGTTTCTATGAACAAACTAATTTTTACCACCTACTGATCAGTGTGGCATCATAAGCTGAATATTGGTCCTTCGTGATGCTCACTTCAATCAAGGCTGTTGCAAAAACTATTCATAAGTTCATAAGTTCTGGGAGCAGAATTAGGCCATTCGGCTCATCAAGTCTACCCTGCCATTCAGCTGATCTATCTTTCCCTCTCAACCCCATTCTGCCTTCTCCCCATAACCCGTGACATCCTTACTAATCAAGAATCTGTCAATTTGTGCCTTAAAAATACCCAATGACGTCCTCCACAGCCGTCTGTGGCAATGAATTCCACAGATTCTCTACCCTCTGACTAAAATAATTCCTCCTCATCTCTTTCCCAAAAGGTACGTCCTTTTATTCTGAGGCTATGGCTTCTGGTCCTCGACTCTCCCACTGGTGGAAATATCCTCTTTATATCCACTATCCAGGTCTATTACTATATTATTGTTATCTCTTAATACAATTGGAATTGTATATCCACCATCATCATGCAAAATAAGGTTAACTAAAATCAGATAGACCCATAGGCAATGATCCTATTCCAGTCAAGACTTAGGCGCTAACAGGCTAGTCAACTTTGCAAATAGCTCTTTCGTTTATTTAATTCCCATCACTGCCGTAGTTGCTCTTTTTATTACTCATCCCCAATTTATCAAGGTAGTGTAATTTAAGATTTAGCTGTTTTGGTGAATCTGGTGTTTTATACATGCCAGACCAGGTAACAAAAACAGTGAATACACAAGTAAACAGCAGCAAAAGTTGGCCACTTGACCTGTCACGTCTGTCCTACAATTCAATATGATCAAGGCTGATCTACATTGGCATCAACTCCCCTTCTGTGCCTATACCTCATGATCTTTAATTCCCCACTCTTTCAAACATTTATCTACATCTTAAATTAATACAATGAACTGGCCTCTACACGCTCATGAACAGAGAAATTCCAGAGATTCACTACCCTTCTGAGAGAAGAGATTTCTCCTCAGCCCAGTTTAAAATGGTGGGCTACTTGGTTTGTAGCAGAGTTCCTTCCCTGAAGAGTATTAGTGAACCAGAGAGGCTTTTACAGCAATCTCGTCGTTTCATGGTCATCATTCCTAGTAAGAGCTTTTCAATTTCAAATTGATTTAATTACTTGAATTTAAATTCACAAATGTACTTAAATCAATTAAGCTACTGGAAACCAGTTCATTAACATAACTACTATGCTATTTGTTTCTGTAACAACAAGCTGGGAAGAAATTAGGGCAGATGTCAACCAAAAGATTCTTCTGTCAAGGTTCCTGGGTGATCTTTACCACTGATGCTATCACACTTGCTGAATGTTTAGAGTTTAGAGTTTCCTTTATTGTCATTCAAACATTAGTTTGAAATAAATTGCGTACCTTGCAGTCATGACAGAAAGAAACCCAACAGAACACACAATGAACACAGTATAACACAAACATCCATCACAGTGAATCTCCAGGCACCTCCTCACTGTGATGGAAGGCAAAATGTCTTATCTCTTCCTTGCTTGTTCCCGCTGCGTTGAGGCGATCCAGGCTTTCAATGTTGGGCCCCCCGCCAGGTGATGGTAAGTCCCGCGGCTGATTCCTAGCTCCGCGAACGGGCCGATTCAAACTCCGCGACCCGGGGCGGACGAAGCTACCACCCTCCAGTCCAGCGGATGTAGTTGTTGTTGCGGGAGCTCCTGAGAATCGGTCACCAACATGGGGCCTGCGAGCTCCTGATGTTACCGTCCACAGGGCCCGCGGCCAAAGCCTCCGAAGCTCCGAAGTCAGGTCGCAGCCACAGCGCCACCTCAGCCTCTGAAGTCGGCCAGTTCCATGATGGTGAGTCCACAGGCTCTGCCACTGGAGCCTCAAGGTCGATTCCAGTTGGAGGCCGCCAGCTTCACGATATTATTAGGCCTCAGCGCAGACGGAAACAGAGATGGAGATACGACAAGAAAAAGGTCGCATCCCCGTTGAAGGAAGAGGTTAAAAAATGTTTCCCCAAGCCCCCGCACATACACAACTAAAAATAAACTAAAACATACATCTAACAAGACAAAAGAAAACAAAAAAAAGGAAAAGACAGACGGACTGCAGACGAGCCGCAGCTGCATGGCAGCGCCGCCACTTCCATCTTGCTGGCATTTTCAATTTTAATTTAGAATTCCAACATCTGCAGCTTTGATAGATTGATAGAGTCATCGAGTCATGCAGCCTGAGAACAGTGGTCACTGGTCCCAAATGGCTCATCCACAAACACATCATCCACTTGCCCCTCCTAATTTCCTAATATTAATTAAATTTTTATAATTTACTTTAGAATTCTCACTGCTGGTTCCAGACCCCATCCCATTACATCCAAGTCACAAACATTGCTGACTTGTGATTTTCAAACTTATGGTATTGCATCTAATAGTTTTCAAATTTAACAGCATGTAGAACTCTTTGTATACTGTGGTTCATGTACAGGCTATATTGATAGCCATGCAAAGGCAGCAGCTCCGTGATCATTGTATCACATGAATATCACAAGACCAATTATTGGAGCTTCGTCACTTGTTGTCTAGCAATTACTAGTTCTTATGATCACAGGTGACCTAATTCAGATGTGAAATGGTTGCAAAATTCATTCCATTACACCTGATAGCCGGGATATTATTTCATACGCTAAGGATGGAATTACAGTTTTCATAAATAAATCAAATTTTGCAAATGACTGAGATCGGTCTCATGCTTTTGTTCTCTGTAGAAAAAAATAATTAACTGGGTAATGTTAGCATGGTCTACAGAAGGCTTTACACATGTTGACAAAATCTCCATGATCCGAAAGCAATTTTTATAATCCAACAGCAATTTATATCAGATTTCTTCAAAAATTAAAGAATTTAGGAAGCTGGAAATGCTGGAATACTGAGTAAAACACGAAAGCATTGGGGGAACTCAGACTGTTCTAGGGAACGGTACTGACCCAAAACATTGCCTTCCCATTCCCTCCATAGATGCTGCCTGACCAGCTAGATTCCTCATGTACTTTGCATTTTCCTCATGCTGGAAATGCCAGCAGATCAGGAACACTGTAGGAGGAAGAACTAGTCCAAAACTGGGAATAATGAAAGGTAGAACAGGTTTCAAAATCCAGAGAGGGGAGTGATGGATGAAGAGAACAAAACATGTGAGATAATAAAAAACAGAAGCCAGGAAGGGTCAAATGATAGAAGTGGTGAGGGTGTAAGATGAAAGGTGGTAGGTGTTTGATTGATTCAAAGGTTCAGTACTGAAATAAGCCCTTCAGTCCATTGAGTACTCACCGACCATTGATCACCCGTTCACATTCATTCTACAAAAAAGATAGACACTAAATGCTGGGGTAACTCAGCGGGGCTGGCAGCATCACTGTAGAAAATGGATAGGAAACTTTTCAGGTCGGGACCCTTCTTCAGACTTCACACTAGTTCAATAGTCAAGTCAAGAATGTTTTATTGTCATATGTCCCGGATGGGACAATGAAATTCTTACTTGCTGCAGCACAACAGAATATGTGAATATGTAAACATTGTATATAATGGGGATAAAAAAGAAAAAGTTCAATAAATAACAAATATAGAGCAAATAACAAATCGGGTGGGCGGCGCGACTCACGTCGCAGCGGCCTCTGCAGTCCGTCTGTCTTTTTTCAATTTTTGTCTTGTTTGAATGTAGTTTTTATTTTTTTGTAAACTGGGTATGTGTGTGGGGGGCGGGGGGTGGGGGGGGTGGGGAAACTTAAAATCTTTCCCCTGCACGGAGAACCCGACCTTTTCTCTGTCGGGTCTCTGTTGTCATTGGGGCCTAGCACCGTGGGCGGCCGCCAACCGGAACGACCTGGGGCTCCAGTCGCGGAGCCTGCGGACTTACTTACCATCGCGGAGCTGGCCGAGTTCGGAGTGGGAGGAGCTGTGGTGGCGAGTGCTGCAGCCCGACCCCGGAGATTTGGAGGCTCCAGCCGCCGGCCCGGTGGACGGGGACACCGGGAGCCCGCGGGTCCCTGCTGGGAGACCATTTTTCGGGGCTTCCGCAATGGCGACTTCTCCCGCCCAAGTTGCGGGGTTGAGGATGACCTGGAGCGGGCCCTTACATCGCCCGGCGCAGCTTTAAATGGCCGCGGGACTTGTTAGCGCACGCCGGGGGCTCCGACACCAAGACCCGGAGCAGGGCCTTGCATCGCCCGGCGCGGCTTTAATTGCCACGGGACTTATTTACCATCGCCCGCCGGGGGCTTTGACTCTGACATCGGAAGGAGAACGAGGAGTGCAGGGGAGAGATAAGACTTTGCCTTCCATCACAGTGAGGAGGAGATTCACTGTGATGGATGTTTGTTTAAATTGTGTTGTGTCTTGGTTCTTCTTCTTGTTTGTATGATTGCAGAAACCAAATTTCGTTTGAACCTCTGGATTCAAATGACACCAAATAAATTGTATTGTAAATAACAATATGGTCTTTGCAGTTCAGAGCTTGTTCGTTGTGTTTAATAGCCTGATGGCTGTGGGGAAGAAGCTGTTCCTGTGCCTGGACATTACAGTCTTCAGGCTCCTGTACCTTCTTCCTGATGGCAGTGTTGAGATAAGTGTGTGGCCAGGATGGTGTGGGTCCTTGATGATTTGGCTGCCTTTTTGAGGCAATGACTACGATAGATCCCTTTGACGGTAGGGAGGTCAAAGCCAGTGATGGACTGGGCAGTGGTCACAACTTTTTGTAGTCCTTTTCGCTCCTGGCCATTCAAGTTGCCGAACCAGGCCACGATGCAACCAGTCAGAATGCTCTCGACCGTGCACCTGTAGAGGTTTAGGAGAATCCTCTTCGACGTGCCGAATCTCCGTAATCTTCTCAGGAAGTAGAGTCGCTGATATGCCTTCTTTACAATTGTGGGGAAGATGGGAAAAATGCCTCCCCAGACTGTCTGAATGACTACCGTCCGGTGGCCCTTGCCTCGGTAGTCATGAAATGCTTTGAGAGGCTGGTGAAGAAACACATCTGCGCCTTCCTCCCTCGCAACATGGACCCGTTACAGTTCACATACCGTCAGAACAGATCCACGGACGATGCGGTCTCCCAGGTTTTGCACACCGCTCTCTCATCTTGCCAGCCAGAAGGGGGGCTACGTGAGGATGTTGTTCATAGACTTCAGTTCAGCCTTCAACACGATAGTCCCCACCAGACTGGCCGAGAAGCTACTGGAATTAGGGCTCAACACCCCCCTGCGTGCCTGGGCCCTGGACTTCCTCACCGCCAGGCCCCAGGTAGCCAAGATGGGAGGGAATACATCAAAGTCCTTCACCCTGAGCACAGGATCGCCCCAGGGTTGCATCCTCAGCCCCCTATTGTACTCCCTGTACACACATGACTGTGTGGCTAGGTTCAGCTCCAACTCAATAATCAAGTTTGCTGATGACACTGTGGTGGTGGGCCTGATCTCAGACAACGATGAGAAGGCCTACTGAGAGGAGGTGGCTGATCTGGCACTCTGGTGTCAGGATAACAGCCTCCTCTTGAACATCAAAAAACTAAGGAGCTGATCGTGGACTTTAGGAGGGCACATCATCCGAGGACGTACACACCATTGAGGATAAATGGGGATACTGTGGATAGGGTGAGCTGTTTTAAATATCTGGGAGTCCACATCTCTGAGGATATGACATGGACATCACACGTCGCAGCACTCGTGAGTAAGGCAAGGCAGCGTCTTTACCACCTCAGGCAATTGAGGAAATTCAGAGTGTCTCCGAGGATCCTCCAGTGCTTCTACTCAGCGGCTGTGGAAAGCATCTTGTCCGGAAATATTACCATCTGGTTTGGGAATTGCTCTGCCCAGGACAAGAAGGCTCTGCAGAGAGTAGTGCGTTCGGCCGCACACACTATGGGAACTTCACTCGCCCCCTGCAGGAACTATACATCAGGAGGTGCAACTCCAGAGCCAATAAAATCATGGGAGACCCCTTCCACCCCTGCAACGGACTGTTCCAGCTGCTATGGTCAGGCAAACGCCTCCGTTGCCATGCTGTGAGAACGGAGAGGTTGAGAAGGAGTTTCTTCCCAGAGGCCATTAGGACTGTAAACTCCTATCTCACCAGGGACTAACTTTTACTGTAGCACTCTACTGCTTTTTTAAAAAGAGCTGTTTTTTCCCCTTTTTCCTTTAGCCCACGATATTTAATATGTAAAATGATACGTGATTCTGTTCCATTCTGTTTGTAGTTTGTTTGGTTGTTTGTTTGTTTGACTTTTTGCACAACGTCCGCGAGCATTGCCACTTTTCATTTCACTGCACATCTCGTATGTGTATGTGACGAATAAACTTGACTTGACTTGACTTGGCATCGGTGTGCTGGGTCCAGGAAAGATCTTCTGATATATGTACGCCCAGAAATTTGAAGTATTGCCCCTCATCGTCCCGTTGATATGAACAGGATTGTGGGTCCTCATCATTCCCCTACTAAAGTCCACAATCAGTTCCTTGGTCTTACTGATGTTGAGAGCCAGGTTGTTGTGCTGGCACCATTTGGTCAGTCGGTCGATCTCACTTCTATACTCTGACTCGTCCCCATCTGTGCTTCGTCCAACCACAGTAGTATCTTCGGCGAACTTGATGATGGAGTTCGCACTATGACCGGCGATGCAGTCATGGGTATAGAGTGAGTAAAGCAGGGGGCTGAGCATGCAGCCTTGAGGTGCTCCCGTACTAATTGTTACTGAGGATGAAGTGGTTCCTCCAATTCGAACAGACTGTGGTCTGTAGATGAGGAAGTCGAGGGACGCGCAGAGGCCCAGTTCCGTGAGCTTGGTAAGCTGCTTGGAAGGAATGATGGTATTAAACGCCGAGCTGTAGTCTATAAACAACAGCCTGACGTTGGTGTTTTTATTGTCCAAGTGGTCCAGTGCTGAGTGGAGAGCCAGTGAAATTGCATCTAGCATTGATCTGTGTGGCGGTAGGTGAACTGTAGTCGGTCGAGGTTCTTGTCGAGGTAGGAGTTGATGTGCACCACAACCAACCTCTCAAAGCACTTCACCACCACAGACATTAGTGCCATTGGTCGATAGTCAGTGATGCATGTCACCTTACTCTTCTTGGGCACCGGTATTATTGATGCCCTCTTAAAGCAGGTGGGAACCTCAGACCTCAGAAGTGAGAAGTTGAAAATAGTTTTTCAAACAGTGGGTTAACACAGAACAGTTCCTAGTTCTATGTTAACCCACTTCCGCGTCCACTCCATATACACTAGGGACAATTTATGGAGGTCAATTAACCGACAAACATGCACGTCTTTGCGATGTGGAGGTAAACTGGAGCACCTGGAGGAAACCCATGTAGTCACAGGCTGAATGTGCAAACTCCACACAGTCAGTACCCGAAGTCAGGTACGAACCCAGTTTCTAGCGCTGTGATGCAGCGGCTCTACCATTTGTGGTTGCATGCCACTGGGTTGAACCAGGTTAAAGTGCAGACAATTATTTGAAGAGGAATGTAAAACAAGTGTCAGCAATGTTAAATAAAAATGTGAGAAATGCTGATTATTTGAAATTGTAGAACTCAATGATGGACCCAGAATGTCACGTGGGAAGATAAGTTACAGTTCCTAGGGCTTACATTGCACTTCATTTGAACATGATTGAGGTTGAGGACTGAGAGGTCAGAATCCCAGAGAGATGGAAAATTAAAGTGACATGCAATTGGAAGTTCAGTGTTATGACTGTGGAATGAACATGGCTGCTCCATGAAACAGCCATCGAACTTGGCTTGAGTTGCTCTCATGTATAAGGGACCAGATTGTGAGCAATGGATTTGGCATGTTAACTTGAAAGAAGTCCAAGTAAAATGTTGCCTAATGTGGAAAGAACATTTGCAACGTTGGATGATGTGGAGGGATGAAGATTGAGGTAGGTATTATACCAATTGTGGCCCAAGATGCTGCTATTGGAAGTGGAATGGGTAACGGTGGAGATAGAAGAGTGCCCCAGAGCATCCTGGAGATGATGGTCCCTTTGGGAGGCAGTAGATCGTCAACATTTTAGTTAATTGCAGATCGCTACTACTTCTGGGTTGCAGAGCAATTTATTCCTTGTTAGGATCACGACTAATTGGAATTGCCAATATTCTGAGCCTTATTTAGAATGGCATAATTCCATTAAGTACTATCCTGGCACTTCATGGTGGTATGCACTTAAGAATAACATCAGGACTTCAAAGACATACAGATCTTGGCTATGTCTAGACTGTCCCATAACATTATGCATGTGATTTTCTGCTGATGGGCACTGTACCAGTATGACTCAGGTGATAATTGCCTTACCTTATAAACTGTGCGGAGACCACATGTTCTCAGTGTAATCCATGAACTGGATTGATCTCAGCCGCACATTATTGCTGGCTTTGTGAGCATTAATCCATGCTACTTTCTACATGGCCCACCAAACTTTATAACACATTTCCTTGCCATGGTGGCCTCATGGGACAATTTTAAGAAATTGAACTGTTGGAAAAAACAATGAGGTATGTGGAGTTAATTTAGCTAATGGTCACGTGTACTGAGGTACAGTGAAAAGCTTTCATTGCGTGCTAACCAGTCAGTAGAAAAATTATAAATGATTAAAATCGAGCCATCCACATTGTACAGATACATGATAAAGGCAGGGCCGGATTTAGATGAAGAGAGGTCCTAGGTTATTTCATTTGCCCCACCCCCACGACTAGAGGACCATGACTACCCGACAGTGACAGTGTGACACTTTTAGATCCTACTGTATGTTGTCATTAAACAGTTGGTTTTAAAATACATATTGGAGTGGCGATGGTCGGTGGAATCGATGGTGGGAGTGGAGTCCGGGTCAGCGGGCGAAGCGTGAGTGGTCTTCGTGGGCAGAAAGGTCGGTGGTGCGGCGATGTTCGGTGGGCCCCGGTGGGGCATCGATGTTCGGTGGGCCCGGTGAGGCGGCAAGGTTCAGCGAGCCCCGGTGCGGCGGCGAGGTTCGGTGGGCCCCGGTGCTGCGGCGATGTTCGGCGAGCCCAGTGAGGCGGCGATGTTCGATGGGCCCGGTGCGGCGGCGATGTTCGGCGGGCCCAGTGAGGCGGCGAGGTGGGTAGGTCCCAGTGCGGCGGCGAGGTGGGTAGGTCCCAGTGGGGCGGCGAGGTGGGTAGACCCCAGCGGGGCGGCGAGGTGGGTAGGTCCCAGTGGGGCGGCGAGGTGGGTAGACCCCAGTGGGGCGGCGAGGTGGGTAGACCCCAGTGAGGCGGCGAGGTGGGTAGACCCCAGTGCGGCGGAGAGGTGGGTAGACCCCAGTGGGGCGGCGAGGTGGGTAGACCCCAGTGCGGCGGCGAGGTGGGTAGGTCCCAGTGGGGCGGCGAGGTGGGTAGACCCCAGCGGGGCGGCGAGGTGGGTAGGTCCCAGTGGGGCGGCGAGGTGGGTAGACCCCAGTGGGGCGGCGAGGTGGGTAGACCCCAGTGGGGCGGCGAGGTGGGTAGGTCCCAGTGGGGCGGCGAGGTGGGTAGGTCCCAGTGGGGCAGCGAGGTGGGTAGACCCCAGTGGGGCGGCGAGATGGGTAGGTCCCAGTGGGACGGCGAGGTTCGATGGGCCGCTCGGAGGAAGGATGCATCCTCGCCCAGGTAGGGACTGGGAAAAATGGTTAAATAAACTATATACCTTTTGCTTTGTCCTGCACTTGTGATGGTGAAGGTGTTGAAGGTGTTTTTAATCGCATAGAACGGATTTTCAGCATCAGGTCTTTGAGTAGCATTCCGAGCAAATCAAAGATCCAAGGATCTTTGGAGCAAATTTCTCTCCGACAATGAATATAAACCTCACCTGCACCTCACCTCACCCCCCCCCCCCCACACCACCAAAGCCTCCGGAATCGCAAGCACAGCACCACTGATGATAGGTTTTGTAACATCGCCACTATGTCAAAAGTTTTATACGCGAGGCCGAGGCCCCCCTCGATCTTGAGGCCCTAAACTTAAGCCTGTGAAGCTTAAATCTGGCCCTGGTTAAAGGGAATAACAGATAGTGTAAGATAAAGTCCAGTAAAGTCCGATTAATGGTAGTCCGAGGGTCTCCAAAGAGGTAGATAGTAGTTAAAGACTGCTCTCTAGTTGTTGATAGATGGTTCAGTTACAGAACTGTCCCTGAATCTGGAAGGACGTTATGAGATAGTTTAATTGCAAAACTATTAAATTATCCCTTTGTTCACTAACATATGATGGCCATTTGATGGCACTGGGCCGGTACTCGCTGGAATTTAGAAGGATGAGGGGGATCCTCAATGAAACTTACCAAATAGTGAAATGTCTGGGTAGAGTGGATGTGGAGAGTATGTTTCAATTAGTGGGAGAACCTAGGAACAGAGGCCATAGCCTCTGAATAAAAGGACATGCCTTGAGAAAGAGGATGAGGAGGAATTTTTGGTTCATCAGATGGTGGTGGATCTGTGGAGTTCATTGCCACATAAGGCCAAGTCGATTAATATTTTAAAGGCGAAGATTGCTGGATTTCTTTATTAGTTTGGGTGTCAGGGGTTATGGGGGGAGGGGAGGGGGGAGTAGACAGGAGAATGGGGTTGAGAGGGATGATTGAATGCCGAATTCTGCTCCTATAACATGAATTTATCAGAGTACAATTCAGATTAGGCCAGTAGTTCTAAACTCAATTGTGTCTGCCTGAATCACTGAAGCAATTTCATTAAAATCTTTGTACTTGTAACAATGCCATGAGTGCCTTGTGTTGGCATTACCTGTAGATGATATGTGCATGTACCTTTAATATAGTTACCTCACCACTACTAACCACTCCCCATATCACAAGTATAATTACAACCTCCCCACCCACTGTTCTCTCTCTAGTTCCCGTGACAGACCACGTACAGCTAGTGCTCATTATAATGTTACAGTATGTAACAGCATGAATAAAATAAGTAAAGTTACAGTGTGTTGATGACACTTCTTTACATGGTGTCATATCTCTTACCCTTGCGCCTCCTGTTTATCGGTTGTTTATTTAGATGGGCAACTTTTACTTTTGCCCCAGTTTCCCGTTCCCTTTCTCTATTTCCTCGTTATGGCCACTTCTTGCCGCAAGCCCGATGTGCTTGTTTTCGATTCCGACATTGCCCATCGTTGGGATGTCTTTAGACGTGACTTCGACCACTATGTCACAATCGCCCATCCTGCCGCCACCCCTGAAGTCAAAGCTTCTCTGCTTCTCAACCTGGCTGGTCCCGATGCCCTGGAACGGTCTGAATCATTCGTCTATGCTGCGGGTGAAACTGCTCGGGACCCGGTATGTTTATTGGCTAAGTTTACCGCGATGTGCGACATCCCCTCTAACTGCATCTTAGAGCGTTTTAAACTGTTCGGGCGGCGTCAGAACTTGGGTGAATCTATTGAGAATTACGTCGCTGCGCTGTGACACCTGGCCAGGCGGTGCTGCCTTGGCACGCTGACCCCCGATGAACTGACCAGGGACATTATGGTTTATGGTCTGCGCGATGAAAAGCTGAGGGCTGAACTTTTGCGGAAGCCCGACCTGTCTTTTGACGAGGCTATGCACGCCTGCCGTCTGGCCGAAGCTGTCACCTCGGCGGTGTCACCGGCTGATCACGATATTAACTTTGCCAGCGTTGCTAGCCGTCGGCGGTACACGGTCCCGCCACGACCACGGGGGTCCGGCACTGCTCCAGGGGGAGGCACCCCGCAGCGTTGCCCCAATTGCAACTTTGCCACTCATCAATTCAATGTGTGCCCTGCCTTGGGTAAAACATGCAACTACTGCAGGAAACTGAACCAGTTCTCTGCTGCCTGTCGTTCCCGTGGGAAGCCAGTTGCTGCTCCACGGCGTATGTTAAACAACTTGGTGCAAGCTGATAGCGCGCTCGGTTCCCAGAACCAGCCTGACGAACTCCTTCTGTCTGACTCGGGTTCCTCCCAGGGGGAGACCAGCATATTTTCACTGTTGGATGCACCTGCCCTGATAACGGACCCTTCAGTTCGTGTAAATGTGAACAACTCGACCTTCACCGCGAAGATTGATACTGGGGCGGTCGCAAATGTAATGTCAACAAGCCTCTTCAGGAAGATAAGGGCTAATGAGCAAGTTACTTCTGATCGCTCCACTTTGCATGCCTACGGGGGAGGGGTGCTCGTTCCTGTGGGAAAGGCAACTCTGCACTGCAAGATACTGGAGTCCACTCGCCCCCTCACTTTCTATCTTCTCGATTCCAACTGCATCACCCTGCTGGGCATCCGAGCATGCCAGGACTTGGGCCTAGTCTCCTTTCACCGTGACATCCACAAGGTGCAGGCCCTAATGAACCCGTTGATCGAATATCCTGACCGTTTTGACGACGAGCTGGGCGAGCTGCCCTGCAGCTACAAGATTGTTGTCGACCGCAAGGTCGAGCCAGTGATCCGTGCACCACACCGTGTCTCCTTCGCCATGAAGGATAAAGTTGAATCGACGCTGCATGGCATGGTAACAATGGGCATCCTGAAGGCGGTGAGCGAACCCACCCGGTGGGTCTCCACCATGGTTGTTGCCGCGAAAAAGGACAAAAGCGAGATACGCATTTGCATCAACCCCAAAGATCTGAACCTGGCCATCAAACGCCCGCACTATCTCATGCGAACAGTAGAGTACGTCGCTGCACAGGTTGGCCCGGCCATAATCTTTTCTGTTCTCGATGCCAAGAGTTCCTTCTGGCAGATACCGCTCGATGAGCAGTTCTCCTACCTGACAACTTTCAGCACCCCCTTTGGCAGGTTCCGGTTCCTCCGAATGCCATTCGGGATCAACTCTGCTAGCGAGGTGTTCCAACGGACAATGGAACAACTGTTTGCCGGTCTACCGTGTGCCATAATCGTTGATGACATCCTGGTCTATGGTAAGGATGTCGCTGAGCACGACTTCAACCTCCGTCAAGTCCTGGACCGGGCCTGGAAGATCAACTTGAAATTGAACCCCAAGAAATGCCGGTTCCGCGTCCCAGAGGTCACATATGTTGGACATGTATTCACGACCTCGGGGCTGAAACCCGACCTGCAAAAGACGACTGCAATCTCCGGGATGTCTTCACCCACTGACGTGCCCAGCCTGCAGCGTTTCCTGGGCATGGTTAACTACCTGGGGAAGTTCATCCCCGACCTCAGCGAGCTGAGCGCGCCCCTGAGGGACTTGATTAAGAAGGACACTGCCTGGGCTTGGTTCCCTCAACACCAGAAAGCTTTCGACGTCCTGAAATCCAGACTGATCAGTACCCCCACACTCAAATTTTTTGACCTGAAGCGTCCCATTGTCATCACCTGCGACGCCTCTCAGTTCGGGCTCGGTGCCGCTTGTCTGCAGCTCCACAACAGCTTGCAGTTGCCTGTTTCCTATGCGTCCCGCACCATGACCCAGGCCGAGCAGCGCTATGCTCAGATAGAGAAGGAGTTGCTGGCTGTGGTATTTGCCTGCTCCAAGTTCAAGGACTACATTCTGGGCAACACTTTCACCATCGAAACCGACCACCAGCCGCTGGTCACCATCCTCAACAAGCCGGTCCATGTTGCCTCATCCCGGCTGCAGCGCATGATGCTGCAGCTCCAGCGTTTTACTTTCGAGATTGTCTATCGTAAGGGCAAAGACATGTTCGTGGCCGACACGCTATCCCACGCACCGCTAACGTCCACCGATCGCCACCCCTATGAGATGTCTGACCTGATGGTGCTCAATGTTAATATTGTCCCTTCGCAGCAGATGCAGTCCCTGGTCCAGCACACTGCCGATGATCCTGCCCTGCAACAGCTTGCTGCCGTCATCCAGCAGGGCTGGCCCGACCATCGTTCCGCTCTGCCGGCTGGTGCCGTGCCCTACTTCCTGGTCCGTGACGAGCTCGTGCTGCACGACGGCGTGGTTGTGAAGGGACACAAGGTTGTTGTGCCTGCTGTGCTGCACGACCACTATTTTCAGGCCGCCCACCGCGGTCATCCTGGGGCCGAGGCCACTTTGTCTCAAGCCCAGAGCCAGTTCTACTGGCCTGGCATGGCTCAATACATCCAGGAGAGGGTCTCCTCGTGTTCCACCTGCAACAGCCTCGCCCCCCACCAGCAAGGACAGCCGCTTCTGCAGCAGCCTGCTCCCGAACTACCCTGGATGGCGGTTGCCACTGACATTTTCGAATCGCATGGCAAGCACTTCCTGGTGCTTGTCGACTCTTACTCCAACTGGTTCGAGGTTGACCAGCTGCGCTCCCTCACCTCTTCGGCCGTTATCGATAAGCAGCGCCGCCACTTCGCTACCTTCGGATCCCCGGCCAACGTGCAGTCGGACAACGGCAGCCAGTTCACGAGCGCCGAGTTCCGAGCTTTCGCGTCCAGCTGGAACTTCCGCCACTACACCAGCAGCCCAGAGTACCCGCAGAGCAACGGTCTTGCCGAGCGTGCCGTCCGCAGTGCAAAGGACTTGCTGGAACATTGTCGTTTGTCTCGTTCCGATTTCTACCTTGCCCTCCTTAACCTTCGCAACATCTCCCGCGACCCTGCCATGGGCTCCCCTGCTCAGCGGCTCATGTCTCGCTCCACCAGGCCCCCGATCCCGGTGGCTCAGCGCTCCCTCATGCCCTCCGTCCACAAACCCGCTGTTGTCCAGGAACGCATTGCCCTTAAGCACGAGGTCCAGAAGCGCTCCCATGATAAGTCCTGCCGCCCCCTTCCGCGCCTCTTCCCCGGTCAGGTCGTCCGCATGCAGTCCCCCTCCGGTCACTCCAGGCTCGCCACCGTCGTTGGCTCCGCGGGCTCGCCTAGGTCCTATCTGGTTGACCATGCGGGTACAGTCTACCGCCGGTCCCGTCAACACCTGCGGCTCGTCAACGAGCCTCCACCACCGCCCGCGGACCCCTTTGCTCCTCCGCTGCAGTCTCCTGCTCCACCCGCCGCTCCTCGCATGCCTCGGTCTCTGCCTTCTCAGCTCTATCAGTCCTCTCCTCCTCCGGCTCAGCCCCCCTCGCCTGCCCGAGCGCTGCCCGCCGCTGCGCCCGCGTCCCCTCCTGCTTCTCCGTCTCCTCCCAGCTCCCCTGTTCCGGTTCGGCCACCTGCACCTGCACCTGCAACTGCACCTGCTCCACTTTTTCCTGCAGGGAGGGAGGATGGCGAGATGCGAACCCGGTCGGGACGTGTTGTCAAGCCGCCTGTCCGTTATGGCGACTTCGCGTAACCGTGTATAGCGAATGAGACGTGGTTGCCCTGTCACTACCTTGTTGCTTTTGTTTCTAAGGGGAAGGATGTAGATGATATGTGCATGTACCTTTAATATAGTTACCTCACCACTACTAACCACTCCCCATATCACAAGTATAATTACAACCTCCCCACCCACTGTTCTCTCTCTAGTTCCCGTGACAGACCACGTACAGCTAGTGCTCATTGTAATGTTACAGTATGTAACAGCATGAATAAAAGAAGTAAAGTTACAGTGTGTTGATGACACTTCTTTACGTTACTATAGTTCAATTGGTTTCTGAGACCAAAAGTATCTTACTGTATAAGTTGAAGCTAGACACAAAATGCTGGAGTAACTCAGCGGGTCAGGCATCATTTCTGAAGAAAAGGAATCGTTGATGTTTGGGGTTGAGACCCTTCATCAGACTGAGTCAGGGAGGGGAAACTAGAGGTATGGGAAGATACAGAACATAGCAGAGCCTGTAACAATGACTCAGGAAAGGCAGAGCCCACAATGGTCTATTGTTGGCTGGAGATGAGGTGACAATGAAGGGATACAAATGGTGAAATTAGCAAGAGGGCTAGAGTGGGGGGTAGGACGGAGAGAGAGAGAATTCAAGGATTACTTGAAGTTAAAGAAATAAATATTCATGCCGCTGGGTTGCTCAAGCAAAATATGAGGTGCGTACGACACTGCCAGGTGAAGTTATGTCTTGAAATGAATAATGGACAATTGAAAAATACATGGGAGCTTTATGGAACAGTATGATGTCAGCTACCCAAATCAAAGTCAATAAAACCAACAGAGATTTTGAATAGGGCAACAATAACCACTTGTCATAGTGTAGGGTGAGATCAAACATTGACCAGCATCTGCAGTTCCTTCTCAACCATTGTAGTAGTTTGGTCAGGTTGTATCCTGTTGTGGTTGTCAAGAAACAAGACATTCAGGTACATTAAACAAAACAAAACATATCATAACATTGAGCCTAGAGTTTGTGATCCGAGATATGACGAAAGACTAGAGAAACAGGATTTTTAACCTTGAGAAAATGCATCTAAAAGATGACTTTGCAGATTGCGACGGCATGTCCTACCAAAGGGCCTCTCCGATCCGCATCAACGGCAGCAGGCCAGAAGAAGCCAGCGATCAGCACTCCAGACTGAGTTGAGGCCACAGTTAAAGGAGAAATGTAGTGTCCAAATAGATGTAATTGGATTAACTTGTCTGTACCTTGTCAGCCCTGCCCCTTATAAACCCAGGGAGTTCCAACCAAGGGAAAGGAGAGAGAGGAAGCAAGACAAGAAGAAAGCAAGACAGTGAGAAAGGGAGATATAGAGGAAGACCACTTACTGACCGGACTTCTTTACATGGGCTTGGAAGAAGACTGAGACTGCCAGCACCTCTGCTTGAGGCCAGTGTGAGCCGCCGGGATAAATCCAGGACAGCCAGCGCCTCCTCGCTGACGATGAGGGACTGCGCCCCCACACGCACCCGGACTTTCTCGTCACTATTGTCCGTCATTTGAAGTAAACCATATTATGTGAGTTCACCCTGCTACGAGCGTTTGCCAATCCAGCGTCATCTCTGATGCCACAAGAAATATGTAAGGTTTCAGAAAGGTAAAAGCTAGAATATTTTTATTTTAAATTAAGTACTCGGAGTGGAACAAAGAGAAACTGGTTTAAACCGGTAGAAACCAAATTCCAGAAATAAAAACTGGAAGTGCTGGGAATGGACATGGAGATTGGACAGGCAGCACATGTGGACGGAGAAACAGGGCTTCAGTAGCACTGGGAACTAAGGAAAAGGAGAGTGATGAAAGGTCTCGACCCGAAACAACAGACAATAGACAATAGGTGCAGGAGTAGGCCATTCGGCCCTTTGAGCCAGCACCGTCATTCAATTTGCTCATGGCTGATCATCCACAATCCGCACCCCATTCCTGCCTTCTCCCCATATCCCCTGACTCCACTATCTTTAAGAGCCCTATCTAACTCTCTCCTGAAAGTATCCAGAGAACTGGCCTCCACCGCCCTCTGAGGCAGAGAACAAAGTCACAACTCTCTGTGAAAAAGTGTTTCCTCATCTCCGTTCTAAATGGGTAACCCCTTATACTTAAACTGTGGCCCCTGGTTCTGGACTCCCCCAACATCGGGAACATGTTTCCTGCCTCGAGCATGTCCAAACGCTTAATAATCGTATATGTTTCAATAAGATCCCCTCTCATCGTTCTCAATTCCAGAGTATACAAACCCAGCCGTTCCATTCTCTCAGCATATGACAGTCCCGCCATCCCAGGAATTAACCTTGTGAACCTACGCTGCACTCCCTCAATAGCAAGAATGTCCTTCCTCAAATTTGGAGACCAAAACTGCACACAATAGTCCAGGTGTGGTCTCACTTGGGCCCTGTACAACTTCAGAAGGACCTCTTTGCTACTATACTCAACTCCTCTTGTTATGAAGGCCAAAATGCCATTCACTTTCTTCATTGCCGGCTGTACCTGCATGCTTACTTTCAGTGACACGATTTCCCCGTCGTAAATCCATGCTGACTCGGACCGATCCTGTTACTGCTATCCAAATGTGCTGCTATTTCATCTTTTATGATTGACTCCAGCATCTTCCCCACCACTGATATCAGGCTAACTGGTCTATAATTCCCTGTTTTCTCTCTCCCGCCTTTCTTAAAAAGTGGGATAACATTAGCTACCCTCCAATCCACGGGAACTGATCCTGAATATATGGAACATTGGAATTTTATCACCAATGCGTCCGCGATTTCTAGAGTCACTTCCTTAAGTACCCTGGGATGCAGACCATCAGGCCCTGGGAATTTATCAGCCTTCAGTCCCAACACCATTTTCTGCCTAATGTGGATTTCCTTCAGTTTCTCCTTCACCGCAGATCCTCTGGCCACTAGTACACCAGGAAGATTGTTTGTGTCCTCCTTAGTGAAGATGGATCCAAAGTATCTGTTCAACTCATCTGCCATTTCCTTGTTCCCCATAATAAATTAACCCTTTTCTGTCTTCAAGGGTCCAACTTTAGTCTTAACTAATTTTTTCCTCTTCACATACCCAAAGAAGCTTTTTCTATTCTCCTTTATATTCTTGGCTAGCTTACCTTCATACCTCATCTTTTCTCCCTGTATTGCCATTTTAGTTATCTTCTGTTGCTCTTCAAACGTTACCCAATCCTCTGGCTTCCCGCTCATCTTTGCTATGTTCTATTTCTTTTCTTTTCTTTTTATACTGTCCCTGCCTTCGCTTGTCAGCCACAGTCGACCCTTACTCCCCTTGTAATCTTTCATCCTCTTTGGAATTAACTGATCCTGCACCTTCTGTATTATTCCCAGAAATACCTGCCATTGTTGTTCCACTGTCATCCCTGCTAGGGTATCTTTCCAGTCAACTTCGGCCAGCTCCTCCCTCATGGCTCCATTTTCCCCTTTGTTCAACTGTAATATTGACAGATTTACCCTTCTCCCTCTCAAATTGTAGATTAAAATGTCACCCATACCTTCTCTCCAGTGATGCTGCCTGTCCAGCTGAGTTACATTAGCATTTTTTGTCTATCTAGTGTATGATTAAAATCTGAAATTACGGACAGAGCAAATTAATTCTGGGTACCTAAAGAACAAAAGTGGAATAGAAAAACAATAAAGGGAATGTAAATATTCGAAATATGCACCAAGCACTCAGCAGACTAAGCAGTATCTGTGGAAGTAAAATGGGGAAATTAGGTTAACATTTGCAATGATAGCATGAGTTTTGCTTGAAACATACTTCTTTGTTAGCTCTTCTTGTCTATACATAACTAAAATTCTCATTGTGCTATCTTCTGGTTTGTGTTGTTTTTACATTTGTGCAAAAACGGTACGTGATAGCGCTACGTTACTCATGGTTGTCATGTGCTGCAAATGCACCAAGTTTTGTTCCGATCGGTGGTATATTTTAAAAGTTATTAAGGTTTTAAAATCTCTCCTCTCCTGTCAGTCATGGTCGGGACGGTGAAGCCCCTTCTTGCACCATCGCCGTACTGATTGGCCAGCCCCAGTTGTCATTCACCGGCTGTGCCCGCCTCCTATAGCTCAGGCCCTCAAGTCCTGGCAATATCCTTGTAAATCTTCTTTGCACGCTTTCCAACTTTCAAAATATTTGCCTTGTTAAATTTTTTTTTTTAAACGAACATGGGTAAAAACCACTGCACCGGCCATCAGACAAAAACGATGTGTTAACTACTAGCACGTTAACAGCCAGTACTTAACACGTAGTTATACAATGTGTCATAAATTAATCGATCCACATTCCTCAGTAAATGTAATTGTGTTTTGACCAAGTATTAATGACTCCCTGTGAATTTTATTCAAAAGGAACGCGACGTCATTAATACTTGGTCAAAACACAATTACACTGAGGAATGTCGATCAATGCATTGACGACATTGAGAATTTCTTAAAACTCATCATCATGGTTGCGGGCTCAGACCGCGAGCTTCTTTTTGGTGTGCAGGTTAGTCATTCACCTACCGACCCACATTGTGTCTCTCTGTCTTTCGCTCTCTCCGTCCCTCCCTCTATCTCTCTCTCTCTCGCGCGCTCTCTCTCCCCAGCTCCCGTTTCGTCTCTCTTGCTCTCTCACGCTCTCTCACTCCCTCTCTCTCACCCTGTCGCCTCGGCATTACCGGAATCATTGACGTTTTGCGGTGATGGCTGCATCTGCGGTTCCTTTCTGTTGGGGGGGGGGGGTCATTGACTTTTGTTGCCAAGGTTTTAGAGTAAAGCATAACTCACTTCCCCAATGTGCTGGACAAAACTAGAAGGTGCATTGCCCTGCACTGTTTCACAGACCTCCAATGAGCTGGTTCAATGGTTGAAGGGTCTGAAGAAGGGCCTCAACCCAAAACGTCACCCATTCCTTGTATCCAGAGATGCTGCCTGTCCCACCGAGTTACTCCAGCATTTTGTGTCTATCTTTGTTTCAATGGTTCAAAGGTTTCCATATTATTAGGAAAACTAAAGGTGAGAAAAGGTACCGAACAGATCATTCTGTTCTGGGGTTTGTTCTGTATCTTTTCATACCTCTAGTTTCCCTCTCCCCGACTCTCAGCCTGAAGAACTGTGTGCAAGATAGTGTTCGTGTGCAGGGGTCGGTGCGGACTCGGTGGGCAGAAGGGCCTGTTTCCGCGCTGTATCTCTCAACTAAACTAAACAGACAATCTATGGAAAGAAAATAGAGCATCTTTGTTGGTTCATTATGACTTGACGGGGCTTTCAAATCCCGCACGAGAAACCTTCGCGGCACAGTGGCGCAGCGGTACAGTGGCTGCCTCACAGCGCCAGAGACCCGGGTTCTTTCCTGATGACCGGTGCTGTCTGTACGGATTTTTTTACGTTCTCCACGCAACCTGCATTGGTTTTCTCCGAGATCTTCTGTTTCCTCCCGCTCTCTAAAGACGTACAGGTTGTAGGTTAAGTGACTTGGTACAAATGTAAAGTGTCACTAGTGTGTGTGGGATAGTGTTTGTGTGCGGGGATTGCTGGTCGGTGCGGACTCGGTGGGCCGAAGGGCCTCATTTCCGTGCTATATCACTAAACTAAACTAAACTAGAGCAGATAATCTATGGAAAGAAAGCAGAGCATCTTTATTGGTACATTATGACTTGACGGGGATTTCAAATCCTGCACAAGATACCTTCTAGAATGGAGCATGCATTTCTATCAGTCATAGAAACAGAAACATAGAAAATAGGTGCAGGAGTAGGCCATTCGGCCCTTCGAGACAGCACTGCCATTCTATATGATCATGGCTGATCATCTAAAATCAGTATCCTCGTTCCTGCTTTCTCCCCATATCCCTTGATTCCGTTAGCCCTAAGCGCTAAATCTAACTCTTGAAAACATCCAGTGAATTGGCCACCACTGCCTTCTGTGGCAGAGAATTGCACAGATTCACAACTCTCTGGGTGAAAAGGTGTTTCCTCATCTCAGTCCTAAATGGCCTACCCCCTTCTTCTTAAACTGTGGCCCCATGTTCTGGACTCCCCAGTCACTCTGGGTGAAGTCCAGGTGGAGCTGACAATGTTTGCATCTTCCACTTTAAATAAAAGTCAACTGATTTACGGAAGATTAGAGAAAGAAGTGTATTGATTTCTCTTTCATCAGAGGCACGGTTGACATTTGTTACAAAGAGAAATCAACTTTTATTTCAAGTAATTTAAAAGTCACTTCATTAAACGCGGGGACAAGCAGTGTGGAGATTGCTTTCTTCACTGCTTTCAGTGACACATCCATGGGATCCACTGAACAATGTAATGAATATCTTCTTAATTTGACCTCAACCGAGCGTTACGGCAATATTTACTTAGCGAGGTCATAGATCACCTTGCAAGGAGCTCTAGCCATCATGGTTAGAGTGAAAAACTTCACTGTTTTTTTTATTGAGAAGAGCTATCATCTTATGTATTGATCTCAGGTCGCTTTGCCCACTCTGGTCTCAGAGCCGGTGATTCCAACTACGGCAGCCTCCTGAATGCAGAGATGTGTGAGTTTACTGAGTTCAATGTGACGATACAATTGAGTCTGGTTTAGGTTTTTAGTTCAGAGTCAATGCCGAAGGCAGACCAAACGTCTTAAACAGAGATTGGTCAGATACAGTGAGAAATCATGTGAAATAATCACTGAATTTTATTTTAAATGAATGTACCTGCATGTTATACTGTTTAGTTAGATACAGCGCAGATAGTCCACTGAGTTTGCACCGACCAGCGATTTTATTATTTTCCTATTCGTCAATTTGTGCCCGATTATTTGGTGGCCAATCAATCGCTGTCTCTAAGGGGGTTGCGTCCAATCACCCACCAGCTTGCCTTAAAATTCCTGTCCAATCAACAATTCGGTCTCCTCCCGTCCAATCAACCGCTGTCTCCAAGGGCATTGTGTCCAATCACATAATGCAGTTTAATTGTAATTAGCAGTAAAGGTTGGAAGCCAGTGGAGCTACTGACAGTCAAACGGGAGGGAGCAGGAGAGATTCACACAGTGTATAATCCATAGCACCTAGTGTACAATTTCATAATATATAGGGTGATTTCACGAAAGGTCACTGGATCATAGATCCTCACCCACGTGACCGCAAAATTTAACTGGGGTACAAACGTCACTTCCAGTACCTGTTATTGATGCTGAAAACGCGAACTTTCAAACCCGTTAAAAACCGCGAAAACGGCCCGTTTTTGAGCTGTAAATTACTGTGCCAGTCGGGGTGACCGCGAGGCACAGTTATCTTACTTTACAGTCCAGAAAATAGTAAAAAAACGAAGGTAAAGACAAGAGGGAGCTGAAGGGAAAATAACAGCGGAAGTTGTTGGCCGTGCAGATATAAAGATCGAAAATATCGGGAATTATCGCGTTTGCTCACTGCATTTCATCAAAACATCAATAATGCCTTAGTTTTGATGAAATGCAGTGAGCAAACGCGATAATTCCCGATATTTTCGATCTTTATATCTGCACGGCCAACAACTTCCGCTGTTATTTTCCCTTCAGCTCCCTCTTGTCTTTACCTTCGTTTTTATCTATCTTCTGGACTGTAAAGTAAGATAACTGTGCCTCGCAGTCACCCCGACTGGCACAGTAATTTACAGCTCAAAAACGTGCCGTTTTCGCGGTTTTTAACGGGTTTGAAAGTTCGCGTTTTCAGCATCGATAACATGTACTGGAAGTGACGTTTGTACCCCAGTTAAATTTTGCGGTCACGAGGGTGAGGATCTATGATCCAGTGACCTTTCGTGAAATCACCCTATACTAAATAACAGGGCTGACAGACCTTGGCTGGGAACCTGGGGCTCACCAAAATTGTTCCCAATTGGGCCCCGCACCCCCTAAGGCCGGCCCTGCCTAGAGGTGATGAATATATTAATTGGCATCCATATACAAACATAATGTAGTGTTTGAAGAAGGGTCTCAACCCGAAACGTCACCCATTCCTTCTCTCCAGAGATACTGCCTGTCCCGCTGAGTTACTCCAGCTTTTTGTGTCCATCTATAATGTAGTGTCTATTGCGTGATGTTTCAGTGCATCACGAGTGGATTCAGTAACGAGATGCAAGTTCAGACTGTGATCCTGCAATAGCATTTTGCAAGTTCAGTTCAGTAATCTCAAAAGTATTCCAAGCCACACAAAAGGTGTCCAACAAAACTTGTGGATTTCATGGACGCATCAACTTGACACGTACCTTCTAAAAGAATGTGATGCAGCAGTAATTTTTTTCATCTTCAGTGGTTACTGTTGGGTATTCATTACACTAATTACAAAGGTGAATAGTTCTGTACAGTTATAGAACATATAAGACACAGGAACAAGTCCTTCATCCCACAATGTCTGTGCTGAACATGATGCCAAATAAAGTTAATCCCTTCTCCTGAATATCTCCAGTATCTGTTTCCAACAAATGGCAGCACATTCCAGCTACCTACCACTCTCTGTGTAAAACACATGCCTCGCGTATAACATTGAAACGTTTTACTTCTCGCCATAAGGCTATGCATTCTAGTATTTGATATTTCCATCCAGGGAAAAATATTCTGACTGTCTACCCCATCCATGTCATTCATAATTTTATGCACTTTTATCTGGTCTCTCTTCAGTCTCTTATGTTTGTCCAACTTTTTCTTACAGCTAATGCTCTCGAGTCTTGGTAGTATCCTGGTAGACCTCTTCGGCACCCTCTTCAAAACCTGCACATCCTTCCTGTAACGGGGCGATCAGAATTGCACACAATACTCCAAATGTGGTCAAAGCAAAGTTTTATAAAGCAGCACTAAGACCGCTAGTTTAGTTCAGTTGATTATTATCACGTGTACATTGAAAAGCTATTATTTGTGAGCTATCCAGTCAAGTAAAAAGCTATACTTGAATATAATCAAGCCATCCACAGTGCACAGAAAAAGGATAAAAGGTACAACATTTTAGTTCAAAGATATAACAATGAAGTCTGAAAAAGTTGAACTATATGCCTGACTATAGCTAGATTGCTATATGGATTATAAGTGACACATGATGTATAATTATCGTGGTAGTCACCCCATGTCGATCTCCATTCTCCTGAGAACAGTTTCTATCATTGACTCATTCCCTCATGTGCAGTTCAAGCCCCTTCATTCTGTTCCTCTCCTTGTCCCTCCACTTAATGGAAGGTTTCCCTACAAATATATTAACATTGTCATTGAACAAAAATGCTGGAAGTTCCACCTGGAATTAAATCCATTTGTTTAAGTATGTAAATATTTTACTAAATTACTTCATATCCTTGAAATAGAAATGTATTAAGTGTACAGGTCCACCACCGATTCCCCAGAACTCTTGGCTCCAGAGCCTACCTGGATTATCCATTTAGCAAGACCAACAGAGGCCACGGCCTCTGAGAGAAGTCGAACAGTACCGGAACATTCCACCTAGGCAGCCAAGGGGCTGAGATAGCAGCCCATGATGATGGCCTCCGAAGTCGGCTATGAGAACGGCTCTGCTGGCTCTGGTGGCATGTTCCCTAGCCGCAGGGGGGAATATTCAGCCCGCCAATTAGCCGCGGAACACCCGGTGAGGTTGAAATCAACCGCATCACCCGGTTTAGGCCCCACATTTTTGGGCGATTTCCGGAGGTGATTTCAAGTGCACTCTCATAATGTTGTCTGGATTAAAGGAGGTGCAGGACCACCAGTTGACGGAAATTCGGTGGTGGACCTGTACATGTTGTGCAGTTCCACATGAAGAGATGGCTGGGTTTTTGGCTGGAAATATATTTCATAATTGTGAGAATTATATCCAATAAATAACTAAATATGAAATAAAATGTTATGAATATTTGCAAAATAAACCAATGCTCCTTTATTTTGGACTGACAAATTTTTATTTGTTCATTTATTCTTGCTCTTTAGGATCTAATATACTCCACCATTCATCTTTGCAATCACTTAGGAATCTATAAATGCAAAGGACCTATAACTATAAGAATCTATGGAGTTGATTAAATAGTTATTAAAGCCCCTTGATTATTTTACTATTTTTAATACGATCAAGTTAAATGTACTTCTCCACAGAAGACATTTACCAGCTAACTAACAGATCTAAATTTGTGTTTAGAACAATTTGAATATTGAAGATTAGTATATTTGAATCTGTAATCCATAATTATAAAATACAAAAATCCATTGAATATTGCACACTATCATAAACCTATGTTCCAAATTATTAATTTCTGTTTTCATCCTTTCTCATGTGAAAGCAATGGGAATGGGAAAATCATGTCTTCTTTACATAGCTGGAGATTTTTAGACTTTATAGATCCAGCGTGGAAACAGCCTCTTTGGCCCATCGAGTCCCTGCAGTCCAGCAATCATCCCATACCCTAGCACTATCCCATATTCGAGGGGCAATTTACAATTTTACCGAAGCCATATCCTACAAACCTGTACATCTTTGCACGTGTGGGACGGAACTGGCGCACCCAGAGAAAACCCACTTGGTCACGGGGAGAACGCACAAACTCCGTACAGACAGCACCCGTAGTCCGGGTGCCTGGCGCTGTAACGCAGCAACTCTACTGCTGCACCACTGTGCCGCACCAGATCTGGACAAAACAAAAAGATATGAAGCAGGCAGAGTAAGCAAGAATTCACGGGGTATGGAGGAAGAACCCTTAAACCAGAACAAATCTGACCTATCAGACACACAGCTTCGATTGCTATGAACTATATGGTGGAAAGTTTGTTATTTCATGCAAATCAGCATAAAGTTATTTTTTGTGTCTGGTTTTGTTTTGGTTGTTTATAGGAGATAAATAATGGGACGATTTTTAGATGAAAAGCCAAAGTTCCGAGCCAAAGAAGGGAGGCTTCCACTATTCACATGAATTATATTACTTTGTAGGGCTACATTCATTGTTGCTGTGTTTTTTAAATTAAATGCAAACCACTAGGGAAGTAAGGTGTCAATAGCGTCTTTTGTTCTGCAAGCTAAGGTTTTACTGACCCACTAGTGAACCTATAGTCACTAAACAAAACGTTTCAAAACATGTTTGTAACCTGGTCATAAATAAGCAAGAAAAAGCTGATGTGCCAAATTCAACAGTGGATGGGTCAATAATTCAATGATTTCTACACTGTGGTATTGTGTGTTAACTAGTTCATACAGGCTAAAGTGTTTGAAAGCCTGCAGTAATGAGAATCCAGTAGCCCCATACTATCTAATTCCGTTTATATGCCAGAACATTTGTTGGATGCACTGTTACATTGTGATCAATAAATAATATTAAGCCAACAATTTAAAATGCATCTAAATTAATTAGTGTAGCGACAACGGCATAGGGCAAAACATAATGTGTCCTCATGCTGTTATTTCATAGATTGGAAGATAAATTATTTCACAAATAAATCAATGTATGGATTCCTCTAATATTTTTTTGCCTTTTTCCAGTTTTGTGGTTCTTCCGTAAACAAAATAAATATGATTATTGACAATATGCACTTAGAAATAACATTTAATGTCATCCTATGATAGGTTACCATGTTGCAAGTAGATGAAGAAGATGGATGATCCTGGTCAACTAGGTCTGACCCCATGCTTCTCAGACTAGAGAGAGAGAGAGAGAGAGAGAGAGAGAGAGAGAGAGAGAGAGACAGTGAGATTGTTATCACTTCCCTGCCTCCCAATGGTGGGTGGTCATTGAGTAAAGTGAGGGTGAATGCTTGGAATGTCTCCAATTCTAAAATGCTGTAAATACTAGTTTACAAAAAAGGACACAAAGTGCTGGAGGTAGACTAAATGCTAGAGAAACTCAGCGGGTGAAACCCTTCTTTCGACCCGAAATGTTGCCTATTTCCTTCGCTCCATAGATGCTGCCTCATCCGCTGAGTCTCTCCAGCATTTTTGTCTACCTTCGATTTTCCAGCATCTGCAGTTCCTTCTTAAACACAAAGTGCTGGAGTAACTCAGCAGGTCAGGCAACATTCTTAGAGAACATGGAGAGGTGAGGTTTCAGGTCAGTCTGAAGAATGGTCCCGTCCCAAAATGTCACCTATCCATGTTCCCCAGAGATGCTGCCTGACCCACTGAGTTACTCCAGCACTTTGTGTCTCTTTCCATCGAGCAGTTTTCTTTTTTGCTCCAGATTCCAGCATCTGCGGTTCTCCATCATGTAATCCTACTGTTTAATTATAAAATATTGCTTAGACACAAAGTGTTGGAGTAACTCAGCGGGACAGGCAGCATCTCTGCAGAGAAGGAATGGGTGACCTTTTGGGTCAAGACCCTTCTTCAGACTGATGTTGCCTGAGTTACTCCAGCATTTTGTATCGATCTTCGGTTTAAACCAGCATCTGCAGTTCCTTCCTACATATAAAATATTGCTCATTGGCTCGAGTGGAAGTATTAAAGTTACAAAGTAAGGGGAAGCCAAAAGAACAGGTTGTTTCAGAGGGAGATCTCAGAATGGTAAGCCTTTGTTTAAGCTCCAGATTTGGAACTAATCAGGCTGACAGACCCTCAATCACCCCCCTGCTTCTTGCTGTATCGATTCCTATCTTCAGTCAGCTCACTATGAAATGTGAACAGGAATGGAGAGGTGATTGAGTGATTGGGGGATGGAAGAGGGGTATGCCCTAACTCCTGCCGATGACAAGCATGTTCCTACTTGCCATCACTATTTCCCTGTAGGGCTACAACTTGCTAATGCAGGAAAGCAATCAGCTGACATGCAACATCTTTACATTTGTGCTGGGAGCTATCTGTGCACGTGCAGCATTCCTCTGCTTCTGGATGTCTGTGAGCTGCAGATAGATTGCATCCCTAACCTGCTTAAGAGTGGCATCCCTCTGCCCCGTGTGGGTATCAAGTTAATCCCAGCTGGCAGAGACCGAATCTGTAGCTGGATTATGGTGAGACTGCACTGAAGCAGTTTGATAGCTCTGGGCCTGTGCTCGCTGGAGTTTAGAAAGATGAGGCGGGATCACAGTGAAACCTACCGGAATATTGAAAGTCTTGGATTGAGTGGATGTGGAGAGGATGTTTCCACTAGTAGAAGAGTCTAGGACCAGAGGGCACAGTCTCAGAATAAAAGAACATCCCTTTAGAAAGGAATTTCTTTAGCCAGAGGGTGGTGAATCTGCGGAATTCATTGTCACAGACGGCTGTGGAAGAAGAAAGGAAGAGGAGGAGCCAGAGCGCTGAGGGAGAGCTGAGAAGGGGAGGAGACAGTTTGGACTACCTGAAATTAGAGAGGTTCATACTATCCTGTTCTAATGTCCTGACCCTGACGCAACCTCCAGCAAGAGTGTTGATATGGAGTGTTGTTACGCTCCTGTTTTTTGCTCCCTTTCTGTATTCACTGAAGCATGCCTGAAACCACACAAGCCACCTCACTGTGCATCTGCTCCAGCCTTGTTGAGGGAGCACTACCATTTTGATTATCACCTGAGCCCTCTGCAGCAATGTTTAGTTTAGTTAAGTTTAGTTTATAGTCACATGTACCGAGGGACAATGAAAAACTGTTGTTGCATGCTAACCAGTCAGCGGGAAGAGTATATCTGATTACAATCGAGCCATCCATAGTGTACAGATACATGATAAAGAGAATAACGTTTAGTGCGACATAAAGTCCAGCAAGACCAATCAAGGGGTCTCCAACGAGACAGATAGTAGATCCTCTCTTTTTTGTTGGTGTGCTGGAGGCAGCTTATCCTGTCCGTCCCACATTAGTGGAAAAGTGTCCAATTAAGGTTACTTACTTTGTGTATGTTTTTGGTTGGTTTGCAAACATAGCCATCAGATCTATTCAGAGCTGCCCAAATCCTGTGAGCACCAGGCCAATTTTGTGGAAAGGACCTAAAATACACTTTAAGTCCTTCATATGTGAGTGGGGAGGATGAATGATGTTGGAACCAAAATTAAATGTACCCGTTGAGGGAAGGATTGGAGTGAGGGAGTCGAGAAAATATGGGAAATAAGCCAGTGATCAGGCCAGAGAAAAGAATAGAGTTAGCATTTCAGGGGAATGATCATTTATGGGGAAGCCAGGAAGACGTTCAAATCCTTTCCTAGCTTTACCTGCTTGTTTCTAGCAAGGTCCAAGTGAAGCTGACTGGCTGGAGAGTTTCAATGATTCCCAAGCATTGCAAACCTCAAGGTGTTTATCTTTGTTCCAGATGCAAATATGGGAGTTGTGTACATAGGCATGGATGTGGTTGGCTGAAGGGCCTGTTTCTGTGCTGTACAACTCCATGTCTCTATAAGTCTATGACCTAGAGGAAACTCATCACAAAGGGCTTAAGTGGTCCCAATCTGGGCAGCACATTGACACAGCGGTAGATGTGCTGCTTTACAGCGCCGGAGACCCGAGTTCTATCCTGGCTACGGGTGCTGTCTGTACGTTCTCCCGGTGACCTAGTGGGTTTTCTCCGGGTGCTCTGGTTTCCTCCCACACTCCAAAGATATACAGGTTTGTAGGTTAATTGGCTTCTATAAATTGTAATTTGTCCCTAGTGTGTTAGATAGTGCGAGTGTACGGGATTGTCACTAGTTACCGCGGACTCGGTGGGCCGTGCTGTATCTCTTTCCATGCTATATCTCTAAACTAAACTAAACTAAACTGAATGACAGAATTAGAATTAGAATGCCTTTTATTGTCATTCAAACAGCTTGGTTTGAATGAAATTTCATTCCTACAGTCTTAACATTACAAAAAAAAACAAGACCCACACTTAACTCAATTTACACAAACATCCATCACAGTGAATGTCCAACACCTCCTCACTGTGATGGAAGGCAAAAGTCTTATCTCTTCCCTTTGTTCTTCTCCTGCAGTCCAGCAGTCCAACTGCAGCGTCGAGACGACTGGGGCTCCCAATGTTAAAGTCCCCGGCGGACGATGGTAAGTCCCGCGGCCGTTTAAGCCACGCTGGGCGATACTAGGCCCCGCTCCGAGTCATTTAAACCCCGCGATTCCGGTGGGAGAAGTTGCCGTTGCCCCGAAAAGCGGTCTCCCACCAGGGACCTGCGAGCTCCCGATGTTCCTGTCCACCGGGACTACGGCTGGAGCTTCCGAAGCTCTGAAGTCAGGTCACAGCCGCGCGCCACCACAGCTCTTCCCGTTACGAAGTCGGCCAGCTCCGCGATGGCAAGTCCGCAGGCTCCGCGACTGGAGCCCTCAGGTTGGTTCCGGTTGGAGGACGCCGCCGGCTCCATGATGTTAGGCCCAATGACATTGGAGACCCGACAGGGAAAAAGTCGGGTCCCCGTACAGGGAAGAGGTTAAACGGTTTCCCCCACCCTCCACATATACACAGCTAAAAACTAATAAAAACTTGAATCAAAAACATACATTTAACGAGACAAAAATAAAAAGAAGACAGACAAACTGCAGTCGAGACGCTGCCGTTAGGCACCGCCACACTCCAGATCACTTAAGTGCTGTATTCACATTACCACGAAATTGTGTTCTGAACACTTACTGGTGGAAGAGATCATGCTCTTCCTGGATGCCTTTTTTTAAATCTTCGCACCTAAATAAAAACACAATGCAGGTCTTAATATCTTGAATTAAACAGTTCACTGGGATTTAGAAGGATGAAAGGATATCTTATAGAAATGTATAAAATTATAAAAGGACTGGTCAAGCTAGATGCCGGAAAAAATGTTCCCAATGATGGGGGAGTCCAGAACCAGGGGCCACAGTCTAAGAATAAAGGGGTGGCCATTTAAAACTGGGATTCTCTGCAAAAGAAAGCAGCAGAGACTGGATGAATTTATCACTGGATTAATTTAAAAGAGAGTTAGATAGAACTCTTGGGGCTAGCAGAATTAAGCGATATGTGGAGAAGGCAGGCACGGGTTACTGATTGTGGATGATCAGCCATGATCACAATGAATGGCGGTGCGGGCTCGAATGGCCAAATGGCCTCCTCCTGCACCTATTTTCTTTGTTTTCTATGTTTTCTATCTCTTTGCATCACCGTCTATATCTCTCGTTTCCCTTTCCCCTAACTCGTCTGAAGAAAGGTCTTGACCCGAAATGTCACCCATTCTTTCTCTCCAAAGATGCTGCCTGTCCCGCTGTTACTCCAGCATTTTGTGTCTTTCTTCGATTTAAACCAGCATCTGCAGTTCTTCCCTACACAGGTTGTTAATAACAATTCATTAACTTTAGTAGAATAGTACAAGTTTACCCCGATTTGTCGATAGTTTACTTAACATATCCTGTGGAAACTATTTCAAAGGCATTGCAGATAGGCTAGCTGCTGCTGAACTATTAACTGGTAGAGAGGTTCAAATGAAAAGTGTTTATTCCTTATATAGACCTAACTGGGATGTGCCTTCTTGTCAGGCTCTGTAATCTCAACAGAATGGAATTTAATATGTATTTTTGAGTTAGCTATAACTTCCATGCATGGACATGATATGAAATTGTGGCACATTGTTATCACCAAACAGATAAGAAATGGATGTCATTTTTTTAAACAATTGTGTCAATAAGAACATTGTGAATGGCTACTTCCACCTTTAAAATGATGTTAAACTCGATAATGATGGGATTTTTTTGCATGCCAGTGTGTTTTGTTTTTAAGTTTACTTATTCACATGGTGGTGAATTCACTGGCATGACCAACAATTTCTGCTCATCCCTAAATGACCCTGATCTGATTAGATGATTTGATTAGTACAGGTGTCAGGGGGTATGGGGAGTAGGCAGGAGAATGGGGTTAGGAGGGAAAGATAGATTAGCCCTGATTGAATGGTGGAGTAGACTTGATGGGCCGAACGGCCTAATTCTGCTCCTATCACTTATGACCTTATGACCTTATGATAGCATTCAGAACAAAGCTCCTCACTGTTCCCCTATATACACGATCATAATAAATCTAAATCTATCACATGGGTTCTCTCCGGTATATTCTGCTTTCGTTCCACATCCCAAAGATGTGCAGGTTGGTAGGTTAACTGTCTACTGTAAATTACCGATGGTGTTTAGGTGAGTGCAAGAAGCTGGGTGGGTGGAAAGAGAGAAGGTGAATGTGTGCAGAATTGTATTAGTGCAGGATTAAGGAGTGCTTGATAGTCTGCCTGGACTTGGTAGACTGAAGGACTCATACCTTTGCTGAATGACTTTATGACAGATCACATAAGGGATAAACAAGACTGGAGGAAAATCCACCCAGACACTTTGATTTACAAAAAATTACACAAAATGCTGGAGTAACTCAGCAAGTCAGGCTGCATCTCTGGAGAACATGGATATGTGAGGTTTTGGGTTGAAATCTGTCTCCAGAGTTATCCCGAGGTGCTGCCTGACCTCTGAGTTACTCCAGCACTTTGTGTCCTTTTGTGTATTTACCAGCATCTGCAGTTCTTTGTTTCTACTTTAGTTTGCACCCTGACTATGGCGTGGAACTGTCCTGCAAGCCTTTCTTTTGAATTTGAGTGTCACTTTGAGAATCAGTTTCTAACCGAAAAGTTGTGATGGACTGACAATTTGGCAGAACAGACGCTGCTTGATTTTGTGGTCTGGTGAACATTCTACTCAAAAACAAACACAGGGCTAGGTTTCTCTAACATTGGGCTCAACTTTGCCCTGTCTCTAATCTTCGCTTTAAATGATGATCTTACGCAGCAGACAAAAGTAAATTCTTGGCTGCTGTTGCAGGGGGATTAAAGTGCTCTGTGAAGTGGTTGAGCATGCCTATTATATCAATTCACAGTCAATTTACATAAATCTGCTGGAAATTATTAAGGTGCTGTCCTTCCATAATATGATTATAAGATAACTATGTTTAGTAATTTCAATAAACCATATGAATGAGATTAAAACTCTGCAACCTAAATTGACAATCATAATGAAAATAATATCCAAGCATGTACACTCCAAAGACGTACAAGTTTGTAAGTTAAGTAGCTTCGGTAAAATTGTACGTTGTCCCTGGTGTGTAGGATAGTGCTAATGTACGGGGTAATCACTGGTCAGCGTGGACGGAGGGCAGAAGGGCCTGTTTCTATGCCGCATCTCTAAAATCTAAAGTTTAAAGTCTAAAGTCATATTTGTGCAAAGCCAAACTGTCATGGATTTCTAAATTAAAAATCAATTTATGAAACCTACAGAGAAACATGGAACATCACAGAACAGGAACAGGACCTTCAGCCCTCCATGTCTGTGCTGACCATGAACCCAATCCTATTTGTCTGCAAATTTGTCTAACAATTTAGACGAAGGAATGTAACATCTCCAAGTTTGCGGATGACACAAAGATGGGTGGCAGTGTGAGCTGCGAGGAGGATGCCATGAGGCTGCAGGGTGAATAGGTTGGGTGAATGGGCAGTTGCATGGCAGAAGCAGTATAATGTGGAAAAATGTGAGGTTACCCACTTTGCTGGCAAGAAAAAGAAGGCAGATTATTGTCTGAATGGTGTCAGATTAGGAAGAGGGGAGGTGCAACATGATCTAAGTGTCCTTGTACATCAGTCACTGAAAGTAAGCATGCAGGTTGGGCGGGCAGTGAAGAAAGTAAATGGCATGTTGGCTTTCATAGTGAGAGGATTGAGTATCGGAGCAAGGAGGTCCTACTGCAGATGTTCAGGGCCTGGAGTTGTACACATGGAGTATTATGTGCAGTTTTGGTCTCCTAATTTGAGGAAGGAAATTCTTGCTATTGAGTGAGTGCAGCGTAGGTTCACCAGGTTAATTCCCGGGATGGCGGGACTGACATACTGATGAAAGAATGGATTGACTGGGCTTATATTCACTGGAATTTAGAAGGATGAGAGGGTTCTTAAGGTATTGGACAGGTTAGATGCAGGAAAAATGTTCCCCATGTTGTGGGAGTCCAGAACCAGGGGTCACAGTTCAAGAATAAGGGGTAGGTCATTTAGGGCTGAGATGAGGAAAAACATTTTCAGCCAGAGTTGTGAATTTGTGGAATTCTCTGCAAAAGAAGGCAGTGGAGGCCAATTCAAGAGAGAGTGTATTCAAGAGAGAGTTAGATATAGCTCTTAGGGCTAACGGAATCAAGGGATATAGGGAGAAAGCAGGAACAGGGTACTGATTCTGGATGATCAGCGATGATCATATCGAATGGCAGTGCTGGCTCGAAGGACGTTACAGTTTTCAGGCTCCTGTACCTTCGTCCTGATGGCAATGGTGAGATGAGTGTGTGGCCAGGATGGTGTGGGTCATTGAACGTGAGTGTGAAAAGCCAATTATAAGAATTTGTTGACACTGGAAGCCATTAGTGCAAAGTGGAAATTCATTTACAGTGACACCCACAGCAAATACCATTGAGTTCTCAAAACACAGCTGTTAAGGTCAAAATGGGAAATTCCTCAAGGTTAATAACATAGGCCCAACCTTTAATTTCCTAAACACTATAGACGCAACTTCTATAGTTGAAAATTATATAGTGGATTTAGAACTGTGTGAACTTAGTCTTTGATGTATCTAAGTTCAATTGTGTTTTCATTTTTATATCATATCCATAAAGATTAACATTAGTGTGAAGGAAGTGGCAATAATTCAACCATAATTTAATAATAGTTAATTTGATAATTTGCTGGAGCATTTATGAGGTTATCTTTTCAAACACCCCTAATGGTCATTGAAAAAGTATAATTATATTGTAAATAATATGATGTTGGAGTGCATTATTAAAATTATTTCCAAATTTGATCGCATTAAAGACTGTGACAAAACTCGAAACAGATCATAGGAAGAGTAGGATACATTTTTGCTCATTTCTACTTGAAAAATATGGATGGAAATTGTTTTGTAACTACTTTAGCTCAATGGTGCCCATTGGGAAACTGGACCAGGTTCTTCCTGGTGCAATTCTTCCAGGAGAAAGTTACATTTCTATAATGTAATGGGAAGCACAATGCTCCTCTCTACTTTTCCAATAGTAATGGGACAAGAGTCTTCAACCTGAGACCTTCATAAGTCAAGGATCAAAGCATATCCATGTAAAAAGTGGTTAGTGACGGGGCATCACTGTTTTGCGTCTATGCTAGACTTGGGACAGTGTCTGATGTTGGAAAAAAAAGCATTTTGACGATTGCTCATAAATGGTTCCTATCCATAGTCATAACTTCCAAAAGTATAAAATGACCCAACAATATACCTTATGCTCATTGCCAGACAAACTAACTTTAGGAGTAGATTAATTCAGGTAAAATGTCATATAAAGCAATGCAAATAGAAACGCACTGAAATGGTCACATATTTAGTTCTCATTTAAGTCCGAACACCAAGAGATACTGTACATGGGCTGTGGGAGCGGGTCAGGTAACATAGAATTTGAGATTCACTGTCTGCATTGCGGACGGATAAAAAGTTAATCAAGGCTTTTAAAAACAAACTGGATAGACACTTGAGGGAAATAATGTGTACAGTTTTGGAGAAATAATAGGGGAACAAGATAAAGAGTTGGATCAAACTAGATGTCCTAATTTCATAACAATTCCACAATTTAGCTTACAATGTACAGATCAGTCCTTTCTCACAAAATTAATATCTCCTTTCCCAGCATAATTCTTCTTCAGAATAAACGTTTCTATAAGGGAAAATCACTGAATCAATTTTCTACATGGACTGTAACACTATTTAATCTTCCATAGTTCAGGTTTACTAGACCATAATTCAATATGAAACATAACATAGTAATCCTCTTACTGGTGGGAAAGTGATTTCAGTCGACATTTCTGAATAGAATAAAGATAAATATAAGAATGATCAGAGATGTGGAATAAAATTATATTGACTTGATCTCCGGATTGTTAAAGTCAAAATCTTTCTTGGCACTAAATTATGGTTGTTTAAATTGTTTCCACTTCACATAAATACAAACAGCGACATATTACTTAAAGATTATATGTTTTTTCACAGAACCAATTGTCTATAAATTTGCTAAAGATTAAAATGTATTCTTTTTAACTGTGTGTTACCAAATTTGCCCGTAGAGGATAATTTTAAGAGAAGTGTCTTAAGCTGACATGATTATTTTAACAATTGCTTTGATTTGTATTGGTCTCATGACCTCACTGCTGTGTGATCTTAAAAACTATTTGGATTTACATATGATTGAAGAAAATTGCTCATAGTATTTAACTCAATATAAGCAGGTTTTTACATCAGACTCTAACTCACTTTCAGAGAAACAAATTATGCTCAAATATTATCACTATTTCAAATTCAAATAAGATCATAACATTTGCGGATGACACAACAGTGGTGGGACTCATCAGCGGAGATGACGAATCAATGTACAGGGAGGAAGTAAAACAACTAGTGGACTGGTGCGGCAAAAATAATCTAGAATTAAATGTCGACAAAACGAAGGAGATGGTTGTCGACTTCAGGAGGGCGCAGCCAAAGCATACTCCCCTCAACATCAGTGGCACCACAGTGGAGAGAATGGAGAGCATAAAGTTCCTCGGTGTGCAAATTACAGACAGCCTCACCTGGTCCAGGAACACCACTGGGACCGTCAAACGGGCCCATCAGCGACTGCACTTCCTGAGGAAACTAAAACAGGCCTCACTCCCCACCAACATCCTCAGGACTTTCTACAGGGGTACGGTGGAGTCTGTACTCACGTACTGCATAAATACGTGGTACTCCACCTGCAACTGCTCGGACAGGAAGGCTCTGCAGAGGGTAGTGAGGGGAGCAGAGAGGATCATTGGCGTCTCCCTACCCTCGGTACAAGAACTGTTCCAGAGCCGCTGTCTGAAAAAAGCTCAGAGAATTGCTAAGGACAAACTGCACCCCCTCCACATACACCTGGATCTCCTGCCATCAGGCAAGAGACATCGAAGCATCAAAGCCCGGACTACAAGACTGCTAAGGCTGTGAGGCTGCTAAACAGTCACTCTGTACTCACAGTCACTTGATTCTGCGGCTGGCATGGACACTTTAATAACTGGCACTGGCCACTTTAATAACTGGCACTGGCCACTCAAATCAGCTGCCCCGGACATTTTTATGATTGGTTTATTGTATTTTAACGTTGTGTTTTACCTGCTTTTAACGATTTATTTATACTGTTCCATCAGGGACTGGATTGTTTTTAGTGTTATTATGTGTGAAATGTTTTAAATTTCATGTGCGATGCTCCGCTATTCCCTGGGAAACGTCTTTTCATTTTGCACTGTACAACTGTTGCTTGCAAGATGACAATAAAGGTTGATTGATTGATTGATTTCTTTAGGTACACAAAAATGCTGGAGAAACTCAGCAGGTGCAGCAGCATCTATGGAGCGAAGGAAATAGGTGACGTTTCGGGCCGAAACCCTTCTTCAGACTGAAATTTCACCTATTTCCTTCGCTCCATAGATGCTGCTGCACCCACTGAGTTTCTTCAGCATTTTTGTGTACCTTCGATCTTCCAGCATCTGCAGTTCCTTCTTGAACACAAGTATTTTCTTTATTTAGTTTAATTTTGATTGATTGATTGTATGAAGCATACAGGATGGGAACAGGCCCTTCTGTCCACCAAGTCCATGCCAACCATCGATGGATCACCTGTTCAAAGCTAATTCTATGTTATCCCACTTTCTCATCCACTCCCTAGACACCAGGGGCAATTTACAGTGGCCAATTACATAGAAACATAGAAACATAGAAATTAGGTGCAGGAGTAGGCCATTCGGCCCTTCGAGCCTGCACCGCCATTCAATATGATCATGGCTGATCATCCAACTCAGTATCCCGTACCTGCCTTCTCTCCATACCCTCTGATCCCCTTAGCCACAAGGGACACATCTAACTCCCTCTTAAATATAGCCAATGAACTGGCCTCGACTACCCTCTGTGGCAGGGAGTTCCAGAGATTCACCACTCTCTGTGTGAAAAAAGTTCTTCTCATCTCGGTTTTAAAGGATTTCCCCCTTATCCTTAAGCTGTGACCCCTTGTCCTGGACTTCCCTAACATCGGGAGCAATCTTCCTGCATCTAGCCTGTCCAACCCCTTAAGAATTTTGTAAGTTTCTATAAGATCCCCTCTCAATCTCCTAAATTCTAGAGAGTATAAACCAAGTCTATCCAGTCTTTCTTCATAAGACAGTCCTGACATCCCAGGAATCAGTCTGGTGAACCTTCTCTGCACTCCCTCTATGGCAATAATGTCCTTCCTCAGATTTGGAGACCAAAACTGTACGCAATACTCCAGGTGTGGTCTCACCAAGACCCTGTACAACTGCAGTAGAACCTCCCTGCTCCTATACTCAGGTTACCCTACTGACCTACCTGTCTTTGGGATCTGGGAGGAAACCAGAGCACCCGGAGGAAATCCATGCGATCACATGTAGAACATGTAAACTCCACACAGACAGCACCTGATGCCAGGATCAAATCCCGGTCTCTCGAGCTAATAGACAGTGGCTCTACCAGCTGTGTCACTGTATTGACATTTTTCTACTTAAAAATAGACAAAGGAATGCACACAGATACACTGTAAAATTTTGGTTCTGCTGAAGGGTCTTTGACCTACAATATGAACTGTTTCTCTTTCCACTGATACTGCTGAGTATTTCCAGAATTTAAATTTTTATCTCAGATTTCCAGCAGCTGCAGTTTATTAATTTGCAGAATTGCAGTGTGTGTGCATTGTGGTGAAAATGCAACTAGTGGGGCAGCAACTATTTATTACTATAATATTTACTTTATGATTACTATAATATTTACTTTATTATATTTAACAGTCTAATTCCATTTCTGATCGGATTTCACTAGCCAGCTAATAGGAAGGAAATGGAATGATTTATAAGTTAAAACATGTAATATTTATCCCTTGGATATGACCATATAAGGCCAGGCTAGTAATTGTTGTCAAGAATTGTTGCCAAGGAGGAGATTGTGATTTGCTGCTTACTTTAACCATGTTGTCTGCAAGCAAATGGAAACTTTGAAACTCAAATAGGTAAAAATATAATAAACTCTTTGGAATCCATTTGGGCAAAGTGAAAAATAAAATTAGGTGGGCCTAAACCTGTGGAATCAAGGAACTGCAGATGCTGGTTTATAACAAAGATAGATACAAAGTGCTGGAGTAACTCTGGCAGCATCTCTGGAAGAAAAGGATGGGTGACATTTTAGGTCGGCACCAGACCCAAAAAGTCATCCATCCTTTTTCTTCAGAGATGCTGTCTGACCTGCAGAGTTACTCCAGCACTTTGTCTATATTTGAATCTAAACCTGAATGCTGAGTTAAATTGTCTGACTGAATAGCATGCACCAAAAAGCTTTTAACTGTATGCTTGTTATATATCTTTCATTCATTTGTTCTATTTACCTTCTATATCTTTTGTCTCCGTTTCCCCCCCACTCTCAGCCTGAAGAAGGGTCTCGACCCAAAATGTCACCTATTCCTTTTCTCCAGAGAAGCTGCGCGATCCGCTGAGTTACACCAGCTTTTTGTGTCTATTTCAGGTGCTGACTCTCCAATACTCAAGGGCAATTAGGGATGGCAGCAAGTATTGGCCTTATTGGCAGAGCTAAATCCCAAGAATGAACTAAATGTATTTAAGTGTACCTAATTGCAAATCCCAAATGCAGTGTATTGGAAATGAAAATAGAAAGAGCCTGTCCATATGCATAAACCATCATTAAAGGCATGTAAATATGGATTAAATATAAAAGAAGAAGCCATTGAAGTTTATATCATGGGTGTTTGCAGTTTGCACTATGACCCAATTCATATTTGGAGTGTTTGGAAAAAGGATCTGAGATCTATTTCCATCCACTTTGCAAAATAAAATGTCGCACAGATGTTTCTCAGGTATTGTGAAATTTCATTTTCTGAGCAACTACAGTAGTTAAATCATTCAGAACTTCCCTTTCCAAACTACATGGGTTGAGAAGTATTCTGTGTTTGCAGATATTTTGGGTGAGCTTGTAAAGTGTCGATTACTTGATAGAACAATGGTTTCTGCATCAATAGAGCTAACCACTAAAAAAGAAATAAAGATTGCAATTTAAAAATGAACAAAACACCAAATATTGCTAATGAGCATATTCCTAGAATCGAGGAGGATTTATTTTGCATAAATCTGTCATTGAGCCAAACAGGAATGCACACTTGGGATTGAGAATGATGTGGGAGTCAAATCACTCATGATTCAGGCAGTTATTGTGTAAGCCACATGACAGGATACAAGAAGACAAATCAAATCATATTTGTATAAAACTCTCAATTTGACGCTTTACATAGATCAAACAACTTAGATAAAGTTTCTATTGCTAAAGTTATCCTTTCTATGTCTATATAGTATTTCAACAATTTAAGATTAAATCTCATATATCTAATTGTCAGACCTTCCTAAATCTTATTGAATTTGGTCATGACATTATTTTAAGAGACATGTTTAACTTAGTCCACATTAAACATGGAGCCTTTTGGACAATCGCAAACAAAATAAAACTGATATGGATTTTGGGAAACTTTCTGGTTTCCCCTCCCTTGGTTATTACTGAGGTGATTCGCATCAAACTGAAAATACAAGTGATCGATGAACTTTATAAGCAGATGAAGTTTTAAAATATTTTTCTCATTCTCTCTTTCCTGCACTTTTAAGCTGAGTTTTCCTACTGCGACCTTTTCAATACTCAAAGCAGTGTTTCTACTTTCAAAGTAGCAAAACAGTTCAGCTACTCTTATCTACTTTAATTGTGACAGCAGAAAGAAGAACTCAATCCTTTCAGTCATCATATGACTACGTAGTAAATAGACTGTAAAAGAGCAACAATCCACAGCTAATGCCATTGGCGCCAATTATAGCTCAGTGAGCGGAAGATTACTGAAGTTATTTTGGCCCATTTATGCAATCTTAATCTGGTTAATTTGGTCATGCATGTGAACCCTTCTTCAAAGTCACCTCCTAGCTTCATCCATTTACAGGTCATAATTGAAAAACATTTTTATGGAACAATCCTCTTTTAAAAATCAAACATCTCCTCAACTTATTGCACCCTATGGTTACCATGAAACTTTCAGAGTCATAGGTATTCTGTGGCATAAGACCTTAAGACCAAAGTTTCAATCTTCCTATTTTATGTTCCCTGTTTTGCTCCATGCTTCTTAGAAAAATGCTCTAAACACATACAGCACACATGGGAATGTGTAGGAAGGAACTGCAGATGCTGGTTTACACCGAAGATAGACTCAGAATGCTGGAGTAACTCAGCGGGACAGGCAGCATCGCAGGATAGAATTAATGGATGTTTCGGGTCGAGACCCTTCTTGTCCGTAGAAGGGTCTGGACCCGAAACATCACCCATTCCTTCTATCCCAAGATGCTGCATGTCCCACTGAGTTACTCCAGCAATTTGTGTCTATCTTACATATACATGTGAAAATGTTTGACAAAAGAAAAATGCTTCTGGTAGTCAAATAGTTCGTATAATAATATTGATGTCCATTCATAGCAATCAATCTCCTTCACTTGGTCTACAAAATGTGATGAACAACTTCAGGTATCATGTAACACCATCCAAAGTTCAATGGGTAATAAAATGTAGAAACAAGGAACGTCAGATGCTGGTTTATTAAAAAAAAAGACACAAATTGCTGGAGTAACTCAGCAGATCAGGCGGTGTCTCTGGAGAACATGGATAGGTGATATTTCGGGTCGGGCTCTTGTTCAGTCTGAAGAGTTGAGTTGAGTTACTCCAGCACTTTGTGTCTTTTTCCAATGGTTAATCAGAAGGGCCCTCGTGTAAGTCCTTCTCCAGGGAATAGAGCACAAAAAATCCAGGTTGATACTTGAGTTCATTGCGCTGTTAAAGCTATAGTCTTTTCATAAAAACATGACATTGAAGCTTTGATTACTTAACTGGAAGATATATTAGTTTCTATGCAACTGTGAAAAGGTTATCTCTGTGAAACGGTTCCTGACCAATAATTATCTTTTAATCATTACCAGGATATAATTGAATATGTATTTGTGGGATGTGTAGGAAGGAACTGCAGATGCTGGTCTACACCAAAGATAGACACAAAATGCTGGAGCAACTCAGCAGGACAGGCAGCTTCTCTGGCAGCTGGCAGGGTACAAAATTACATCTGTGACTATACTTCAAAAAATAATTTGGGGGATATAAGTGTTTTGGGATGTAGGGATGTAAAAGCTGCTGTTTCTCTATATTTCCTTTCTAAATGTCCCAAATTATTTTTGTTTCCTCCCAAAGCAAACAGCATTAAAATGTTTCAAATGATCATGGACTGTTTTTGTAAGAAGTCAATTTTCAGCATCTTTACAGTTTCTGCAAATGGCCAAGGCAAAACGCTTGCAGATTCTCAGCATCTCTCCTGGTGAAGCGTTTGATTTTGGTGGCCAACAATTCACCTGAGCATTGCAACTCCTTGTGTTGACAAATTGTAAATATTAATATGAGGGAAGTTGAGAGGATCCAGGGAACCGTAGGTTGGCGAGCCTCATGGCAGTGGTAGGAACGCTATTGGAGAGGATTCTTTGTGATAGGAATTACTCCAATTTGGAAGGGAATGGGTTAATCAGGGACATTTAGCATGGCCTTTTACATGGCAGATCGTGTCTTATTAACAATTACGTTTTTTGAGAAGGTGATGAAGGGGAACAATGAGGGGTAGGGACAGTGGATGCTGTCTCCATGCATTTTAGTAAGGCATGTGATAAAGTGCCCCATAGTAGGCTGTTTCAGAAGATTCAGAAGCACAGAGTTAACAGTAACTTGATTATATGGCTTCCTAACTGGATTACTGATAAAAACACAAGAGGGCTGTGGTGGAAGGACAATATTCAAGCTGGTCTGTGACCAATGGAGTTCCACAGGGATCTGTGCTAGGAGCTCTGTTTGCGATATATATATATATACACATTACTTGGATATAAACATAAATGAGTTGGTTTGTAAGTATGCAGATCACACTAGATTGCTGAGTCATAGACTGTGAGGAAGGCTGCCAAATTATACAGCGGGATATAGGTCAGCCACAGAAATGGAGAGAGAAAAAATAAAAGTTTAATCCAAGTGTGCGGTGCTGCACTTTGGGAGTTCAAATGTATGGGAAAACTAGACAATTAATGTCAAGACCCTTAATAACATTGATGTTCAGAGGGATCTTGTGGTGCAAGTGCATAACTCCCTGAAAGCATCAACACAAGTAGATACAATGGTAAATAAGACATATGGTATGCTTGGTCCCATAGGTCAGGGCATTGATATAAGAGTCAGGAGGTCATGATGCAGCTTTGCCTCATTTGGAGTATCGTGTGCACTTCTGATCACCCCAATACAGGAAGGATGTGCAGGCTTTAGAAAAGGTGCAGAGGAACTTTACCAGATTGCTGCCTGGATTGGAGGGTATTAACTACAAGGAGAGGTTGGACATATTTGAATTGTTTTCTCTGGAATGCCAGTGGTTGAGTGGAGATCTGATAAAGGCTTATAAAATTATGAGAAGCATGAATAAAGTAGCCAGTCAGAACCTTTTTCCCAGGATGGAAATATCAAATGCAGAGATGACAGTGGCATTTAAGAGGCTTTTCATTAAGCACATGGATATACAGGGAATGGAGGGGTGTGAATTATGTGCAGGCAGATAAGAGTTTGTCCTGGCATCATGTTCTGTACAGGCAGAATTTTATGATTCTCAGCTGACAACAGTATGTCTACATTGTGCTTAATACAAACCATGTAAAGTTAATTTGCTAATTCAATTAAATCGGGCCACAGCTCTATTGCAAGTATTCAATTGCAGCAAGCTCTATCTTTCATCCAAGCTGAAACCCCACGAGAAACCTCTGATCAGAAGAACAATGTTCCCCTTCTTTCTGAGTTTTAACCTTGCATCAATAAAGTGCTAATATTTCCATTGTGATATATTGACCCATTGCTACCGAGTATTACGTTGCTTAACATTACTACTGTGTGTGCCCATGACAATTCACTGCAAATCTACTGAGACCAACAAACTAATTCCTATTGGACATCCACCCCATTAAGGGTTGTGCCCTTCCAGAACAGTGGAATGTACTTGTTATTATAGGAAAATGATAACAAGGATTCTCACAATGGATTTCACAGACACCCTTGCAAACATGATTGTTGTGACTGCAGATTTACTGTGATGCCTTTAACTTTCTTGTTTTATTTGGAATTCCTTTTGTGTTATATATTGTAGAGCCTTTCCAAAAATCGGGGGGGGGGGGGGGGGGGGGGGGGTAGAACAATTTATTAGAATTGCAGTTCCTTTCTACACAATTTATCAGAACACATGTTCTTGTGTGATATCCTAATTTTGCAAATCTATTGCAATTTATTTTTAAATTAAACTATTTATTGATAAAGGAAATAATTTTTCTGTCGCCAAAATGTGATGATAGGTATGTAATCTTTCCTGGTCTTTAGAATAATGAGGATTTTTGCTGGAGAAAATTAATATGATTTACTATTTGTCAAAAATAATTGCAAGTTCTGTTTTTTTCTTGTAATATGAATCCAAAGAAATGAAAGATTGTGGTGGTCCCTGGGGGGTAGGCCATTCCTTGGTTCATCCCCCTCGCCGATTGAGGGACAGGGGTGTTGGTCTGCCACGGGGTTTCCAGACGTCCCTGGGTTTGTGCTCTCGGTGTGTGTGTGTGTAAGGATTAAAAGACTACTGTTTGAACCTGCCTGGCGTCTGGCCTTTTCCTGACCTCGTCCAGGTCGCTACAAGATAAATAATTGACAGCTTATTAGTAATATTCCAATGAAAATGGATTAGTTAATTCAAATATTTGACTGGTAGATGATGGGGTTCTGGTGAGTGTTGTGGAACAGAGGGATTTAGGGATACAGATACAGTTACCTGAAAGTGGCATGACAGTGAGGAGAGGGTGGTAAAGAAGGCTTTTTGTACATTGGTCTTCATCACAGGGCACAGAGTATAGAAGTTGGGATGTTACGTTACAATTGTACATGACATTGGTGAGGTCACATTTGGAGTACTGTGTTCAGTTTTGGTCATCTTGCTGTAGGAAGGATGACATTAAGCTGGAAAGAGTGCATGGAAGATTTACACCGGGTGTTACCAGGACTTGAAGGACTGAGCTATAGGGAGAGGTTGAGCAGACTAGAACTTTATTTCATGGAGGGCAGGAGATTTAGGGATGCTCTGAAAGCAATGTATAAAATCATGAGGGGAATGAATAGGGTTTTTTACTCAGGGTAGGGGAATTAAGAACCGACGGATATAAGTCTAAGGTGAGAGGGACAAGATTTAATAAGAACATGAGGGGCAACCTTTTTACTTAGAGGTTGGTGGGTATCTGGAATGAGCTGCCAGAGGTGTTAGTTGGAATGAGCTGCCAGAGGTGTCAGGTATAATAACAGTATTTAAAAGACACTTAGACAGATACATGGATAGGAAAGGTTTAGAGGGCTATAGGCCAAACATGAGCAAATGAGACTAGCTTAGATGGAGCATCTTCATCAGCATGGATGAGTTGGGCCGATGGTTCTGTTTCTGTGCTGTATAATTCTACATTTCTTTGACTTCAACGTCAATACACGAGAGCCATTTGGAAATGGCTCTTGCCTCTTGCCTCTTGCCTCTTGCCTCTTGCCTTGCCCTGCATTTCTCAACTTCAAAGTTAGAATGGTTTTAACTTATTGAGTGTCTTTAGTCTTGAGATAGTCTGGAAAGAGGCCCTTCAGCTCACTGAGTCCACGATCACTAGGACTATCCTACACACTAGGGACAATGTTTTTTTATCAAAGCCAATTAAACTACGTCTTGTGGGAGGAAGCCTGAGCACTCAGAGAAAACCCTTGCGGCACAGGGAAAATGAACAAACTCCGTACAGGCAGCACCCGAGGTCAGGATCGAACCCAAATCTCTGGCACAGTAATGCAGCAACTCTACCACTGCACCACTGTGCCACCTCACTGCACCAAATTTAAGAGTGGATTTAAGTTTATGACATTGAATCAGGATTGAAGGTCAACGAGGGCCACTGATTTAAAAAAATAAATCTTTATGAGATGTGGACATCATTGGCAAGTCTAGCAGTTACTGTTCTTCAATAATTCTAGTTAAGGACCAATCACAAGGATGGGTTGGAAGTCACATATAACCATGAGTGGGGGATACGGATAGTTTATTTCCTTCCTAGAAAAACATTAGTAAGCCAGATGGATTTCTGTAATTATCTGATAGTTTGCTGAGGCTAGCATTTTCTCTAGAACTGATGCGCTATAATGCTGACAACTATATTTTGCACACTGTATCTTCCCCTATGCTCTATCTGCTGCAGTTGAGTTTGGCATGATTGTATCTATGTGGATACAAGGAACTACAGAAGCTGGTTTACACAAAAAAGCACAAAGTGCTGGAGTAACTCAGTGGGTCAGGCATCATCTCAGGAGAACGTTGATAGGCGATGTATCAGGTAGGGACCTTGGTCGGCAGTCTGAAGAAGGGCCCTTACCTGAAAGGTCAGCTATCCATGCTCTCCAGAGATACAGTACTGCCTGACCTGCTGAGTTACTCCAGCACTTTGCAACCTCTTTTGATTGTATCCATGTATGGTATATCTGGTTTGTTTGGATAGCATATTTTTTTTAACTCCCAGATTTATTAAACTACAGGCTAAATTGCTCTCCAATTTTGGCTGGAATTGAATGGACACTCCTGGATCACTCATTGTAGCCTTTGTCCAAACTTGAACAAAAGAGCTGAACTCCAGAGGAGTTTAACTTGCCTACACTCATGTCCGCTGGTCACATAATAAACGGCTCCAATTAGATACTGAATTTAACCAGCGCAAGAGGTAAATAATTAAAGGAGAGGAGTGCCAGTGATATTAAATTTGGCTTGAGAGAGAAACATAAACAAATACAGCAAACCTTCGCAATAGTGGAGCTCTATATAGTGGAATTTGGTTCTAGCAGACTTAGACTTACATTGCACCGCTCCCCCCACTTCTGTCAATTTCCAACGAGCTGGTACCACATGGCAGGAGCTTCCGGTCAAGGGAGTGGAGAGAGCGAGCAGCATGCAGGTGGCGCGAGTACCGGGCCCGTCCCTGGCGCACTGTGTGTGGGTTCGGTGGCTCTGCGGCTCCTCAGCCTGTGAATTCCTGCTTGTTTAACCTCCCCAACACCACCTTTTACCCTCTCGGCCTTGTGTTAAACTTTACCCCCTAACACGGTTACAGCTGACCAATCAACAATAATGGGCATCAAAGCCCCTTTGTAAGTTTGACTAAAGATAATAATATCCTTGTGGATATATTTAGTTTTGTATCCTGTGACCAGGATCAAATGTTGGCTCTTTGTTCATAATGAGTAAAATTGTGACTTTAAAAAAATATTCTGGTCAAAGATTGTAATATATTGTAATGATCTATGCTTGCTCTTTGCAATATTCTAAGTATTGTATAAAGGGTATCATATCACCAACACTATAAGATGCCTGATACTATCTGGGGAAATGCAGTCACAAAGAACTGCAGATGTTGGAATCTTGAGCAAAACACAAAGAAATGGAATAACGCAATGGGTTAGGCAGCATCTGTGGTGGGAATCGATAGGCAACATTTCAAGTCAGGATCCTTCTTCAGATTGATAGGTGAGTTTTTGGTTCAGGACCCTTCAAATTCAAGTCTGAAGAACGGTCCCTTTCCAAAGCATTGCCTGTCCATTTTTTCACAGATGTTGCCTAATCCTCTGACTTTCTTTGGCACTTTGTGTTTTGCACGGGCCAATGCAGTATCCTTGATGGAGCTAAACAATGTCCTTGCATCACATCCTACCAACCAACCTATTCCAACAGCATACATTTTTCTCTTTGCACTACTACTACTATGTGGCACAGTGGTGCAGCGGTAGAGTTGCTGCCTTACAGCGCCAGACACGCAGGTTCGATCTTGACTACGGGTGTTGGCTTCACGGAGTTTGTACGTTCTCCCTGTGACCACGTGGGTTTTCTCCGGATGCTCTGGTTTCCTCTCGTACAGTTTGTAGGTTAATTGGCTTCTGTAAATTGACCCTAGTTTCTAGGATCGAACAAGTGTACGGGTGATTGTTGATTGGTGCAATTCGGTGGGCCGAAGGGCCTGGTTCCAGGCAGTATCTCTAAACTAAACTAAGCTAAAGTAAACTTATGTATGGCTTGATTGTACTTGTGTACAATATGATTTGACTGGATATCGCGTAAAGACTTTCCCTGTATTTCGGTAAATGTGACAATAACTAACCAGTGCCAATACCAATTTTCCTCCATGATCTCATTTGTCACAGTATGCCCGGTCATCAGGATAAGCTACAGTCAATTACCTGGTCTTCCTCAATGCCACCATTATGAAGAACAAGGCAGTAGGAACTCCATTACCTTCATGTTTCCTTGAGACATATCCCGTGCTTCTTCTTCTTGCGTATGATGTGCCCAGCCTAAAGTTGTAGGACAACTTGTTCTATTTGATCTTATTTGATTGTGCATGCCGGATTGATTGCATTCGTCGAAACAGGGCGGACCACGTGAAGGTTGCAATCTTCCACCCCAAATGCCGTGTTGACTGGATTTACTTTGCCATTCTTTGCCAGGTACAACATTTCCTTCACCATTTGGCAAGGGTTCAAGCAGCAGGTTCATTGCCAATCTTCTCAGAGCAATTGCGAACGGGCAATAAATGCCATCCTCACCAAATTAGGTCATATCCTGGCACATGGAAAGCATTCAGGTCCAATAAAGAGAGATTCCTCCACAAGCATGAGTTGTTGCTTTATGGATATGCCAGAAACATCTTCATAAATGGCAATCAAGATAATCCTCACTGATTTTGGAAGGAAGACAGCAACAACTGGCCAAGCTGACCCCGTAACATTGAATAAGTTGAATAGTTTGGTGTGGAGTTAAGCACTTCTGTGAGGAGACTTTGAAGGGAGGGAAGGTAATTCCACACACTGACCTTGTCCATTTTTCAATGACATCACAGCTGATCTGTTACCTAATTCTACACATTCACCTTTTTCCCCATAGGTCATCTTCTGCACTGTGCTTTTATGAATGATCACAATATATATTTACTTATTTCATTAAGACCAGTTGCTAATATATTTTATTGCTTTGTCAAAGAACGCATCATCTTACAGCGGTAAACTTTTGAAATAATAACAGTATAACAATAACTCTGTCATAAGAGAAATAAGGATATAGACATTTGTAACATGCCATGACCTAGTGTTAGTTGCTATTTGAACTTCATACAGTTACTTTCCCCTTTGTTCTTTACTTTACTCCTGCGTATAATATAAAACAAACAAAAACATTAACCAGTATAACCTATGATTAAACACTGATAAAGTTTATCTGCGTCATTTTGACTGTGGCACAAACTCGAGATTTGGCACAATAGTCATTTCCTGAGCCTTTCAAGTGTTAGCAAATAATGACATTGCGTAATGTCAACAGTACATAGAATTTCTATGTTCTCTAGAAAAAAAGAATATGCCAGAATACCATTGAATTAAGAGCAAGTGTAAATAAAAGAGGTTGATTTAATTTTTACTGATTAATGGGTATTGAAAGGAAAAAAATAGATGTAATTACTAAACTAAGTGGGACCCGTTGGGTCCCATGTTCACACGGGAGGGCTGGTCCCCCGACGCAATATTCCACCTCTCCACCAATTCCAATATTGGTGGCCAGTGGGGGGGCTTTCTGGAGTGCTGGTATGGGTTCTTGGGGTGGCAGCTCAGTCCCTCAAGCCTGATCTGCTGGCAGTTCACTCACGGCTGGTGGGCTGGCAGTCGACTCGTGACTATTCATTGAAATTCCATTTCAAGCAGGGTGCAAGGCCACCAAATTCAAACCCATGTTCCTACCATTTCAAGCAGGGTGCAAGGCCACCAAATTCAAGTGCAGTTTCTTACCACTATGAGCAGGGTGCAAGGCCACCGAATTCAAGTGCAGTTTCCAACCACTTCAAGCAGGGTGCAAGGCCACCAAATTCAAGTGCAGTTTCATTCCACTTCAAGCTGGTTCCAAGCCACCAAATTCAAGTGCAGTTTAATACCACTTTCAGCAGGGTGCAAGGCCACCAAATTCAGTGCAGTTTCATACCACTTCAAGCAGGATGCAAGGCCGCCAAATTCAAGTGCAGTTTCATTCCACTTCAAACAGGGTGCAAGGCCACCAAATTCAAATGCAGCTTCATACAATTTCATGCAGGGTGAAACCACCATAAAACCACACAAAACAGCAAACCCACAGTTCAGTAGATATTCAGTGTGTTCAGTTGATTCACAGCTCAGACAGAATCATGACATCTCCCTCCCCCATCATGCAGAGACTGAGCCACACCCACACTTCAGGGTTTTCTAACCCCTCCCCCTCCCACCGGAAAAGGTGTGGCTTTCAGGGCGTGATTGCCAGCAGAGAGATTCTCAAAAAATTTTAAACACTAATAACACTTTTATTTTTCATTGATGAGAAGAATTCTCTGAACCTGCTCAGCGGAGGGGGAACTGAGTAAGATGGCCAAAAATCTGAGCCGTAAATGGTAGCGTTTTATCTAAAATCAATATAGAGTGCAAACAGGACGTAAGTGCATTTGCAGTAGTGCCTTTTTACTTCAAGCCAAAGCACCCAAGCTGCCATTTGCAGTAAGTAGTGCCTTTCAACTTCAAGCCAAAGCACCCAAGCCACCATTTGCAGTAAGTAGTGCCTTTCATCTTCAAGCCAAATCACCCGTCACCATTCCCAGTAAGTAGTGCCTTTCAACTTCAAGCCAAAGCACCCAAGCCACCATTTGCAGTAAGTAGTGCCTTTCAACTTCAAGCCAAAGCACCCAAGCCACCATTTGCAGTAAGTAGTGCCTTTCAACCTCTAGCCAAAGCACCCAAGCCACCATTTGCAGTAAGTAGTGCCTTTCAACTTCAAGCAAAGCACCCAAGCAAAGCACCCAAGCCACCATTTGCAGTAAGTAGTGACTTTCAACTTCAAGCCAAAGCACCCAAGCCACCATTTGCAGTAAGTAGTGCCTTTCAACTTCAAGCCAAAGCACCCAAGTCACCATTTGCAGTAAGTAATGCCGTTCAACTTCAAGCCAAATCACCCAAGCCACCATTTGCAGTAAGTAGTGCCTTTCAACCTCATGCCACCATTTGCAGTAAGTAGTGCCTTTCAACTTCAAGCCAATGCACCCGCCACCATTTGCAGTAAGAAGTGCCTTTCAACATCAAGCCAAATCACCCGCCACCATTTGCAGTAAGTAGTGCCTTTCAACTTCAAGCCAAAGCACCCAAGCCGCCATTTGCAGTAAGCAGTGCCATTCAACTTCAAGCCAAAGCACCCAAGCCACCATTTGCAGCAAGTAGTGCCTTTCAAATTCAAGCCAAAGCACCCAAGCCACCATTTGCAGTAAGTAGTGCTTTCAACCTCAAGCCAAAGCACCCAAGCCACCATTTGCAGTAAGTAGTGCCTTTCAACTTCAAGCCAAAGCACCCAAGCCACCATTTGCAGTAAGTAGTGCCTTTCAACTTCAAGCCAAAGCACCAAAGCCACCATTTGCAGTAATTAGTGCCTTTCAACCTCTAGCCAAAGCACCCAAGCCACCATTTGCAGTGAGTAGTGCCTTTCAACTTCAAGCAAAGCACCCAAGCAAAGCACCCAAGCCACCATTTGCAGTAAGTAGTGCCTTTCAACTTCATGCCACCATTTGCAGTAAGTAGTGCCTTTCAACTTCAAGCCAAAGCACCCAAGCCTCCATTTGCAGTAAGTAGTGCCTTTCAACTTCAAGCCAAAGCACCCAAGCCACCATTTGCAGTAAGTAGTGCCTTTCAACTTCAAGCCAAAGCATCCAAGCCACCATTTCAGTAAGTAGTGCCTTTCAACCTCTAGCCAAAGCACCCAAGCCACCATTTGCAGTAAGTAGTGCCTTTCAACTTCAAGCAAAGCACCCAAGCCACCATTTGCAGTAAGTAGTGACTTTTAACTTCAGGCCAAAGCACCCAAGCCACCATTTGCAGTAAGTAGTGCCTTTCAACTTCACACCAAAGCACCCAAGCCACCATTTGCAGTAAGTAGTGCCTTTCAACTTCATGCCACCATTTGCAGTTAGTGCCTTTCAACTTCAAGCCAAGGCACCCGCCACCATTTGCAGTAAGTAGTGCCTTTCAACTTCAAGCCAAAGCACCCAAGCCACCATTTGCAGTAAGCAGTGCCTTTCAACCTCAAGCCAAAGCACCCAAGCCACCATTTGCAGCAAGTAGTGCCTTTCAACCTCAAGCCAAAGCACCCAAGCCACCATTTGCAGTAAATAGTGCTTTCAACCTCAAGCCAAAGCACCCAAGCCACCATTTGCAGTAAGTAGTGCCTTTCAACCTCAAGCCAAAGCACCCAAGCCACCATTTGCAGTGAGTAGTGCCTTTCAACTTCAATCAAAGCACCCAAGCCACCATTTGCAGTAAGTAGTTTCTTTCAACTTCAAGCCAAAGCACGCAAGCCACCATTTGCAGTAAGTAGTGCCTTTCAACTTCAAGCCAAAGCATCCAAACAACCATTTGCAGGCAGTGCCTTTTTACTTCAAACAAACCATATTTTCATTTTCAAACCACATTAAGGGTACTCACAGTTGTGTCGACATTTGTTCAGTGTTATTCAGAGCTCATAGAGACGTGACCCTTGGCTTCATCCCTTGCAGAGACTGAGTGAGGCACACCACGTCCTGGTTTTATAGTCCCTCCCCCTCCCTCCAGCAGGTGCAGCAGAGAGAATGGTGATTTTTTTTAAAACTTCAAGCCAAAGCTCCCAAGCCACCATTTGCAGTAAGTAGTGCCTTTCAAGTTTAAACCAAAGCTCCCAAGCCACCATTTGCAGTAAATAGTGCATTTCAACCAAGCCAAAGCACCCAAGCCACCATTTGCAGTAAGTAGTGCCTTTCAACTTCAAGCCAAAGCACCCAAGCCACCATTTGCAGTAAGTAGTGCCTTTCAACTTCAAGCCAAAGAACCCAAGCCACCATTTGCAGTAAGGAGTGCCATTCAACTACATGCCACCATTTGCAGTAAGTAGTGCCTTTCAACTTCAAGCCAAAGCACCCAAGCCACCATTTGCAGTAAGTAGTGCCTTTCAACTTCAAGCCAAAGCACCCAAGCCACCATTTTCAGTAAATAGTGCCTTTCAACTTCAAGCCAAAGCACCCAAGCCACCATTTGCAGTAAGTAGTGACTTTCAACTACAAGCCAAAGCACCCAAGCCACCATTTGCAGTAAGTAGTGCCTTTCAACTTCAAGCCAAAGCACCCAAGCCACCATTTGCAGTAAGTAATGCCGTTCAACTTCAAGCCAAAGCACCCAAGCCACCATTTGCAGTAAGTAGTGCCTTTCAACTTCAAGCAAAGCACCCAAGCCACCATTTGCAGTAAGTAGTGACTTTCAACTTCAGGCCAAAGCACCCAAGCCACCATTTGCAGTAAGTAGTGCCTTTCAACTTCACACCAAAGCACCCAAGCCACCATTTGCAGTAAGTAGTGCCTTTCAACTTCATGCCACCATTTGCAGTTAGTGCCTTTCAACTTCAAGCCAAGGCACCCGCCACCATTTGCAGTAAGTAGTGCCTTTCAACTTCAAGCCAAAGCACCCAAGCCACCATTTGCAGTAAGCAGTGCCTTTCAACTTCAAGCCAAAGCACCCAAGCCACCATTTGCAGCAAGTAGTGCCTTTCAACCTCAAGCCAAAGCACCCAAGCCACCATTTGCAGTAAGTAGTGCCTTTCAACTTCACACCAAAGCACCCAAGCCACCATTTGCAGTAAGTAGTGCCTTTCAACCTCAAGCCAAAGCACCCAAGCCACCATTTGCAGTGAGTAGTGCCTTTCAACTTCAATCAAAGCACCCAAGCCACCATTTGCAGTAAGTAGTTTCTTTCAACTTCAAGCCAAAGCACGCAAGCCACCATTTGCAGTAAGTAGTGCCTTTCAACTTCAAGCCAAAGCATCCAAACAACCATTTGCAGGCAGTGCCTTTTTACTTCAAACAAACCATATTTTCATTTTCAAACCATATTAAGGGTACTCACAGTTGTGTCGACATTTGTTCAGTGTTATTCAGAGCTCATAGAGACGTGACCCTTGGCTTCATCCCTTGCAGAGACTGAGCGAGGCACACCACGTCCTGGTTTTATAGTCCCTCCCCCTCCCTCCAGCAGGTGCAGCAGAGAGAATGGTGATTTTTTTTAAAACTTCAAGCCAAAGCTCCCAAGCCACCATTTGCAGTAAGTAGTGCCTTTCAAGTTTAAACCAAAGCTCCCAAGCCACCATTTGCAGTAAATAGTGCATTTCAACCAAGCCAAAGCACCCAAGCCACCATTTGCAGTAAGTAGTGCCTTTCAACTTCAAGCCAAAGCACCCAAGCCACCATTTGCAGTAAGTAGTGCCTTTCATCTTCAAGCCAAAGAACCCAAGCCACCATTTGCAGTAAGGAGTGCCATTCAACTACATGCCACCATTTGCAGTAAGTAGTGCCTTTCAACTTCAAGCCAAAGCACCCAAGCCACCATTTGCAGTAAGTAGTGCCTTTCAACTTCAAGCCAAAGCACCCAAGCCACCATTTGCAGTAAATAGTGCCTTTCAACTTCAAGCCAAAGCACCCAAGCCACCATTTGCAGTAAGTAGTGACTTTCAACTACAAGCCAAAGCACCCAAGCCACCATTTGCAGTAAGTAGTGCCTTTCAACTTCAAGCCAAAGCACCCAAGCCACCATTTGCAGTAAGTAATGCCGTTCAACTTCAAGCCAAAGCACCCAAGCCACCATTTGCAGTAAGTAGTGCCTTTCAACTTCATGCCACCATTTGCAGTAAGTAGTGCCTTTCAACTTCAAGCCAAAGCACCCGCCACCATTTGCAGTAAGAAGTGCCTTTCAACATCAAGCCAAAGCACCCAAGCCACCATTTGCAGTAAGTAGTGCCTTTCAACTTCAAGCCAAAGCACCCAAGCCACCATTTCAGTAAGTAGTGCTTTCAACCTCTAGCCAAAGCACCCAAGCCACCATTTGCAGTAAGTAGTGCCTTTCAACTTCAAGCAAAGCACCCAAGCAAAGCACCCAAGCCACCATTTGCAGTAAGTAGTGACTTTCAACTTCAAGCCAATGCACCTAAGCCACCATTTGCAGTAAGTAGTGCCTTTCAACTTCACACCAAAGCACCCAAGCCACCATTTGCAGTAAGTAGTGCCTTTCAACTTCATGCCACCATTTGCAGTTAGTGCCTTTCAACTTCAAGCCAAGGCACCCACCACCATTTGCAGTAAGTAGTGCCTTTCAACTTCAAGCCAAAGCACCCAAGCCACCATTTGCAGTAAGCAGTGCCTTTCAACTTCAAGCCAAAGCACCCAAGCCACCATTTGCAGTAAGCAGTGCCGTTCAACCTCAAGCCAAAGCACCCAAGTCACCATTTGCAGTAAATAGTGCTTTCAACCTCAAGCCAAAGCACCCAAGTCACCATTTGCAGTAAGTAGTGCCTTTCAACCTCAAGCCAAAGCACCCAAGCCACCATTTCAGTAAGTAGTGCCTTTCAACCTCTAGCCAAAGCACCCAAGCCACCATTTGCAGTAAGTAGTGCCTTTCAACTTCAAGCAAAGCACCCAAGCCACCATTTGCAGTAAGTAGTGACTTTCAACTTCAGGCCAAAGCACCCAAGCCACCATTTGCAGTAAGTAGTGCCTTTCAACTTCAGGCCAAAGCACCCAAGCCACCATTTGCAGTAAGTAGTGCCTTTCAACATCATGCCACCATTTGCAGTTAGTGCCTTTCAACTTCAAGCCAAGGCACCCGCCACCATTTGCAGTAAGTAGTGCCTTTCAACTTCAAGCCAAAGCACCCAAGCCACCATTTGCAGTAAGCAGTGCCTTTCAACTTCAAGCCAAAGCACCCAAGCCACCATTTGCAGCAAGTAGTGCCTTTCAACCTCAAGCCAAAGCACCCAAACCACCATTTGCAGTAAATAGTGCTTTCAACCTCAAGCCAAAGCACCCAAGCCACCATTTGCAGTAAGTAGTGCCTTTCAACCTCAAGCCAAAGCACCCAAGCCACCATTTGCAGTGAGTAGTGCCTTTCAACTTCAATCAAAGCACCCAAGCCACCATTTGCAGTAAGTAGTTTCTTTCAACTTCAAGCCAAAGCACCCAAGCCACCATTTGCAGTAAGTAGTGCCTTTCAACTTCAAGCCAAAGCATCCAAACAACCATTTGCAGGCAGTGCCTTTTTACTTCAAACAAACCATATTTTCATTTTCAAACCATATTAAGGGTACTCACAGTTGTGTCGACATTTGTTCAGTGTTATTCAGAGCTCATAGAGACGTGACCCTTGGCTTCATCCCTTGCAGAGACTGAGCGAGGCACACCACGTCCTGGTTTTATAGTCCCTCCCCCTCCCTCCAGCAGGTGCAGCAGAGAGAATGGTGATTTTTTTTAAAAACTTCAAGCCAAAGCACCCAAGCCACCATTTGCAGTAAGTAGTGACTTTCAACTTCAAGCCATAGCACCCAAGCCACCATTTGCAGTAAGTAGTGCCTTTCATCTTCAAGCCAAAGAACCCAAGCCACCATTTGCAGTAAGGAGTGCCATTCAACTGCATGCCACCATTTGCAGTAAGTAGTGCCTTTCAACTTCAAGCCAAAGGACCCAAGCCACCATTTGCAGTAAGTAGTGCCTTTCAACTTCAAGCCAAAGCACCCAAGCCACCATTTGCAGTAAGTAGTGCCTTTCAACTTTAAACCAAAGCTCCCAAGCCACCATTTGCAGTAAATAGTGCCTTTCAACCTCAAGCCACAGCACCCAAGCCACCATTTGCAGTAAGTAGTGCCTTTCAACCTCAAGCCAAAGCACCCAAGCCACCATTTGCAGTAAGTAGTGCTTTTCAACCTCAAGCCAAAGCACTCAAGCCACCATTTGCAGTTAGTGACTTTCAACTTCAAGCCAAAGCCCCCAAGCCACCATTTGCAGTAAGTAGTGCCTTTGAACTTCAAGCCAAAGCACCCAAACAACCATTTGCAGGCAGTGCCTTTCAACTTCAAGCAAAACACCCAAGCCACCATTTGCAGTAAGTAGTGCCTTTCAACTTTAAACCAAAGCTCCCAAGCCACCATTTGCAGTAAGTAGTGCCTTTCAATTTCAAGTCAAAGCACCCAAACAACCATTTGCAGGCAGTGCCTTTTTACTTCAAACAAACCATATTTTCATTTTCAAACCACATTAAGGGTACTCACAGTTGTGTAAACATTTGTTCAGTTATTCAGAGCTCAGAAAGACATGACCCTTGGCTTCATCCATCTTGCAGAGAGTGAGTGGGGCACACCACTTCCTGGTTTTATAGTCCCTCCCCCTCCCTCCAGCAGGGGCTGCAGAGAGAATGGTGATTTAAAAAAAAACATTAATATATATCTGATTTGTCATCGATGGGAAAGATCCTCCACACCCGTAAGGCGGAGGGGGGCTCTGAGCGAGGTGGCCAAAAATGACGGCCGTAGGTGGTGGCGTTCTGTCTGAAATCGCAGCACAGTGGGCCAAAACCGGTCAAGATCAGAGATTTAGTAATATATAAGATGTCAAGGTAGCCTCTGAATTAGAACATAGACCCGTACAGCATAGGGATAGGCCCTTTGACCCACCATAGCAGTACCATTCATGATTGCACCCTTAACCAATTATATCTGCTTATACATGGCCCACATCCCTCTATTCCCTGCAGAAACAGAGAACTTCAGATGACACAAAGTGCTGGAGTAACTCAGCGGGTCAGGCAGCATCTCTGGAGAACATAGATGGGTTAATGGGAGTGACTACTCGCAACAGGGTGTGTACATATTTGTGGTCTAGGAAGGCTCAGAAAAGAATTTCAGTGGAAATGATCACATAATAAACCTTACACAAGATAGGAAATTATTAATAGAAGCAAGGGTGGGTTAGTCATTTGCAGTTAGTGCCTTTCAACTTCAAGCCAAGGCACCCACCACCATTTGCAGTAAGTAGTGCCTTTCAACTTCAAGCCAAAGCACCCAAGCCACCATTTGCAGTAAGCAGTGCCTTTCAACTTCAAGCCAAAGCACCCAAGCCACCATTTGCAGTAAGCAGTGCCGTTCAACCTCAAGCCAAAGCACCCAAGTCACCATTTGCAGTAAATAGTGCTTTCAACCTCAAGCCAAAGCACCCAAGTCACCATTTGCAGTAAGTAGTGCCTTTCAACCTAAAGCCAAAGCACCCAAGCCACCATTTCAGTAAGTAGTGCCTTTCAACCTCTAGCCAAAGCACCCAAGCCACCATTTGCAGTAAGTAGTGCCTTTCAACTTCAAGCAAAGCACCCAAGCCACCATTTGCAGTAAGTAGTGACTTTCAACTTCAGGCCAAAGCACCCAAGCCACCATTTGCAGTAAGTAGTGCCTTTCAACTTCACACCAAAGCACCCAAGCCACCATTTGCAGTAAGTAGTGCCTTTCAACATCATGCCACTATTTGCAGTTAGTGCCTTTCAACTTCAAGCCAAGGCACCCGCCACCATTTGCAGTAAGTAGTGCCTTTCAACTTCAAGCCAAAGCACCCAAGCCACCATTTGCAGTAAGCAGTGCCTTTCAACTTCAAGCCAAAGCACCCAAGCCACCATTTGCAGCAAGTAGTGCCTTTCAACCTCAAGCCAAAGCACCCAAGCCACCATTTGCAGTAAATAGTGCTTTCAACCTCAAGCCAATGCACCCAAGCCACCATTTGCAGTAAGTAGTGCCTTTCAACCTCAAGCCAAAGCACCCAAGCCACCATTTGCAGTGAGTAGTGCCTTTCAACTTCAATCAAAGCACCCAAGCCACCATTTGCAGTAAGTAGTTTCTTTCAACTTCAAGCCAAAGCACCCAAGCCACCATTTGCAGTAAGTAGTGCCTTTCAACTTCAAGCCAAAGCATCCAAACAACCATTTGCAGGCAGTGCCTTTTTACTTCAAACAAACCATATTTTCATTTTCAAACCACATTAAGGGTACTCACAGTTGTGTCGACATTTGTTCAGTGTTATTCAGAGCTCATAGAGACGTGACCCTTGGCTTCATCCCTTGCAGAGACTGAGCGAGGCACACCACGTCCTGGTTTTATAGTCCCTCCCCCTCCCTCCAGCAGGTGCAGCAGAGAGAATGGTGATTTTTAAAAAAAACTTCAAGCCAAAGCTCCCAAGCCACCATTTGCAGTAAGTAGTGCCTTTCAAGTTTAAACCAAAGCTCCCAAGCCACCATTTGCAGTAAATAGTGCATTTCAACCAAGCCAAAGCGCCCAAGCCACCATTTGCAGTAAGTAGTGCCTTTCAACTTCAAGCCATAGCACCCAAGCCACCATTTGCAGTAAGTAGTGCCTTTCATCTTCAAGCCAAAGAACCCAAGCCACCATTTGCAGTAAGGAGTGCCATTCAACTGCATGCCACCATTTGCAGTAAGTAGTGCCTTTCAACTTCAAGCCAAAGCACCCAAGCCACCATTTGCAGTAAGTAGTGCCTTTCAACTTCAAGCCAAAGCACCCAAGCCACCATTTGCAGTAAATAGTGCCTTTCAACTTCAAGCCAAAGCACCCAATCCACCATTTGCAGTAAGTAGTGCCTTTCAATTTCAAGCCAAAGCACCCAAGCCACCATGTGCAGTAAGTCGTGCCTTTCAATTTCAAGCCAAAGCACCCAAGCCACCATTTGCAGTAAGTGGTGCCTTTCAACTTCAAGCCAAGGCTCCCAAGACACAATTTGCAGTAAGTAGTGCCTTTCAACTTTAAACCAAAGCTCCCAAGCCACCATTTGCAGTAAATAGTGCCTTTCAACTTTAAACCAAAGCTCCCAAGCCACCATTTGCAGTAAATAGTGCCTTTCAACCTCAAGCCACAGCACCCAAGCCACCATTTGCAGTAAGTAGTGCCTTTCAACCTCAAGCCAAAGCACCCAAGCCACCATTTGCAGTAAGTAGTGCTTTTCAACCTCAAGCCAAAGCACCCAAGCCACCATTTGCAGTTAGTGACTTTCAACTTCAAGCCAAAGCCCCCAAGCCACCATTTGCAATAAGTAGTGCCTTTGAACTTCAAGCTAAAGCACCCAAACAACCATTTGCAGGCAGTGCCTTTCAACTTCAAGCAAAACACCTAAGCCACCATTTGCAGTAAGTAGTGCCTTTCAACTTTAAACCAAAGCTCCCAAGCCACCATTTACAGTAAGTAGTGCCTTTCAATTTCAAGTCAAAGCACCCAAACAACCATTTGCAGGCAGTGCCTTTTTACTTCAAACAAACCATATTTTCATTTTCAAACCACATTAAGGGTACTCACAGTTGTGTAAACATTTGTTCAGTTATTCAGAGCTCAGAAAGACATGACCCTTGGCTTCATCCATCTTGCAGAGAGTGAGTGGGGCACACCACTTCCTGGTTTTATAGTCCCTCCCCCTCCCTCCAGCAGGGGCTGCAGAGAGAATGGTGATTTAAAAAAAAACATTAATATATATCTGATTTGTCATCGATGGGAAAGATCCTCCACACCCGTAAGGCGGAGGGGGGCTCTGAGCGAGGTGGCCAAAAATGACGGCCGTAGGTGGTGGCGTTCTGTCTGAAATCGCAGCACAGTGGGCCAAAACCGGTCAAGATCAGAGATTTAGTAATATATAAGATGTCAAGGTAGCCTCTGAATTAGAACATAGACCCGTACAGCATAGGGATAGGCCCTTTGACCCACCATAGCAGTACCATTCATGATTGCACCCTTAACCAATTATATCTGCTTATACATGGCCCACATCCCTCTATTCCCTGCAGAAACAGAGAACTTCAGATGACACAAAGTGCTGGAGTAACTCAGCGGGTCAGGCAGCATCTCTGGAGAACATAGATGGGTTAATGGGAGTGACTACTCGCAACAGGGTGTGTACATATTTGTGGTCTAGGAAGGCTCAGAAAAGAATTTCAGTGGAAATGATCACATAATAAACCTTACACAAGATAGGAAATTATTAATAGAAGCAAGGGTGGGTTAGTCAGTTCCTTGTGCTCGCTCTGTCGGTTCATAAGAACAACATCACTTTCCTTCATTAACTTAATTTCCCTTGAAAAGTCAACCTTTGATTTTTCCAGCATCTGCAGTTCTTTCTTAAACATTCTGTCTGGAATATGCTCAGTGACTGAGACTCCACAGCCCCCAGGATAGAGCATTACAAAGTTTCACTTCCCCATGCATGAAGACATTTCATCTTGTCCCTGTTCTCCGTGGCCAGCTCCTTGTCTCGAGACTGTGACCCTGATTTTAGACATCTCTACCAGGGGAACATCATACCCAATAGGACTAAAAAACACTTTCACTTGTAGAACTGTCACTGTTCATTGATTCCACCTATACCTCACACTGCCTTGGGAAAGCAGCCAATATAATAAGGACTTATACCCCTTTTCCCTATTGGAAAGAATGTACCACTCGTTTCAAGAACAACTTCATCACTGCTGTTATCAGAATCCAAAATGCAAGGGATGAATTCCCAATCTTCCAATCTACTTCATTAGAGCCCTCGCAGTTTTTTAATCTGCATTTTCTCTGTAGCTGAGACACTATTTTCTGCACTCTGTTCATATGCTCTTTTGAAATTAGGTTCGGGTTAGGTTTATTATTATCATGTGTACCGAGGTACAGTGAAAAGCTTTGTATTGCATGCTATCCAAACAGATCAGATATACCATACACAAATACAATCAAGGCAAACTCAAGTACATTAGTTAAAGCAAAGGGGAAGATACACAGTTCAGAATATGGTTCTCAGCATTTTAGCGCATTAATTCCAATGTCCACAATGGGGTCCAATGTCCAATGTCCACAATGGGGTTGAGGTGTAGAAGGGTAGAGGTATGGTACAATTTGCCTGGATTGCTGGCGAAACAAAGTTGTTCCCTGTGTCTTGGTGCACGTGGCAGTAATAACAAACCAAAGTAAAACCAAAGAGGTGGCTCAACATCACTTCCTCAGGAGAGTTAGGGATGGGCATTCAATTGTTCTGTCATGATTCTCAAAATAAATACCTTTATAAACAGGTTTGGCCAATTTACGATTCTTGGCTATTTTGAAAGGAGAACGGCACAAGGGTGTGGCGAGATGGGGAAGGGAACGTCAGAGATGGCTGCTTGCACCATCCATACCATGTGAATCTAAAGGGAGTGTGAGGTCTGGGTGAAGGTGATGAAGAGAAGATCGGGGTTCAACGTTACCACCATCTTCTGCAACCACAGGCTCCACTTAGTTTTTTAGCTTATAGTTACAGAGTGGAAACAGACCCTTCATCCCACCGAGTCTGTGTCGACCATGAACACTCGTACATTGATTATATCCTACACACTAGGGACAATTTACAGAAGCCAATTAAAAAAAACTGCACATCTTTGGGGTGTGGGAGGAAACCAGAGCACCCGGAGAAAACCCACGCGGTCACAGGAAGAGCGTGCAAACTCCATACAGACAGCACCCGTGGTCAGGATCAAACCGGGATCTGTGGCACTATAAAGTAGCAACTCTATCGCTGCATCACCATGTCACCCACTTATGGTGAGCATTGCTTCATAGACGGTTGTGTGGTGATTGCCAGGCTTGTATCCCACCAATTGGCTGCTGGTGTCTGTGATTATGCGCCATGTTATCTTGCAAGAACAGGTTGTGTAAACAAGAAAAAGACACAAAAGTGCTGAAGTAACTCAGCGCGATAGCCAGCTTCTCCGGAGAACATGGATAGGTGACTTTTCAGATCGGGACCCTGCTGGGATGGTGTCCGCAGAGAATGAAAGTGGTGAGATGAGGACGGAGGCTTGCAGCAATTCCAAAACAATGAGGGTGTGATGCAACTCATGTATGTCTTAATTTTTTTTGACAGAACTTGTGTGGGTGGTGATACATTGAGCAATGTGTGAGGCTGGTTGTGCCGTTGATAGGATCTGCTAGTTAAAGCTGCACTCACTGATCTTACAATGCAGTGAACACTTTGGAGAGACCCAGGATCTTGAATCTTGGCTTTGGCTATTTGCCTCATGAGCTATTTAATAGAGGCTTACTGCCTATTATACATCAGACCAGCTTCAACCAGCATTAGGCAGCCATTAAGTTGGATACCCTGCTGAGATACCATGATTTAACAATGAAGTGAGTGCAGGAAGGGCACTATAATTATACTAATATGTAGGCAGATTGAAAATCACTTACTGCCTGCACAGTATTCAAGGATCAAATGATTCCCACACTCATTCTCTGCTGCTGTCCAATTGATCCCTCAGGAAGTTTGGCAGTGATAATATGTGATAATGGCACAAGGTTGCCAGCCGTGTCACTTCCTGTCCGTAGGCAGATTCCTCCCCATCCTGGATCAGTCCAATCATGGTTGTGTCATCCGCAAACTTGAGTAGCTTGACAGAGGAGTCTGTGGAGGTGCAGTCGTTGGTGTAGAGAGAGTAGAGGAGAGGGGAGAGTACACAGACTTATGGTGCTCCTATGCTGAGGGTCTGCAGGTCCGAGATGTGCTTTCCCTGCATCACATGCTGCTTCCTGTCTGTCAGGAAGTTGGTGATCCACTGACGAGTAATCAAGGACGAGTCTCACCCCAGTCACTCCTTCTTCTCCCCTCTCCCATCAGGCAAGATGCAAAGAAGAATGAGAATGCACACCTCCAAATTCAGGAACAGTTTCTTCCCTTCTGGTGTCAGGCTTAACTATCCTACCAATGTCTAGAGAGCTGTCCTGAACTACAATCAACCTCATTGGAGTCTCTCAAAATATCTTTGATCAGACTTTACTGAACTTTATTTTTGCACTAAAGGTTTTTCACGTTAACCCCTTTATCACATATTGATGGTTCAATGGTAATCATGTTTTGTAATTCCACTGACTGGTTAGCACGCAACAAATGCTTTTCACTGTGCCTCTGTACACATGACAATAAACTAAACTCAAACTCAAACATTCAATTTGAAATAGTTTTGTCTTTTAAAAACTGATGTCCCAAAATACACTAAGCATACTGTGCGCTGACATTTTTGCATGGAACCAAGCAACTTGTAAAGGAATTTCAGAAGCAAAATTCAACAGACACATATAAAATTGAACCAATTACCACGCCATACCTTCGACAGTTCCTTTAGAAGCAAATGAAGAGAAGACCAAATTTAAGTGAAACACCACACAACAAATGAGGCCCAATGTCTCTATGGAAGATTTTTTTACACGAATGATGGTGAGTGTATGGAACGAGCTGCCAGAGGAGGTAGTTGAGGCAGGTACCATCGCAACGTTTAAGAAGCATTTGGGCAGGTACATGGATAGGATATGTTTGGAGGGATATGGGCCAAAGGCTGGCAGGTGGGACTAGTGTAGATGGGGTATGTTGGTTGGCTTGGGCAAGTTGGGCTGAAGAGCCTGCTTCCACTAAGGCTCAATGACTCTATGTTAAGCTTTTACCTTTTTTGTTCTTTCCAAAAAAACACCCTCCACTGTGAAAAAGAGGTTGGCTGAATCCTATTAAATCAAAATGCATTTTTACTGGATGCAACACTGTGAATCTGATTCTTTTCATAGGAGTGCTTCGATCCTGCCTATGGGCTTTTGGCCAAATGTAACTCAATATATCTTTCAGTCAATCTATACAACATCCATGTGATGAGCGTGGGCGGAAAGATCCAGTTCATAAAAATCATATTCCCAGAAGGTTGAACGAACATAAATTATTTGATTTGTAGCTCTTGATCTTGACCTATTGTCAAAGTTTACGAAGGAAGAAAATTGATTTTCATATAAAAGACAATTACTTTTGACGTGTGGCAATTAGAACAGACTTTATTCCAACCAGACTGCCCTTTGAAGCACTATTTGCTTAAGTTTAGTGTAGAGATACAGAACGGAAACTGGTCCTTCAGCCCATCGAGTCCGCACTGACCAATGATCACCCATTCAGCTAGTTCTATATTATCCCCCTTTCGCATCCACTCCCTATACACGAGGGGCAATTTGTAAAAGGCATTAAACCTAAAAACCAACACTTTTTTGACGTGCGGGAGGAAACTGGAGCACCCGGAGGAAATCCACACCATCACAGGGACAATTTGCAAATTCCACACAGACAGCACCTGACGTCAGGATCGAACCAGGGTCTCTGGCGCCGTGAGGCAGCAGCTCTACCAGCTGAGCCACTGTGCCGCCAAGTGCAGTGAAGATGCCACTGTTAGGAATGTTGGAAGAGGAACAGTATATTCAAAACTTCAATCCATTCCAGTTGGAAAGATATTTGTAAACAGGTTTTGTTAGTTAGAAAATTATTCCTTATGATACTTTCTGGCCACAACAAGATACAGAAGTGTATTGTGCAAGGGTGGAATTACACATCTTATTTTATATTTCCTGTTTTTATCCTTTGAATCATTTTACATTTTGATCGGAAGTAGCTTTCATTGATCAGTGCATTCCAAATTCACGATGTTTACAGACATCAATGCTTATTTTGCTGCAAAAACGTATTTTCATGATCCAGCAGAATATCTCAAAGGATCAATAATGTTTTGAATTGGGAAGAGGGGTGGATTGTTTGCTAACGTCTTGATGTGCTGCTCTTGTTTGGATCAACTACTGACCTGCAGCAAAGCTACCTTGTTTTAAGGCAAAGTTAAAGTCATGAATCTATCAATAAACGTCAACCAAACGCAGCCGATTTCTGTGATGCTGTGTGTCCAAGAAACTGGGCTGTGGTTAATCAGAAAGTAATTGAAAACTGGGCTGTGGTTAATCAGAAAGTGAGAAAAAAACTCTGATACATGTTAGATTTCACTATTACTGTGTGCAGTCACCTCAACCCACTATTCAATAGCTACATGCATGAGATTGAAGGGAGATGACAGCAGGTTTTGCGATTGAGGAGAGAGCTGCAATGCTCGGAGATTGCATTGCTCCTTAAATGCAGCAAGGGTATTTTGTGTGGTTTATTGCCTGAGATTGAAGTGGCTTTAGTAACCAAGACCATGAGGAGAGTAAGTGGGTGATTCCATTCCACTGCAGTGGTAGCAGTGAAAGGAGATTCCACATGAAGTCAATGTCCTCGATTTTTATGCTTTAAAGCATTCTCAATGAGTTGATTGTGGGTGTCAAGGTATCACTGACATGTTGGAACAAGTAAGACACAAAATGCTGGAGTAACTCAGCGGGTCAGGCAGTATCTCTGGAGAGAAGAAATGGGTAACATTTCGGGTTGAGACCCTTCATCAGACAAGTAAACTTGTTCCAATCGATCGCTTAGCAACCCCTCCTCGCCTGTAACCACTTATTACCTGCTACACTTTGTCCTTCCTCTTCTCTCGCCCATCTTTCTTTCCCCACCCCCCACAATCAGTCTGAAGAAGGGTCCAGACGGAAACATCACCTATCGATGCTCTCCAGAGATGCTGCCCGACCCGCTGAGCTACTCCAGCACTTTGTGTCCTTTTGTTCAAGTACCTTTTCATCTTGGCAGTACAATTCACATTCACTTTCTCATAAGGTTATAAGTGATAGGAGTAGAATTAGGCCATTCGGCCCATCAAGTCTATTCCGCCATTCAATCATGGCTGCTATCATCGCTCCTAACCCCATTCTCCTGCCGTCTTCCCATAACTTCGGACAACTGTACTGATCAAAAATCTATCCGTCTCTGCCTTAGAAATATCTACTGACGACCTCCACAGCCTTCTGTGGCTCAGAATTCCACAGATTCACCACCCTCTTCATCTCCTTCCTAAAATAATGTCCTTTAATTCTGAGGCTAAGACATCTAGTTCTAGACTCTCCCACTAGTGGAAACATCCACTCTATCCAAGCCTTTCACTATTCTTTATGTTTCAACGAGGTCCCCCCTCATTCTTCTAAACTACAATACAGGCCAAGTGCCGACAAACGGTCATCATAGGTTAACCTACTAATTCCTGGGATCATTAGAAACATAGAAACATAGAAAATAGGTGCAGGAGGAGGCCATTTGGCCCTTTGAGCCAGCGATTGTCCCCAATCAATAACCCGTGCCTGCCTTCTCCCCATATCCCTTGATTCCACTAGCCCCCAGAGTTAGATAAACTCTCTTAAATCCATCCAGTGATTTAGCCTCCACAGCCCTCTGTGGCTTGGAATTCCACAAATTCACAACTCTCTGGGTGAAAAAGTTTTTTCTCACCTCAGTCTTAAATGGCCTCCCCTTTATTCTAAGACTGTAGCCCCTGGTTCTGGACTTGCCCAACATTGGGAACATTTTTTTTGCATCTAGGTTGTCCAGTCCTTTTATAATTTAATATGTTTCTATAAGATTCCCCCTCATCCTTCTAAACTCCAGTGAATACAAGCCTAGTCTTTTCAATCTTTCCTCATATGACAGTCCCGCCATCCCAGGGATCAATCTCCTGAACCTACGCTGCACTGCCTCAATCACAAGGATGTCCTTCCTCAAATTAGGAGACCAAAACTGTACGCAATACTCCAGATGTGGTCTTACCAGATCCCTATACAACTGCAGAAGAACCTCTCTACTCCTATACTGAAATCCTCTTGTTATGAAGGCCAACATTCCATTAGCTTTCTTCACTGCCTGATGTACCTGCACGCCAACTTTCAGTGACCGGTGTACAAGGACACCCAAGTCTCACTGTACCTCCCCCTTAGCTAACGTAACCCCATTGAGATAATAATCTGCCCCCTTGTTTTTGCCACCTCACATTTATCTATATTATACTGCATCTGCCACGCATCTGCCCACTCACTCAACCTGTCCAGGTCACCCTGCAACCTCCTAACATCCTCTTCACAGTTCACACTGCCACCCAGCTTTGTGTCATCCGCAAACTTGCTAGTGTTGCTCCTAATTCCCTCTTCCAAATCATTAATATATATGGTAAACAGTTGCGGCCCCAACACTGAGCCTTGCGGTACTCCACTCGCCACTGCATGCCATTCTGAAAAGGACCCGTTCACTCCTACTCTTTGCTTCCTGTCTGCCAACCAATTTTCTATCAATGTCAACACCCTACCCCCAATACCATGTGCTCATTCTTGTACACCTCCTCCTTGCTAGATTCATCTTGGGATTAAAAGGTATCTGATGAGACCAGAATGAGCAGGTTGGATTCAATTTTTCAGGAGTTTGGAAGAATGAAGGATAAATTTATTGAAACATTTGCGTGTGAGCGATTTAATTGTAGACAGAATAACCCCAAGGTCAGGAATTCGATTGTGCATTCATCACAAGGATGCATGCTGTTTATTTCTGCAAACAGGTTATTAATTATTTGTTAATTTGGGGTTCAAATTCCACCTTGCCTATCAGCAATCTAAAATCCAAGTAATTAAATTAATCCAGAACAATGAAAAGCTGGCAAAAGTAAGAGTAACCAAAAACCGGGTGAACTCCCAGTAAGAAATGGACAAACAAAGGAAATCGGAGCAGGGGAAGTCATATGGGCCTTCAAGCCCATTCTATTATTCAACAAAATCACAGCTGATCTGATTGTAACTTTTGTCGAAACAAAGAATTGCAAATGCTGGTTAATACACAAAACGACACAGTGTACTGGACACAAGGGCAGCACGGTGGCATAGCGGTAGAGCTATTACCTTACATCTGCAGAGACCTGGGTTCGATCCTGGTTAAAGGTCTGTACAGAGTTTGTATGTTCTCCCCATGACCGCATGGGTTTTCTCCGAGTTCTTCGGTTCCCTCCCACACTACAAAGATGTACAGGTTTATAGGCTAATTGGTTTGGTATAAATGTAAATTGTCCATAGTGCGTGTAGGATAGTGTCAGCATGCGGGGATTGCTGGTCGGCGTGGACTCGGTGGGCCAAAGGACCTGTTTCCGTGCTGTATCTCTAAACTAAACTAAACTAACCAATGTACTCAGTGGGTCAGGCATCATCTCTGGGAGGCATATCAGTCTGAAGAAAGAACTTGACCCAAAACATCACCTATCCATGTTCTTTAAAGATGCTTGAGTTCCCTTTAGACCCACAAACCTCATGAACTTTGCATGAATTTAAAAATAAGTCTATGTGAATGGCAACCTATTGTAAACATTCATCTCAATGGATCAATGGTGCTTTATTATCACATGTACACTGCACAGTGAGATACTTTTTTCATAGATCACACACCATTTATTATTTTGGCACCATTTACAAAAAGTCCAAAGTCCGGTCCACACGCTCGATGTATTGGAGCAGCTCCTAATCCAGAATTGGTGGAATGAAGGTTAAAGAGAAGGGACGTGACGTAACAGCATAAAATCACACCAGCAATCCTGCAGGATGGTGCAATAAATCCCAGGATCACTTTCACTTCCTGTTACACATGAGCATGTAACAAATGGCATGGAACAATATAATGGGCAGAGCAACCAACTAACTCAGATAACACCTCCTAGGATTCTTGGATTCATGTTCTTGTCCTCTCCTGCAAGTGTTGATCATATACAATGTGGTTGGCATGTTCAGGCCACAGTGTGTCCACATTTCGTAGGCTGGCTCATTGTTGTGTTGAAGTCACACCCCAGGTGCTTGCTCTCCCTAGGGAAGTCTATGGGCACTTACTCTATGGGCCGCACAGTGGCGCAGCAGTAGAGGTGTTGTCTTACAGCTTCAGAGACCCGGGTTTGATTTTGATTATGGGCGCTGTCTATACGGAGTTTGTACTGGAGTAACTCAGCGGGTCAGGCAACATCTCTCGAGAATAGGAATAGGTGATGTTTCAGGTCAAGACCCTTCTTCTTCAGACTGAGTCAGGGGAGAAGGAAACAAGGTATGTAAAGGTACAGAACAAATTAGAGACGGCAATGATGGCCAAGGGTTCTCCTAGTCTCTGCATGGGTTTTCTCTGGGTGCTCCAGTTACCTCCCACTCTTCCAGAGCCATGCAAGTTTGTATGTTAATTGGCTTCTGTAAGTTGCCTCTACTGTGCAGGATGCGATACTAATGGGATAACTAGTGTATGGGTGATAGTTGGTCGGCACAAACACAGTGGACCAAAGGGCCTGTTTCCACGCTGTATCTCTAAAAATAAAATTAAACTCTAAAACTAAAACTAAAACGTCTTTATGGCAAATAAAACAGACAGAAAAAAATCACTGTTCTCCAATAGTGGCAGAAGGAATCCTGACTTCACAAATTTCTGGATGACAGCAGGGAAATGGATACACATTCTCATCCAAATTCTTGCCTGTTTTTTTGGATCCTCTTCCAAAAGTTGGAACTGAGTGTTTGAAGTTCCAGGTTATCTGCCTCTGGACACATATCTAAGGATAATAAAAGATAGGGTTGTGGCACAATGGTATTTCCTGCGATATAAATATCAAAACAAGTTAAATTTATAAATCAAATAAATGATTTTTTTTCATATTGGGCAAAACATTTAATTATTTTCTTTATTATGAAGGATTTTAGTGATTGAGTTACTTTTCAGTCTTTTATTCTACTCAATAATAAAAATGGCAGTTTATTTTAATTTGCTTTTGAGTCAGAGTCTTACAGCGTGGAGACCGGCCCTTCGCCCGACTTGCCTACACCGGCCAACATGTCTACACTAGTCCCACCTGCCTGCATTTGGGCCATATCCCTAAACCTGTCCTATCATGTACCTGTCCAAATGTTTCTTAAACATTCCGACAGTTCCTGCCTCAACTACCTCTTTCGGCAGCTCGTTCCATACACCCACCACCCTTTGTGTGAAAAAGTTACCCCTCATGTTCCTATTAAATAATTTAAAAAGTTTTCCTTCTCTGCTACAAAAATGATTCATGAGGGAGTGGGTACAAGTTAAAACAAGGCGTATCCTCCAGGTCTAAACAAGAGTGTTGAGGGAGTAGGAAAATATTTCACTACATTAACGCATTTAGTTATTTATGAATGGGAAGAAAACCTCGCAAGTCTGAATAATGATTCATACTTAGAAACAAAGGGTGCATAGATTTCAAATTAGTTTTTCTCTTCAAACATGTAGCCAGGGGTTCTGGCAATGGTCCATATTCTTTGTATACATGACGTTGTATGCTTTGAACTCATTGCACAAAATCAGGCTATTCAACCGGCCCTCGCTTCGTTTGTACTCCACATGAGTCTTAATTTACTCTCATGATCTCTTTTCCTGCATCAAGCTGTCTGTTTAACATATCAATATTGTCAGCGTCAAACACTGAGGCTAAATATTTGCCTCAGATGATACACACGACCAGTAGTATCTGCTCATGCACTAGGTGCATGCAGTGTGATCCAATCTCAAACAATTGTTCAGGCTCAATGGACACACACCCAATAATCCAACCATAATGTTAACATATCACCTGTAGGTAGAGGTCAGCACTAACAGTAGAAGTACAAAATATGTATTCTGCAAAAGTCTGAAGAAGGGTCTCGACCCGAAACGTCACCCATTCCTTCTCTCCAGAGATGCTGCCTGACCCGCTGAGTTACTCCAGCTTTTTGTGTCTACCTGCAAAAGTAAATTGTACCTCTTTGCTAGGGAGGTCACAGTTGATTTGTTTATAGACCATCTGAGAGGCATTTATTAATTTTCCTAATGCAGTTCCTTTTTTGCTTACTGCAGAACACAGTGGAGTTCCAAAGATTGTGGTGTGTAGGAAGGAACTGCAGATGCTGGTTTAAACCGAAGATAGACACAAAACATTGGAGTAACTCGGTGGGCCAGACAGTATTTCTGGAGAAAAGGAATTCCTTTTCTCAAGAGGTGCTTTGACCCGTTGAGTTACTCCTACTTTTTGTGTCTATCCAAAGATTTTTAAGTGGTCAATAGGTCAATAAATTAGACAGTTGCAACCATCTTGATCAGCAGACCCTCTTTACCTGATGTGGGTGCTGACGGAGGGACTTTGAATTGAAATGTTAACACTGTTTTTCTTTCCACAGATGCTGCCTGACTTTAGATTTTAGAGATACAGCGCGGAAACAGGCCCTTCGGCCCACTAAGTCCGCACCGACCAGCAATTACCCCATACACTAACACCATCCTACACACTAGGGACAATTTACAATTTTACCGAAGCCAATTAACCTACAAACCTGTATGTCTATGGAGTGTGCGAGGAATCCGGAGCAGCCGGAGAAAACCCATGGTGTCACAGGAAGAACGTACAAACTCTGTACAGACAGCACTCATGGTCAGTATCGATCCCGGGTCTCTGGTGCTGTAAGGCAGCAACTCTACTGCTGCACCACTGTGCTGCCCCAACCTGCTGCCTCAGTGACCTACTGAGTGTTTCTGGTCTTTGCTTTTCTTTATTCAGATATTGGACCTCGGCAGTTTTTTCGTTTTCAACCCTCTTTAGCTTCAATTTTTAGGAAACTGTGGTGTGACAGGGATTCACTTCCACTGATGAAAATCTGGAAATAAAAGATCTTGATTGCACCACCACTACAATTAAGTGTTGCATTGTTCAGCTCTTCTTTCTCAGTGGAACCATCCTTCAGTTGGGAAATTAAACCCTGAGGCAGACACAAAATGCTGGAGTAACTCAACGGGTCAGGCATCATCTCTGGAGAGAAGGAATTAAACCCTGACTTCTATTCAGTTGGAAAGGGGTGAGTGCTCCCAATCTCCTATTCGCAGTGGCAGACTGACCAGGGTGTCAGCTTGCCCGATGGCAAGTGGGCCCCTGATGAAATGGGCCCCCTATATCAAGTGGGCCCCTGATGAAGTGGGCCCCTTTTGTCTCCTGGCAACCAATATTTTTAGACCCAGTCCACCACTGCCTATTCGGATTTGTTCCTCTATTAGCAAGTTTAGATTTATTCAATAACTATTTTTAGGTTGAACATGTGGCTCGATTCGAAATGTCACCCATTCCTTCTATCCAGCCATGCTGCCTGTCCCACTGAGTTACTCCAGCATATTGTGTCTATCTTTGCTTGATGCGAGTCTGGCTACAAAGAAAGAAAGATAATTCACGTGGTGCCAAAGCCTTTTGGGAAGTTGAAATGGTCTGTATAAGTGTGCTACAAGTCCCAGTGCAGAATAATGGTCAGAGAAAATAAATGTGCTCACCCCACTTACAATTCAGTATGCAATCTTTTTTACATTGGAGAGACCATTTTCAAATTAGGTAACCCCTTACAAGGGAGATACCATGTTTCCAATTGCCTGCCACTTTGATTTCCATCCCTCTCTCACTCTGATCTCACTCTCTTTGGCCTCCTACGCTGTTCCAACACTATTCCAACAAAGGACAGAATTGTAATCTTCAAAATGGCACTTTCTCATCCCCAGCATTTAATATGAACTAGGTCCTGACGAATGTGATAGTCTGGAATGTTAGATCAAATGGGATCTAATTAGATACATTAGATCCAATTAGAACCAACAGGCATTTTGCATTCTCATCCAAATCATTGATGAAAAAATAATTAAATAATTATGATTGAATCGAAATCTCTGCCTCAAACAGCTGGTCACAGCTGTCAATGTGTCAAACAACCCTCCATCTCCTTTCTCTGCCTAGGTGGTTGGAGGTAGAGGCAAAAACAAAGTGTAATCTTATTGAAACATGGAAGATGTAAGATGTAAGGAAACATGACAAGTAGATATTGAGTCGGCAGGAACTGCAGATGTTGATTTATACTGAAGATAGACACCGAATATTGGAGTAACACAGCAGGTCAGGCAGCATCTCTGGAGAAAAATAATGGGTGACGTTTTGGGTAGGAACGCTTCTTCAGACTGAAAATAAAAGAGGAGGGGGGGGATGAACCGGACGTGGGAAAAGGTCAACATAAATCAGGGCCGGCAATAGATGAAGAAGGAAGGGTGGAGATCATAATGGTCCATGGTCGTCTGTGGAAGAGGTGATACCAAAGGGATACAGGGATGTGAACAGTGGAATTAGTAGGACGATTAGGGTGGGGGAGTGGGGCGGAGAAAGAAAATCCAAGGGTTACTTGAAATTTGAGAAATCAATGTTGGGTTGTAAGCTGCCTACGCAAACTATGAGATGCTGTTCCTCAAGTTTGCGTGTCTGGCAATGGAGGAAGTCCAGGACAGAAAGATCAGCGTGGGAATGGGAAAGGGAGGCAAAATGTTTAACAACCGGGAGATCGCGTTGGCCAAGGCGGCCTGAGCATCGGTGTTCAGCGGGGTCTGGCAGCATTCGTGGAGGGAAATGGACAGACGGCGTTTTGGGTCGGGCCCCTTTTCCAGACTGCTGGAGGAGAGGGCAGATATCTCCTTGGTTGTTTTATTGGCAAACAAAAACAGAATGCTGTGTGTGTCGGTCCCGGGGAGAACAGCTGGTCATGACCCTGTGTCCAAAAGCAGGAGGAGGACCTAGTGCAGTAGTTTGATTGGAAGAGAACTATTTGCAGTTTTGTAGACGAAGGTGCTGACTGCTGGGCTCAGCAGTCTGACATAATTTGGCATCGATCTGAGGGGAAAAAGCAAATTGAGACATTATTTACATTGTTGTTTATTTCGAAGGTCATTTATTTTTTTCCTGCACTTAGCCATGTTCATGCTGTTCCCCAAATGATAGTCTAGTCCCTGCATCCGAGGCATCTCACACGCTCTTCACCACTTCAATAGTTTCCAATTCCTGGGACCACATTGCTTCATTTTTACCATGGATTTACACCTCATATACCCGTTACAACCATCTTCCACCAGGAAGGTGTCAAGCCCCTCCGGTTCTCCCTTGAACGGAGACCCCAATTAGTTCCCCTCAACTAACACTCTCCTACGCTTGGCAGAACCTGTCCTCATCCTTTACAACTGCTCTCACGTCCTTCAAGTCAAGGGTGTAACATTTCCGCCACCTTAAACGTGATCCCACCACTGGTCACATCAGCCCAAGCCCACCCCCTCCCCATTCCGTAAAGGCCACTCACTTCACAACTCCTTGGTTCACTCATCCCTTCCCACCCAACCCGCACCTTCAGGCATTTTTCCCTGTAGTCGTAGAAGGTGTAAAGGGCCTGTCCCACTTATGTGTCCTTGGCACGCAAATTACGCGACCTCGTGGTCGCGTTGAGGCGCACGGGCATCGTATGGCCGCGCGGGGCCGGTCCCACTTAGAAGTGTGGAGGGGTATGTAGTTGTGCGCGACAATTGTGGGCTCCGAAATGTTTGTAGTGAACAAAATCTTCGCGCGCCAAAAGGCCTGTCGAGGAACTGACGGCCAAAGTGGGACCGGCCCAAGACCCTGGCGCGACGCAACGTCTCACCTTCAACAGCAACAGAAGCAGGCAAACGATCGCTGAACTCGGCCTGGGGCTCACGGCCGTTGTGGTCCGGATCCGCCCCCACTTGTACTCCCAGAGCGGGGCCAAGAAAATTGAAGATAGACACAAATGCAGGAGTGACTCAGCGGGACCGGCAGAATCTCTGGAGAGAAAGAATGGATGACGTTTCGGGTCAAGACCCTTCTTTTCAGACTGAAGAAGAGTCTCGACCCGAAACATCACCCATTCCTTCTCTCCAGAGATTCTGCCGGTCCCGCTGAGTCACTCCTGCATTTGTGTCTATCTTCAATTTTCTTGGCCCCGCTCTGGGAGTAGAAGTGGGGGCGGATCCGGACCACAACGGCCGTGAGCCCCAGGCCGAGTTCAGCGATCGTTTGCCTGCTTCTGTTGCTGTTGAAGGTGAGACGTTGCGTCGCGCCAGGGTCTTGGGCCAGCTTTGTGTCCATCTTCAAATGACGTCACACACTCCAGACGGCTGTGCGCACGCATGTAATCGCGCCCGACCTTCGCAGAACCATCACGGCTCAATGCGACCACGAGGTCGCGTAATTTGCGTGCCAAGGACACGTAAGTGGGACAGGCCCCTAACTGTCCCTGCAGAAGAAGACCTGTCCCTGCACCTCCTCCTTCACTTCCATCTGGGGTCCCTGCTGGTCTTCCAAGTGAGAAAGAGGTTCACATGCACCTTTTCCAACCTTGTTTATTGCATTTAGTGCTCCCTATATGGCCTCCTTTACATTGTTGAGGCTTGGACATAGATTTGCTGACTGTTTCGACGAACACAGCCATGGGCACTTGCATGGGCCCCAGCTATGCCTATCTTTCTGTTGGTTAGGTTAAACAATCATTGTTGCAAATGCATCCTGGCAACATTCCCAAACTCTTTCTCTGCTACAAAGATGTGACTGCATCGGGGCTGCCTCCTGCAGTCGTGTGCAATTTCTTGATTTCTTCACCTTTCCTACGAATTTCTACCCTGTCTTCAAATTCACCCGGACTTTCTCCGGCACCTCTTTCCCCGTTCTTGATCTCTGTGTCTCCATCACAGGGGAGAAACAATTGACTGACATCTACTGCAAACCCTGACAACAAACCCAATAACTCTCACTGTTACCTTGACTACACCGCCTCCCACTACCTAGTGCAAGGATCCCATCCCTTACTCACAATTCCTCCATCTCTGCTGCATCTGCTCCCAAGATGAAGCTTTCCTCTCTGGAATATTTGAGATATTCTTCAGTAAACATGGTTTCCCTCCTGCAGTTGTAGATGGAGCCATCACCCGTGTCTCTTCTGTGTCCCACATTTCTAATCTTACTCCTCCCTCCCTCTAGATGGAACAAGGATATAGTTCCAAAGATTCTCGCCATTTATCCCAACCACCTCTGCATCCAACGCATCCATTCACATGCACCTTTTCCAACCTTGTTCATAAGGAATAGTAGAATGAGGCCATCGAAGAAGGGTTTCGGTCCAAAACGAACTTCCATCAGTGAAAGAAGGAGAACTTTTACAAAGTGGGCATACTTGCAGGGAATTTCACAGTGGAGCAGTAAAACGGGGACACAGGAAATTGCAGATGCTGGAATCTTGAACAAAACACAGAGCTGGAGCAATTCAACAGCTCAGGCAGCATCTGGGGAGGGAATGGACAGGCGGCATTTCAGATCTGGACCCTTCTTCAGACACTAAGGACCAGTGCTCTTCAGAGGAAGAGCAACAGATAGTGGCAGTCAGGTCCTGTAGCTCCAGTGACCAAGGTTCCATTCTGACCTCTGCTGATCAAGATTCATAGAGTGATACAGCACAGAAATAGGCCCTTCGCCCCAACTCATCCTTGCTGACCAAGATGTGTTTCTATAAAAATCCCTGCATTTGACCCATATCCCTCCAAACCTTTCCTATCTACCTGCCCAAATGTCTTTAAAATGTTGTATTTGTGCCTTCCTCTACCACTTCCTCAAACAGCTCATTCCATACAGTATATCACTACTCTTTGCAGAAAGAAATTGCCCCTCAGGTCTCTCTTACATCTTCCCCTCTCATCGTAGACTTATGGTCTCTAATTCTGGAGTCCTCCACATTGGGGAAAACGGCTGTGACTATGCCTCTCATGATTTTTATATACTTCTGGAAGATCATCCCTCAGCCTCCTACACTTCATGGAAAAATGTCCCATCCTATCCAGCCTCTCCTTATAACTTAAGCCCTCAAGTCCTGGTAATATCCTGGTGAATCTTATCTGCACCTTTTTACATTTGAATGGCATCGCTCCTATGGTTAAGTGGACAGAAATGTACACAATATTCCAAATGCAGACTCACTCAACGTTTTGTGCAGCTGCAGCATGAAGTCTCAATTCTTGTATTTAATACCCTTATTGATTTGCAAGTTTTCCCAATGCCTTTTACATCACCCTGTCCACCACTGTCGACACTTTCGTTGAACTGTATACCTGAACCCTTACGTATCTCTGCTCTGGTTTACTATGTAAGTGTCACCCGGGTTTGAATTACCAAAAAGCATTACGTCACACTTATCAGAGTTAAATTCCATCTGCCATTCTTTGACCCACTTCCATAGTTGATCCAAATCCTTTAGTAAATTTAGATATCCTTCCTCACTGTCTCCTTTACCACCATTTTTGTGCTATCCACAAATTTACTAATCACGTAAACCACATTGTTATCCAAAATTCCAATATAGATAACAAACAGCAGTGGACCCAATACACTCAGTCTTCCGCAAAGACTGCTCCCTCCATAACTCCCTTGTCAATTCTTCCCTTCCCTCTCGTACCACCCCCTCCCCGGGCACTTTCCCATGCAACCGCAAGAGATGCAACACTTGTACCTTTACCTCCCCCCTCGACTCTATTCAAGGACTCAAGCAGTCGTTCCAGGTGCGACAGAGGTTTACCTGCATCTCCTCCAACCCCAACCTCATCTATTGCATCCGCTGCTCTAGATGTCAGCAGATCTATATCGGTGAGACTAAGCAGAGGTTGGGCGATCGTTTCGCCGAACACCTCCGCTCGGTCCGCAATAACCAAGCTGACCTCCCGGTGGCTCAGCACTTCAACTCCCCCTCCCACTCTGTCTCCGACCTCTCTGTCCTGGGTCTCCTCCATGGCCACAGCGAGCAACACCGGAAATTGGAGGAACAGCACCTCATATTCTGCTTGGGGAGTCTGCATCCTGGGGGCATGAACATCGAATTCTCCCAATTTTGTTAGTCCTTGCTGTCTCCTCCCCTTCCTCAGTCCCCCTGCTGACTCCTCCCATCCCCCAGCCTTCGGGCTCCTCCTCCTTTTTCCTTTCTTGTCCCCGCCCCCCCCCCCCCCACCTCCGATCAGTCTGAAGAAGGGTTTCGGCCCAAAATGTTGCCTATTTCCTTCGCTCCATAGATGCTGCTGCACCCGCTGAGTTTCTCCAGCTTTTTTGTGTACCTTGGACCCAATATAGATCACTGCTGCACTTCACTGGACACAGGCCTCAAATCAGAAAAATAATCTTCCACTGTTGCTCTCTGAGTCCTTCCACAAAGCCAATATTGAATCCAGTTGGCTAGCTCACCTTGGAGCCCGTCCTAACCTTTTGGAATAACCTAAAACCTGGGACCTGGTCTAAGGACTTTTGACGGTCCATATATACCCTATCATAAGATCATAAGATAACAACTGATATGAGTAGAATAAGGCCATTCAGTCCATCAAGTCTACTCCGCCATCCAATCATGGCTGAACTATCTCTCCCTCCTAACCCAATTCTCCTGCCTTCTCCCCATAACCTCTGACACCCGTACCAGTCCACTGTCCATCTTCTCAGGGACCTCTTCAAAAAACGCTATCAAATTGTGCACAAACTCACAACTTTCGACAAGATTGTTATTGACGAGAGTAGAGCTCAAACTGCAAATATCGAGATGAAAGGAAGAAACTATCTCACTACCTGAGGCCCAACCCCACTTCAGCTCGTCCAAAAAAAAAGAAATTCTATGACAGGAGAGAAATGGACCTGGAACTTCTAGCAGTTGATTTCCTGCTACTGTAGTTGGCTACTGTCAACTCTAGTTGTATCCAAGTGATGTTCAATAGAATACTCTCCTTGAAGTTATAGAAGCCGCAAAAGCAAAGTACTGCTTGGTTGTGACCCGTTACAATTATGTTGACACAATGAACTGCAGATGCTGGAATCTTGCATGAAACACAATGTGCTGGAGTAACTCAGTAGGTCAGGCTGCATCTCTGAAGGACATAGATAGGTGACTTTGCAGGTCAGGACCCCTCCTCAGGTCCTGTCCCGAAAAAACGCCTATTCATGTCCTTCAGAGATGCCGCCTGACCCGCTGAGTTAATCTAGCACTTTGCATTCTACCCATTACCATCACGATTCATTCAAATGTCAGAATCAGCTAATAAGGTACTTGAACACAATGCAACTGGCTGAAGATTCCAAGAAAAAGCAATCCCAGATATATTGGATGATTTAGCAGAGGTGGTATCCGGAAAGTCCATCAATATTTGATAGAATTAAAACATATGTGGACTCAGGGTGGATATCCCAAACAGCGAGCAGCGGAGGTTAGAATCGAATCTTGGTAACTGGAACTATGAGATAGCACCTGCACTATCTCTGCTTGCATCCTTCATCTTATCTGATTGCTTCTGTTTATGCAAGCACATTTAACACATGTGTGCTTTTAAAACAAACCTGGAAGATAAATTCAAATTCAATTCAAATGCAAAGCACTTTATTCGTCCCCGAGGGGCAATTTAAAAAGGCGCATTACAGTAGCTTTTAAAAAAAAAAAGAGGGACACAATCAACAAACATAAGCAGCACGCATACTGCACAATCAACCAACACACGCATTTCACAGACACACTGCACAATCACACAACATACACCGCACATCAACATTCAACACACAGTAATAGTTTTAAAAGTGCTTCCTTAGTGCTTCAATCAAAAAGTGCATATAAAAGGTTATTTCATTTCATATGTTCATGAGTCAGTGATCAGCATTAAGAAGCTGGACAGCCCTGGGGATGAAGGTTGCCTTCCTCCTCTGTGTCCGGCAACCCGGACAGCGGAGTCTGCGTCCTGAGGGGAGCCACTCAAACTCAGGAAACAGGATGTGAGAGGGGTCCTGAAGAATCCTGCGTGTTAACTTTACAGACTGTTGGTCGCATAGGGCAGTGAGAGTTCGGACGGGCTGCTCAATGATTTTTGAGCAGACCTTGACAGGCGGTTTCTGTTTTGCAGGGTGATGGAGTGGAACCAGCTAGTGAAAGAGAAGGTTAATACATTTTCAATGAATGCGTAGTAGAATGTGGTGAGAATGTCTTTGTTAATCCCAAATGACTTCAGCTTCCTGAGTAGGTACTGTCTCTGATGGCACTTTTTAAGGATTTCCTCTGTGTTAGAGGAAAACCTTAGCAGGTTGTCGAAGGCTGTTCCCAGGTATTTGTATACCTCCACTATCTCCACTGGCTCCTGCTGGATGATAGTGGTGGCTGCCTCAGCCATCTGTCTCTGTTGGGGGGAAAAGGTCACAATCATGTCCTTGGTTTTGCTTATATTTAGCTCAAGACAAGACTTTTCACACCATACTATAAAGTCCTGCAGGGCTGAGCTGTGATGTTGTGCATGGCTGGGAAGCAGAGACAGGAGGACTGTGTCATCAGCAAATTTTACAAAGTGGCAGTTTGGCAGATTAATAGAGAAAGCAACTTTTTGGCACTCTGACACTCTATGTTTTACTGCTGTAAAAAGGATAAGAAGAAGAAATATGAAAGTTTCAGGAAACAGATTCAAAGTAAAAAAGATAAGGACAACAGAAGAGATAAGTGTCATCAATTAATAATATCCCAATCTTTCTTAATAATTTAATATCATATAGGGGAACAAGGCAGGCCCTTGTGTTATGGCATCAGACGTTATTAGCCTTGGCAATGCATAACCATTTAATTTTAAACATCAGTAATGATATTTTGAAAAGACAATCAAACTATCAAATGAATGAAAAGATCTATTTATTAAAGATGTTAGAATTATATATTCCAAACAGTAACTAATTGCAAAAATTGATGTTTATAATTTTATACTTAACCGGCCTGCAAAGAGGTGAACAAGAACTGCAGATATTCGTTTGCAAAAAAAAGACACAAAGTGCTGGAGTAGATCAGCATTGTCAGGTAACATCTATGGAGAACATGGATAGGTGACGTTTTGGGTTGAGACCTATTTTCAGACTGATTTTATGGGGGGGGGGGGGGGGGGGAGAGAATAAAGCTGGAAAGGAGGAGGGGCAGGACAAAACATGGTGAGTTATAGTTAGATACAGGTGATGGTTATTTTTTAATAGTTCTTTAGTAACATGACAGTTTCTTTGTTGAACTAAATTAAGGCGCATGTTGCAATCAAAAGCGCATGAACAATTGGTTGGGAAGAAAGCCAAACTGTAAGAAAGACGACTGCTCCTCCTTTTAAAGAGCAGCCAGCAGTAACTTACAACCTAAAGTATGAACATTGAATTCTCCAATTTTAGAGAACTAACATCAAAACTCTTCTCTCCCCATCTCTTTCCTATGCCACACTTGGATGCACAGTCATTTCTTTCCCTCCTCCTCCACCTCCAGCTATATTACTTCCTCCAGCTTCACAATTTGCACTTCTTCTGTCCTTATCTCACACTTTTTGTCTTTTCATCTCTGGTCTATGCCCAAACATCTGCCCATCAATGGCCCCTCCACCCTCACCTGTACCCACCTATAACTGCCAGGCTTTGTCCTGCTCCTCCGACTTTGCAGCTTTCTTTCCCCACAACCACAATCAGTCTAAAGAAGGATCCCGACCCGAAACGTCACCCAGACATGTTCACCAGAGGTGCTGCCTGAGCAGTTGAGTTATTCTAGCACTTTGTGGCTTAGTCAACAGATTCTCTGGTACTCTCACAGTTGAGTTTGACAGAATCCATAACCATAACCATGCCAATGGAGATTGCAATTCTCATGTGCATTCTTGTAATATATCTCTAGATGCTACTCTCAATGATAACCTTGGAATGTTTTTTTGATGAATGCGGTCCACAGATCTATGTGAGGTGCATACTCTTCTAGATTCTTCCGAGTATCTATAGGTTTCCTCCTCGTTCATTTTCCCATGTAACTATTAGAGTGACTGCATTAATTTGGTTGGTGACCTTGTTTCATGCAGCTTGAACAGCACTATACTAGTTGGTGATTTCAGCTCATCATATGACATACCTTCTTCCTCAGGAACTCCATATTCCACATCAAAGGGAACATTGGTGAGTCCACATTTACATTCTTCCTCCCCATGCCTCTAGGCATGGTAATCTGCTGCCCTTTAAACAGTTTAATCGCTGTTTTTCTCAGACGCCCGGTAAATTTAATAAGAAGTAGACTAAGTGGGACCCGTTGGGTCCCAGCTTCACACGGGAGGGCTGGTCCCCCAACGCAATATTCCGCCTCCACCAATTCCAATATTCTCACACACACACACACACACACACACACACACACACACACACACACACACACACACACACACACACACACACACACACACACACACACACACACACACACACACACACACACACACACACACACACACTTCAGCAGCACTTCCGCAATCAGCGTGACCACTGCACTTACCGGAAATTATGCAATCAACGCGACCTCTGCACTCACCGGAAATGACGCAATCAGCGCGACCTGTTCACTAAGCGGAAGTCACAAAATGAGCGGGACTTTTGGGCTAAACACAGTCGGACCTAATAAAGCATTTATTCCTTCCAAACACAGTCGGACCTAATAAAGCATTGCAGTTTCAAGCACAGGCAGGGCAGCAGGCCAAACTACTCATGGCATTGTCATTTCATTTCATTTCATTTCCAATTAAGCATTTCACTTTCAAGCACAGGCACGGCAGCAGGACTTACGACTCATTGCTGGCATTGTCATTTCATTGAATTTCATTTCCAATTAAGCATTGCACTTTCAAGCACAGGGAGGGCAGCAGGCCAAACACTCATGGCATTGTCATTAAGGGCTAACAAATCATTTATTGCAAGTACATTGCAGACTCACAGTTCAGTTGATTTACAGCTTAGAATGACAGTCGTGGCCTCTCCCTCGTGATCTTGCAGAGTGACTGACTCACGTCCAGGCATCCGGGGTTTTATAGTCCTGTCCCCACAGAAGGGGCGTTACCTTCATCGCGGTGATTGACAGGCGAGAGGAGCAATCATCTGATCTCAAGATTTTTTAAACACTCATTTAACAAATAACTTTTTTATTTTTCATTGATGGGAAAAATCCTCAGGGCTGACTCAGCGGAGAAGGACTGTGAGTAAAATGACCAAAAATCTCAGCGATACAGGGTAGCGTTTTTTCTAAAACCAATATACAGCGCAGACAGGAAGTGGTCAAGATGAGACTTTTAATTATATAGATTTTGTGTGAGTTCTGACAGCTCATTCTCCAAACAGCAATGATCAACCCTGAACGGGAGCAAACCAAAGTTTTGGTCTCAGGCTACAAATATATGTTTGCAGAGGCATTTAATAGATGTCTCTGCAAATATATGTGGTGCTCATTTTATGTGTCGTAATATGTTCTTCCTGATGACATCCAGGTACATTTTTAAAAAGTTTTTTGAGATACAGATTAGAAACAGGTCCTTCGGCCTAACATTGTCCTTGCCGAACATTGATCATCTGTTTACACTAGTTCGGAAGAGCCGATCCTGGACTGACTCTGGACTCTGGTCCTGTACACGGGGGGGAAATGGAGGAGGACTGGCCAAATTTTGTGCCTTCCACCACAGTGATGAATGCTGTGGTGGATGTTTGTGTTACAGTTTTATTGTGGTTGTGTGTTCTTTATTATTGTATCGCTGCAGACAACCCAAAATTCCACCAGCCTGGCTGTGTGGCAATAAATTATATCTATCTATCTATCTATGTTATCCTGGTTACTCATCCACTCTTTATACACTAGCAGCAATCTACAAAGGCCAATTAACACACAAACCCACACGTCTTTGGGATGTGGCCTCTGTAAATTGCCCCCAGTGTGTAAGGAGTGGATGAGAAAGTGAGATAACATAGAGGTAGTGTGGAAGGGTGGTCGATGGTCAACTTTGAATCAGTGGGCCGTACGGCCCATTTCCGCGCTGGATCACAAAACAAACCACATTGGTGAGGCCCACTTTTCAATTAACCTACAAATCCGCACGTCTTTCTGAAGTGGGAGGAAATTGAAGCACCCGGACAAAACCCACCCGATCACAGGGCGAATGCGAGAACGTGCAAACTCCGCACGAACAGCACCCGAGGTCAGGACCGAAACTGGGTCCATAGCGCTGTGAGGCAGCAGCTCTACTGCAGCACCACCGTGCTGCCCAAAAGGGGACAAGAAACATTTAAGTAGACAAGAAACACTTACTTGACATAGGTGTCCGTTCATCAATGGTAGAATATTGAGCAACTGCACCACTCCTTCATCTTGACATTTTCATCAGTACTCTTAGTGAATTGTGTGTAAGCACATTCAATTTAACATTGCACAAGTAGCTTAATGTTAGATCTGGTTAAATTGTGTCAGCTGCAGCTTACTTACCAACACCCTCACCTTTGAGTCAGAAGATCGCAGGGTGTGTTCCTGAGACCTGTGTGTCAAAAATGTGGGCTGTCGCAGAAGTACTAATGTGGAATATTACTTGGCAGTATTCCAAAGAACAAGAGTGTTAATCTCCAGTATCCTGCTCAATATTTACCATCAATCAATATCACAAAACAAATGATTTGGTTATGAAATTGCAGTATGTACTTGTGTGTGTTTAATGCATGCTGGTTACAGTGAGTATACTTCATTGGAATCCCTTGGCAACAAAGCATTTTGGGACACTTTAAAGGGATTAAAAAACTCTATATAAATGCAAATTATCCTTTAATAGAACATAGTACAGCAACAATGTCTGTGATGATGCACTTCCGGTGGCGCCATGCTGGACTAGCAGTCGCAACTTTTAGCTCCGCTGCTGTAAAATCGCGGTTTTTCGCGTTAAATTCGGGTCTGGAAGTCAGGACCAATTCAAAAACTCACCGGAGCCCCGGGACGTCGCGCTGATGATGTCATCAGTAAGCGCTGTGATTTAAAACGGAGGAAAAAGGACTTTAAATGAAAAAAACGTCTCCAGCTCAGAGCTCAGAGAAACATCTCAAAACTGCTGAAAACACAGAAAACTGAAGAACAGACCTCTGAAGTGGATTCTGGAATGGCTACAAGATCCAAGACTGAGATGGCTACTAAGGAGAAAAATGAAATGGAGGAGATAAAGAATTCGGTAAGAGAATTGAGAAAGGATATTGAGGCTGGAAACTCAAAAATGATGGAAAATATGAATGTTAAATCAATGGAAAATATGTCAAACATTAACGCTGGTAATCAAAAAATTATTGACTGCATTGGCATTATACAAAAACGAATTGAGGATGTGCATGAAGAGCTAATGGGGAGAATTAAGAAAGGCGAAGAAGAAACTGAGAAGAAGTTTGAGGCTGTGCATGTAATTGTTTCTTCACACGTAACCGAAATAAAAGACATGGAAACAGTTGTTGAACAAATGGCTGAAGATATTCAGGGAATGAAGCTAGAACTAGACAGCCTCAAGAGTCAACTGGCGAAAGTTTCAGATAAATGCCTTGATCTCGAAGCTCGCTCACGACGCCAAAATCTACGAATATTGGGAGTAACAGAAGGGGCAGAGGGGAACAACGCTCGTGAGTTCACTGCCAACTTAATCAAACATGTACTCAATCTACCTGTGGAACCGGAAATTGAAGTGGCACATCGAATACCTAGATTTAAGCCAAGATCACAAGCAGATCCAGCCCACCCACGACAGATCATAGTCAAACTTCGGGACATTTCAGCACTTGAAGAGCTGATGAAAAAAAATCAAATATGGAGTGAAGATGACCTTTGGAAAAGACACTATCAAACTCCTCCGGGATTATCCCTATGAGATCGTTCAAAAGAGAAGAAAGTTCGAACAGACAAGACAGATTCTCCATGGAGTTAAAGATGTTAGATGTGGCGTTTTTTATCCGGCCAGAATGCGCATTACGTTCAAGGGAAAAGAGAAAACTTTCACTAACTCGGACACATCTTATAAATATGCCCAAGAGATTGTGGCAGAAACAGAAGATTAATCACGGCAGCGGGATGATATGGACAGTTTCTTGCCTTTTATTACCTCACAGAGAACACCTGAAGACAAAGGAAGAAACACCACTCTCTAAAAGTTTAAAATGGAAGAGAATTTCCACGTGCGATGGTCTAGACACCTTATCTCCTTTGGACGCTTTGGAATTCAACTCAAGGACATTCTTTGTTCAAAATGAAGGAAAGACTGATAAGCAACACAGAGATGAACAGCAGAGCCGAATGAAGAAAACATCACAAGGACAAATGGCGGTTTAAGATCTTAAAACAGCTTTACAAAATATAGAGAATTAATAATAATTAACAATACTAATATAGAAATATAAATGGAAACTAACCTGAACTATATAATGGACAAAATGTAATAATCTGCTAATAAGACTGACTAGCTCGTATATAGAGATGACAAATTTTAGAATTAAAGTAGATAGTACTGAAAGGTTAAATGTTATGTAGTTCGTGTGAAGAAGGGAGGAGACTCAGGCATCTGGCATAATTCCAGGAGCCTGTTTCTGGTTAACCCTTACAGCTAACAGCTTACTATTATCAAAGATATAACTAATTATAAATAATTAGTAGATGAAAGAGTTAGATAAATAAATAAAGTGTTAGATAAATAAATTTCACAGTAGCTGAACACAGATCTGATACGTCTGAATGAAATATATATATATATATAGTGTAATTGGGTAAAATATAACTGATTTTGAAATGGCACCGCCTTCTTAGGGTTAGAGTAATAAAAGGAGCGGAGCTAATTGTACAACATCAACTTCGGAAGTCGAATAGATGTCGGACCCCACAGACGCGTGGGACACGCACTACAGTGTCGAATACTTCAAACACTGTAATTTTACTTGTTCAATTTTTTTTTTAATCACAATATGTCACTATTATGTGTTTTTTTTTCAAGGACAATCGCAAAAGGGATCTACCAAGGAAGTTAATAATATAAACGCCCCCCAAATATCCAGAGTCCTGAGGTATGGATGCACCGTAATAAATAAGGGTACTAAAATCAGAGAAAATGCAAGATGATAAACAAAAGAAAATGGGAGGAATCACACTGTGTAGCTGGAATATAAGGGGTATTAATGAACCAATTAAAAGGGGCAAAATACTAGCTCAGTTGAAATCATATAACACGGACATTTCTTTTCTACAAGAAACGCACCTTAAACATCAAGATCAGATGAGATTGAGGGCGAATTGGATAGGCCAAACATTTCACTCCTCATATACTTCGAAATCCAGAGGCACCGCAATTATTATTCGCAAAGGAAAACCATTCAAATCAAAGAATATTATATCAGATAAGAAAGGGAGATACCTTATAGTTACAGGAGAGATTCATGCTACGCCAATCACTTTGGTAAACATATATGCGCCCAATTTTGATAATCCTCAATTTTTTAATAAAATCCTGAATACAATCGCAGAATTTAACTACCAAAACATTATAATTGGAGGAGACTTCAACTGTGCTTTAGATCCGTACTTAGATAAATCGATGCAAAAACAAAGAGGTAATATGAAATCTAAAACTAGTGAACTCTTTAATACATATATAAAAAACACAAATATAGCAGACGTTTGGAGGATCGCGAATCCGACTGGAAGGGAATACTCGTTTTATTCAATGGTACATAAAAAATACTCACGTATAGACTACTTCCTAGTGGATACAAAACTAATCCCTTATACTATGAACCCTAAATATCACACCAATACGATTTCAGATCACTCCCCGCTAACTTTCGTTTTAAAATTGGAAGGAATCTCTACGAACAAATCGTTCTGGAGGTTTAACTCGCAAATTCTGAAAGACCCACAAGGGAGTATATATCTAAAAAAACAGATGGACCTATTTTTTGAGATAAATGATACACCAGATATATCGCCCACTTTATTATGGGAATCCTTCAAAGCATTTATTAGAGGAATCATTATCTCGTATCAAGCTTTTCAAAACAAAAAGAATAAGAATGAACAAAGACAATTAGAAGAACAAATCAGACAACTAGATATAGATAATGCTAAAGATCCAACTATGGATAAACATAATAAAATTTTAATACTGAAATTTAAGCTAAATAAATTATTATCAGAGAAGATTATATGATTATTCCAAATTACAAAACAAGAACATTTTGAATTTGGGGATAAACCCCATAAATTTTTGGCACGCCAACTGAAAAAACGGGAAAAAGATCATGCAATTTTAAAGATCAAATCAGATAGAGGGGAATTATTAACACTACCTAATGATATCAATAAAAGACTTGCTCAATATTATAAGAATTTATACACATCGAAAACGCTAATAGACAATAATAAAGTGTCAGAATTTTTGGAAGATTGTAACCTTCCTAAACTAGAATTGAAGGAACAAGAGGAACTGGGAGCACAAATTACAGCTAAGGAAATAGAAGACACAATAAACACACTTAAGAATGGAAAAACACCAGGACCAGACGGATTCAGTAATGAATTTTATAAATGTTTTTACGACATAGTGACCCCACGTCTATAGAAAATGTATACATATGCTTTTAAAGAACAAACCTTACCTGAAACACTAGCAGAATCAACGATCACATTAATACTTAAAAAAGATAAAGATATAGAAGAACCAGGCTCATATAGAGCTATTGCTTTGTTAAATACGGATCAAAAAATATTAGCGAAAACACTAGCTAGAAGACTAAGTCAATATGTCAGTAAATTAATAAATAAGGATCAAACGGGATTTATACCTAAGAGACATTCATTTAATAACCTGAGACGTCTGTTTAACATAATGCACTCTCACAAACCTCAAGAACAAGAGTTATCTATTATTTCATTGGATGCAGAAAAAGCATTTGATCAAGTAGCATGGGATTATATGATTAAAGTATTGCAAAAATTTCAAATGGGAGAGAGCTTCATCGCATGGATAAAATTATTATATAACAAACCCACGGCTAGAATATTAACTAAAATAATATACTATCTACGAAATTCCAATTAACAAGGGGTAATAGACAAGGATGTTCATTATCACCGCTGTTATTCGCTCTGGTAATTGAACCTTTAGCTGAAAAAATTAGAACACACCCGGATATTTACGGTTATAATACAAAATATTCAAATAACAAAATATCCTTATACGCAGACGATGTGTTACTGTATATCACAAAACCCCAAATCAGTATACCAAACATATTAAATCTAATTGAGGACTTTGGATCTTTCTCAGGATACAGAATAAACTGGAACAAAAGTGAAATTATGTTGATAAAACCGAAAGACTCAACACATCTCTTGAAATTCCCCTTTAAAATAGCCACAGAAAAAATTAAATATTTAGGAATTGAAATCACTAGAAATTATCACGGTATGTTTAATGCCAATTATAGCCCCTTACTTAAGAAACTAAATAATATAATTAAATTCTGGAAAACGCTTCCGATGTCTTTAATAGGTCTAATAAATGCTATAAAAATGATATTTTTACCACAAATCCTATATTTATTTCAATCAATTCCAATATATCTTCCAAAAAAGTTTTTCAAAAAACTACTCAGACATTACAAATTTTATATGGGATTATAAATCCCACAGAATACAAAGAGAACACCTTAGTAAACCAAAAGAGATGGGTGGTCTAGCGCTTCCTAACTTTATGTACTATAATTGGGCAGTAAATATTAAAAATATGATTCACCTGCTGGACAACTCTGCCCAGCAGGTGGATTGGATTGTAATGGAGAGAGAGGACTGCGCTCCGTGTAATACAGGAGTGACTCTCCTCTCACCAATGAATCTGAATAACAAAAATTATAATAAAAATCCAATGATACATAGTACAATTAGAACTTGGAAACAAATAAAACAGAATCTAAAATTAAGAAATCTATCTCTTTTAATGCCAATAGTCAATAACCCGTCATTTAAACCCTCAATTATAGATAAATCATTTACACAATGGGAAAGAATGGGAATCAAAATGCTCGGAGATTTGTATGAATTAGGAAAATTATTATCATTTCAACAATTACAACTGAAATATAATTTGAAAAATAATCAATATTTTAAATATCTTCAAATCCGTGACTATCTGAAAAAATACACAAAAGACTATCATAACATGACTTATTGGATGAAGCCATGAAGACAAAGGCTGAATCAGCAAATCTAATATCATACTTATATAACATTATTTTAAATATAGAAATACCTACAACCGATGGTATTAGAAGAGACTGGGAACAAGAACTAGCTATAAAAATTTCAAAAGAGAGCTGGGATAAACACTTACTATATGTGCATAAATGCTCGATCAACGTACGACATACTCTAATCCAATATAAAACATTACATAGACTATATTATTCAAAAACTAAAATAAATAAACTTTTTCCCAATGTTTCACCCATTTGTGACAAATGTCAGTCACAAGAAGCTAACAAGAAGCGCACTCTTTTGTTTTCTGTATAAAAATTCAAAAATTCTGGAACGAAATATTTGAAATCTTCACAAAATTATTTAAAATAAAACTTGTACCAAAAGCAGAATGGATCATTTTTGGAATATCGGAAGGTAACCCCGAATTAAATGTGTTTCAAAAGAACTTACTTAATTACGGGCTAATAATGGGAAAAAAGCTTATACTCAAATTTTGGAAAAATGCTCCAATACCAACAATAAAAATGTGGATTTCAAACATGTTCGAAACACTACACTTGGAAGAGATGAGACTCCTCCTAGCAGGCAAAGCAGACCACTTCCAAAAGACGTGGTCTGCATTTACGGAACTATTACAAGCATAAGGTGCGATAGTAATTTAAAATATAAATGGTACCAGGATCTGGTAACGGGGGGTATAAAATAAATTTTTAATAAAAACACGGTTGGTATATCCTTTTTTGCGGAGTTTTGGGTTACAATAGAGCGATTGTTTTTCCTTTTTTCTTTTATTTCTAGGGTCTTATTTCCTTTCTTTACTTCCTTCTCTAATTTCTTCCCTAAGGGGCTTTCTTCTCCCAACACTTTCCTGCACCTTCAGGACTCTTGCTCACTTTCCTTACTTCTTTTATTTCTACCTTTTTTAAAGCTCAAAAAACGAAGTGGTACAACAAAATGTAATAAGATATATGTGATGTGTATTAATGTAATTTACTGTACTTCTAATAAAAATAAAATTAAAAAAACAAAAAAACAAAAAACAAAACAATGTCTGTGATGAATATGATGCCAAGGTCAACTCTTTTTTCCCCAATAATTTTGCACTTCATAACATTAGTAAAGTTTAGTTTAGAGACACAACATAGAAACAGGCTCTTCGGCCCACCAAGTCCGCACCGGCCGATGATCACACTAGTTCTGTCCTAGACACCACGGACAATTTACGGAAGCCAATGAAACTGCACGCACTTGGAATGTGGGAAGAAACCAGTACACCCGGAGAAACCCCCCACTATCACAGGGAGAACGTACAAACTCCATACAGATTGCACCCGTAGTCAGGATTGAACCTGGGTCTCTGGGGCTGTGAGGCAGCAATTCTACCACTGCACCACTGTACCACCCATATCAGGGGAGAATGAATTGGACACCTTTAGCATGGAGTTAAAGGTGATATTTATTTTAGATAAGCATATAATATAGTACAGTTGAGTAACAGGCCCTTTGGTCTATAATGTCTGTGCCAAACATGATGCCAAGTTAAACCATTTCTCTCTGCCTGTATTTGATAAATATCTCTCCGATAACTGCATATGCATGTACCTATCGAAAAACCTCTTGACTACAACTATTCTGTCTTCTTTAACCAAAACTCCTGGCTGCACATTAAAGATACCCACCACTCTATGTGTAAAAAACTTGCCAAGGATATCTCCTTTAAGCTTTCTCCCTTTGACCTTAAAGCTAAGTCCTCTAGTCTTTGACATTTCCACCCTGGGAAAAATAGTCTGACTGTTACCCTATATATGCCACTCATAATTTTACAAACTTCATTCAGGTCTCCCCTCAACCTTCAACACTTCAGAGGAAACAATCAACTTTGTCCACACTCTTCCTATTTTTAATAACCTCTAATCCAGGCAGTTTTCTGGTAAACCTCTTCTGCTCCCTTTCCAAAGCCTTCACATTCTTCCTGCAATGGGGTGACCCGAATGCACACAGTATGCTTTTCCTTTAATTCAACTTCCCAAAGTATGACACCTCATGCTTGCTTGGATTATACTCCATCTGCCCACATTCTCTGTGTTTCACTATATCCCTCGATAGCCTCCCTCACTGGCTATTACCAGATAGAGCCAGCTATGGTTAGTTTCTGATAATTTCTGCATTGACAGCTAAATAAACTTTGTCTACTGTCGAAATAGTCACTATATGATGTTTGTACAGAGATATTTTCATGGGTGGTTGCATTAAACACTATGTACAGTAAAACCGTCTTTGAAATACAGATGTGGAATTGAGATTTAGAATACAACTCTGCTATCAATGCCTAGGAAATCAGGAGCTACTGACTTTGAATAAATATCTAAACGTTAGTATTCAAGTTTCCGCAAATTTAGCTGAGCTTCATTAAAGAATATACATATATTGGTTATTGAACAGGATTTATAAATCACCATAGAACAGTACAGCACAGGAACAGGCCCTTCGGCCCACCATGTCTGTGCCAAACATGATGCCAAGACCAACTCTTATTTGCCTGCACATAATCCATATCCCTCCATCCCCTGCATATCCATATGCCTATCCAAAAATCTCTTAAATGCTCTATTGTATCTGCCTCAATCACCACCACATGGCAGTATGTTCCAAGCACTCACCACCCTCTGTGGAAAAAACCTGCCCCGCACTTCTCCTTTAAACTTTGCCCCTCTCACCTTGAAGCTATGCCCTCTAGAATTCGATATTTCCATCCTGGGAAAAAGGTTCTGACTGTCTATCCTATCTATGCCTGTCATAATTTTATATACTTCTATCAGATCTTTCTCCAATTTCCTGTGTTCCAGAGAAAACAATCCAAGTCTGTTCAAACTTTTCCTGTAGCTAATCCAAACATCATTCTGGTAAACTCTTCTGCACCCTCTTAATCCAAACATCATTCTGGTAAACTCCTCTGCACCCTTTCATGGTGGCACAGCGGTAGAGTTGCTGCCTTATAGCACCAGAGATCTGGGCTACGGGTGCTGTCTGTATGGCGTTTGTACGTTCTCCCCGTGACCTGCGTGCATTTTCTCCAGTATCTCCAGTTTCCTCCCACACTCCAAAGAAGAACAGGTTTGTATGTTAATTGGCATGATAAAGTTGTACAGTAAATAGTCCCTAGTGTGTGCGTAGGATAGTGTTAGCGTGCTGCGATCACAGGTCAGCGCAGACTCAGTGGCCGAAAGGCCTGTTTCCGCGCTGTATCTCTAAACTAATAAACTAAACTAATTGGATTTTCTTCAAGGATCCATTTCAGTTATAGAAAATACAATTCCTAATGGCAACACTGTTAAACGCAACCAGTCATGGATAAATAAAAGCAAACAGGCGTAATTCTTAACATTATCTAGAGTACGATGGGCAAGGGCAGGATTGATGTCAGTGGCACCCTTCCTATCAAACTGACTGCTACTGTTTGGATGAGAGCAAAGCCCTTTGGCATGATACCAACAGAGTTGCTGATCTTATTGAGCGCTACCAGTGGCTGGGAAAACTGGGTGAAAGGATGGAAAATAACTTATTGGCAGAGGTGATTTTGAACAGTTGTATCCAATATCACTGGCTTACAGAATGCCGCCCTCACTCTCTTGTTACTGGAAAAAAAGGCACATGATTATGACAAGGCCACTTCCGAATGAATAGTGCATGCAGTCATGGATACTTTTATTACAGATGCAAGCTCCCTTTGAGAAACAATAGATAGATTGTTGTGCAGCTCTGATCTCGTGGAAAAATACAGAAGACTGCATATGGAATCTGTGGAAGAATTGAAAACCAAAGTTGCATAGAATTTGATGATCTGGTAATAATAAGCTTGCTAACACGCCAGCAGCTCACAAGGGTTCTGCAGCTACAAACTCTAAAATATTTCCCTTAAAACTTGTACATATTGGTAGTGATTGACAAAATGAACACTACTAATGTTAATTAGTACTACTGTTAATTAACGAGCTATTAATTACCGTGGGTGGATTGGGAGCACATCAAAGCTTTTTAAACCCTGATCATACGTACATAAAAGGCATAGACAGGTACATGGATGGGAAAAGTTGAGAGGGATGTGTGCCAAATGCAGGCAGGTGAGACTATTATAGATGGGGTATCTTGGTCGCGTGGACAAGTTAGGCCAAAGGGCCTGTTTCTGTGCTATATGATTCTGTGCTATATAGCCATATTATTAATATAACTGATAATAAAGTTAAATGTAGGAATGTGTAACTATGTTATAAATGATATTAATAATCTACTAGAAGTATATAATCTTGATAGAAGTTCCAGGCAATGATAAAAACTTTCAGAATACTTAAGAAGCATTTACACAATTAGTTTAGTTTAGTTTAGAGAGACAGGACATTTGGCCCACAGATTCCATGACGACCATTAATCACCTGTTCATACTAGTTCTACGTTATCTCACTTTCCCATTCACTGTGGAATTCCCTGCCACAGAGAGCAGTGGAGGCCAAATCACTGGATGGATTTAAGAGAGAGTTAGATAGAGCTCTAGGGACTAGTGGAATCAAGGGATATGGGGAGAAGGCAGGCACGGGTTATTGATTGGGGACGATCAGCCATGATCGCAATGAATGGCGGTGCTGGCTCGAAGGGCCGAGTGGCCTCCTCCTGCACCTATTTTCTATGTTTCTATGTTTCTATGTTACTCCATACATTCTAGGGACAATGAATGGCCTTCATCAGTCAGAGTATTGAGTATAGAAGTTGGGAGGTCATGTTGCAGTTTTATAAGACGTTGATGATGCTGCATTATTGTGTTTAGTTCTGGGCACCATGTTATAGCAAAGAAGTGGTAAAGTTGAAAGGATGCAAAGAAGATTTACAAGAATGTTGCCTGGAGTTGAGGGCCTGAGTTACTGGGAGAGGTTGAGCAGGCTGGGCTCTATTCCTTGGAGCGCAGGAAGATGAGGGGTGATCTTCTTGAGGTGTATAAAATCATGAAGGAAATAGATCAGGTAGACGCACAGAATCCCATGCCCAGAGTAGGGGAATCGCGAACCAGAGGACACAGGTTTAAGGTGAAGGGGGAAAGATTTAATAGGAATCTGAGGGGTAACTTTTTCACACAAAGGGTGGTGAGTGTACGGAATGAGCTGCCAGAGGAGGTAGTTGAGGCAAAGACTATTGCAACGTTTAAGAAACAACTAGACAGGTACATGGATAGGACAGGTTTGGTGGGATATGGGCCAAACGCAGGCAGGTGGGATTAGTGTAGATGGGACATGTTTGTTGGCTTTGGGAAGTTGCTCCAAAGGGCCTGTTTCCACGTTTTAAGACTTTATGACAATGAAGCTCTGGGCCCAGTGCAGGTAAATGTGAGCAGTATGGATAGGTTCAATAGTTGGTTGGGACAAGGCAGGCCACAGATCTTGTTTCTATGCTCTTTAACTCTATAACTCTGGGACATGATTGCAGTGCATACTCAGTGGATGCAGAAACCACGTTGAAAAATGTTGCCTTGCTCTTTTTTTAAGCCCCAACACTCCCAGAACTTGTAAACAAATTTGAGTCAGCATTGTAGCTTAATGGAAATAAAAGCAGCAAATACGCAAAACAATAACTAAAACAACAGGATGGCTTTTCCCTTTGGAAAAAAACAATTACCAGGTGAAATTAATCCAGATGTTATGATTGAAAAAAAGCTGAGCCAGCTGCAGGATGTGAAACTCAGACTTCCGAAAGACAATTCATCACGCTCCATTTCCACATATTGTGTAAATGCTATCCTAGATGCAGAATGTCACAATAATGATAAAATTCATTGAATGTGTTGCGAAATATCTGATCTTTTCAGAATGGTATTTAAGGAATGTTAATGTTCATTCTTTCAATTATTTATTTTTGTATTTCCTATCTTTTGAGAAATTGGGCAAGGATTCAAAGCTTAGAAATTAAGACGCGTTGAATGCACACCCAATAAAGGCGCAAAATGGTTTGCTATGACTTGCATTTGATACATTCATTTGATACCAAGTCAAGCATACGCATCAACTTCCCGTAAAGACAAATGTCTATTTCAAAACATGCCACTGGCAAATCTATATATTGCCTTTAAACATACCATGTTACCAAATGGACCTGATTTACAAGAAATACATTGAACGCTTTTCATGCATACAAGTTGATTTTTTTGTTCCACTGTAAACATGTAATCCAATTTAACAGAGCATTGTACACTCAGTAAGAAAACAAATATCACCCATCTACAAAAAATTGCCGAGAAGCACTTAATCCAAAAATAAATAATTAATCAGCCAATTAGATTTGCTTTAGCCTGTAGTATCATTTGAGGTTTTTACTTGGATTGTTAGTTATTACTGTTGGAGTTCATAATTGTTGGGAAACAATGTGCTTAATACTTTGCTGATTCCGCACCTGAGAGCTCTTTTGAATGAGTATCTATTAGTAGTAGGAGAGAGCATATCCTGTACTTATAGATTGATGGTGTTTTTGGACTCAATTCAATTTAGTGATCAACAGCAGTAAATAATTTGGATTTTTGTAGCACTATTCAGATATTTCAAATCATGTTAATGGCAATTAATCTCCGTGAAGCATGGTTACATTGGCAAACATAAGAGCCAAAGACAAAAGAGTAAGGTTCTGCCAACAAACAATTGGCTGGTTTATTTCATTAAAAAAAAAGAGAATAAAACATTTTCTCTTTTATGTTTCAGATTTCCAGCAACCTTAGATTTTGGGCTTGTCTCTATCTTTTAGCGGCTGTACTTGAAGGATGGGTATCGTTTTATTGTTGAATTTTTTGTTGTGATTTATTATTTAAATCATAAAATAACATTAAAAAAAAGAAAGCACTGTCAGGGGTGGGGGGGGGGGGGGGGGGTGGGGACAGGGAGAGAGAAAGCAGACGAATAACATATAAAAGAGATGTAAATAAGTAAAAGTAATCAAATGATCAGTTTCAAAACAATTCCCATCCAACTATATGCATTTAACTCCTTATATTACCCAGAAAGGGATAAGATCTAAAATACACATCTCTTCCTGTACAATTCTGGCAATATCTTTGGCAGTAAACTGCCAGGATGATTGAAAGCTAGGGTTGGATGTGTGTAGCAGAATCAAGTCAAGGTTTCTCCATTGTCAAGGATACTGCCACCTGCCACAATTAGGACTATTGCCAGCCGAAGAGGTAGTGACAATGCCAGGGGCCTCCCTTGAGATACTGCTCTCACAGAATAGCAAGGCTGGATAGTTATACAGCTTACAAAGATGTCATGTGGCCCAACGGGCTTGTACCAGGTCTTTGAAAATGATATCAAATTAGTTCACGATTTTAGTTTAGAGATGCAGCGTGGAAACAGGCTCTTTGGCCCACAGACTCCACGTTGACCAATGATCACACGTACACTAGTCCAGTCTAAGGTCAAGGATTGTCACTGCATCTTCTGTCATGACATGTTCTATGCACATTGTGGGACAACGGTGAATTTGACAATTTCAGATAACCATCATTTTTCTCTCCAAGGATATGGCTGTACCTAAGATAGACCCAAATTGCTAGAGTGACTCAACGGGGCAGGCAGCTTCTCTGGAGAGAAGGAATGGGTGACGTTTCAGGTCAAGACCCTTCTTCAGACTGAGAGTCAGTGGGAAGGGAAACTAGAGATATGGAAGGGTGAGGTATGAAAATTACAGATTAAAGCATATGATGCTCAAGGAAATGTAGAATGGTTCATTATTAACTGAAGGGAAGGTGACAACGAGCCATACCTGTTTCAGTTTCTTTCTTTACTTTCTCTTGTTTCTAGCTACTGTTTTTTTAAGAGCAAGTACTACCTTGTCAGCTTTGGTCTGCAAGCCCTCATAGGCATTCCTGTAGACTTCTACCACTCCCTGTCTCTGCAACTTAAACCATCTTTGTTCTCTCAGTTTTTCCGGTTCTAATGGCACTGTTTCTCTCTGAAAAAATGTTGATTGACTGGCAGAGGTTTTCCAGATTCTCTGTTTGTGTGTTTAGGACTTCTAATATTTGGGTGGCACAGTGGTAGAGTTACTTCACTAGAGACCCAGGTTCAATCCTGCCTATGGGTACTGTCTGTATGGAGTTTGTACGTTCTCTCTCCAATTTCCACCCACATCCCAAAGACGTGCAGGTTTGTAAATTGTCCCTAGCGTGTGGGATAGTGCTAGTGTATGGGATGATCGCTGGTCAGTGGGCCGAAGGGCCTGCATCCCTGCTGAATCTCTAAAACTAAAACTAAGAAACAAATATCTGCTGATTTATTTGCTGGCTTTTCTACCAAGCTCCAACATAAAGAACAGAGAAAGAGGAAATACTGCCGATCATTGTGTGTGCTTTCTTGTGACTTGCTTGTCAATTAATTTTTATAACCATGCGAGTCCCTGTTCTACTGACTCTTACATCCTTGCTTTTCCTTCTTGGCCCGGTTTGTGCTCTCTCACCCGACCTCATTTTTTGCTATTCCTTTTATTTTTGCTTACCTCTTCATCAGCTTCATTTTCCCCCCTCATAGGTCCCTCAGTGCCACCCTGGTCTTGGTTAACCTCCAATCTCTTACAGAGCTGGACACTCATTCTTTCCCCATCTTAATGTGGTATTCATTTTGTTTTCCTGAGTGTCAGTGTTAATGACACCTCAAATAAAGCAAACCTCTCTATTAATGATATTTGTTAAAGAAGCTCCCAGATGAAAATAAAAAAGCTTCTCTCTCAACTTTAAAAAAAAACTAGACCAAGTGGGACCTGTTGGGTCCCTGTCACACGGGACGCCTGGTCCCCCAACGCAATATTCGACCACTCATCCGTAGCCCCCACGGGAGGCCTGGTCACCCAACACAACCCGTTCCCCAACACAATATTCCACCACTCACCCATAGCCCCCAACTGCGCAGGGGCTGCTCATTTTGCCTTATTCACCCTCCCTCATTTTAATTTTTTTTTAATTCTGTGTACTGTGACTTTAAGAAAAATGCATTTGCACCTGCTAACGCTAGCAGGACTCAGTGTACTTGGATAGCAACAATGTTGCGAGCAGGGCTATAATCCCATTGTGACGTCTTAGCTGTAAGCACAGGGAAGAAATTATTCTCAAATTGTGGTTTTGTAAATCTAAACATGTCAATAACGTGTGAAATATAACATCAATCTGAACGAAACTTGACACAAAACAAACGCAGGACAATTGTGATTAAGGTGGTGCAAAAATTTAGCGCTATTCTGTACCGTTTTGGCGTAGTTCTAGGAGAACATATGGATAGACAGACAGACAGACAGACAGAGAGACACAGACAGACAGACAGACAGACAGACAGACAGACAGACAGACAGACAGACAGACAGACAGACAGACAGACCAAACACTCCTCAATTCTGCTAACTGCCAGAATCACCAATCAACTGTCTCAGCATCTGTCAAGGTATTCTTCGCAAAATGTTTTTTTTTAAACGTTTAAATGTCATTAACGTGAAATATAACATCAATCTGAACTAAACTTTATAGGAACGACCACAGGGCAAAGGTGAGTAAAGTAGTGCAAAGATTTTAGTGCTACCATGTACCGTTTTGGTTTAGGTCCCAGATCACAAACATATAGAACCAAACAAGATGATGCTTTTAGTAATATACTAGACCAAGCGGGACCCGTTGGGGCCCATTCCCCCAACGCAATAATCCACCACTCACCCGTTCCTCTAACGCAACCCATTTTCACAACTCACCCGTTCCTCCAACATAACCCATTCCCCCATGCAATATTCCACCACACACCCATAGTCCCCAATTGCCCCCACCCCTCTTCCCACACCCCTACAAGGAAAGTTCTCAAAATGAAACCTCTCCCCTATTCCACCCCCACACAGAAAATCCCCATCCCACCCTCCCACAAGGAAAATTCTGGAAATGAAACCTCTCCCCTATTCCACCCCTCACAATGAAATGGGGAGCTCCCCGCCAGCCCACTCCCCCTAACAAGGAAAATCACAATTTCTTTGAGTAAATGAAACCTCTCCCCTATTCCTCCCCCTACAATGAAAAACCTCCCCCCAAGAAATGTAAATGAGATTCCATTGTGATATATCCATTCCGCCAACGCAGCCCGTTCCCCCAGCACAATATTCCACCACTCACCCATAGCCCCCAACTGCGTAGGCTTGGCTCATACACTCCCTCCCCCTCGTCTTCAGCCTCCCTCTTCTCTCCCTTCTCCTCCTCCACTCCCTCCCTCACCTCTCCCTCCCGCTGTTTTTCCCTACCCTCAGTCACACCCTCCCTCACCTCTCCCCTTCCGAACTCCCCCACTATACACAATGTTTAAATAACATTTCTTCTTCTTCCCTCCCCCACTCATTGCACTTGCTAGAGCATATCCTAACACTGTTGATTGGCAGCTGAGATCCCATTGTGATGTCATTGTCGGGTGGCGGAATGTTCATGACAGCATATGTAAATGAGATCCCATTGTGATTGGAGGACTGTGAGACCCCATTGTGACGTCATAGCTGCTAACTGCCAGAATCTCCGATCAACTGTCCCAGCATCTATCAAATTATTCATTACATAGTGGGGATTTTTAAACATTTAAATGTCAATAACTAAGGAAATATAACATCAGTCTGAACGAAACTTTATCGGAAGGACCACGAGACAAAGTTGAGTAAGGTGGTGCAGAAATTAGAGTGCTACAGTGTACCATTTTGGTATAGGTCCCAGATCACATACATATAGAAACAAACAAGATGAGATTTTTAATAATATACTCGACCAAGTGCAGACCCATTGGGTCTGCTCCCCCAATGCACCCGTTCCCTACCCATAGCTACCCATGGGAGGCATGGTCCTCATATAGGATGAAATCTTCAGTGAAGCTGATCACTGCCAGCCGAGCCATTGAGAAGTCATCAGTGGAAGCTGGTCGTTTTAAATTCAAAGTCTTTTGATTTTTTTAAACTTTAATCAGTAATAAGTCGAGAAATAAAGCATAAAATGTTCAGTGAAGATGGTCTCTGCCTAAAGAGGAAAAATCTTGTGAAAGTTGACATTTTTAAAACCTTAATCGTGAATAACGTCAAATATAGGATAAAATCTTCAGTGAAGCTGATCACTGCTAGCCGAGCCACTGTGACATCAGCATTTGAAGCTGGTTGATTTAAATTCAGTCTTTTTATTTATTTTTAACTTTTAATCAGTAATAAGTTAAGAATATGACAAGAAATAAAGCATAAAATGTTCAGTGAAGGTGTTCTCTTCCACGAGGTGAAAAATTGCAATCAGAATATGTAAAAATGTAATCGTTACAGCATAGTGTTTTGACGAAGGTGTAAAGACAATGACATATACATACACACATATACACACACATATACATACGTACAAGATCAGAATTTTAATAAGTACTAGACCAAGTGCAGACACGTTGGGTCTGCTCCCCCAACGCATCTATTCCCTACCCGTAGCCCCCACTGGAGATGTGGTCGTCCTGATCACTGCTAACTGAACCATTGTGACATCATCAGTTTAAGCTGGTCTTCAGTGAAGCTGATCACTGCTAGCCGAGCCATTGTGACATCATCAGTTGAAGCTGGTCCTTTTAAATTCAAAGTCTTTTGATTTTTTAAAAATTTAATCAGTAATAAGTCGAGAAATAATGAATAAAATGTTCAGTGAAGGTGATTCCGGCCTCGAGGGGAAAAATATCACTTGGAATATATGAAATGTAATCATTACCGCATAGTGTTTTTGCGAAGATGTAAAGACAACCACATATACTCACACACACACACACACACATATACAAGATCAGACTTTTAATAGGTATATGATGATTATGATTAGATAGATAGATAGATAGATAGATAGATAGATAGATAGATAGATAGATAGATAGATAGATAGATAGATAGATAGATAGATAGATAGATAGATAGATAGATAGATAGATAGATGAATATTGTAACCAAGCTTGAATGTGATAATCCATGCACCAATACAATAATTACATTCAATTTTTTTAAATCATCCATAAGACCATATGACATCGGAACATAATTAGGCCATTCAGCCCATCAATCTACCCTACCATTCATGGCAGATCTATTTTTCCCCCTTAACCCCATTTTCTTGCCTTCTCCCCATGATACCCTTGCTAATCAAGAACCTGTCAATCTTTGCCTCAAAAATATCCAACGACTTGGCAATCTATGGCAATGAATTTCACAGATTCACCATCCTCCGGCTAAAGAAATTCCTTTTCACCTCCATTTTGAAGGTACGTCCTTTTATTCTGAGGCTATGCCCTCTGGTGCTAGACTGTAAACATTCTCTCCACATCCACTCTGTCTTGGTCTCTCATTATTCAATGTGAGCTCCCTTCATCTTTCTAAATTCTGGCAAGTACAGGGCCAGAGTCATCAAATTGCTTCAACGTTGTCTCACCGTAATCCAGCGAAAGATTCAGTCTCTGCTAGCAGGGAGAAAAACTCCAGAGAATACAGACCCTGCGCGTTCAAACACTCCTCAACGCGAGGTGGACCGTCGAGAGTGAGGTGCATTGGTGGATCGACGAGAGTGAGGAGGGCAGGCGAGAGTGACTCCGTGAGGGCCCGCCGAGAACAATTGGGGGACCCGGTGGGGTGGGGTCGTCGTTGAGAAGAATGGGGTACTAGGTGGCGGGCCAACTTCTGCCACGTGCGGTGGCAGGCCGAAGATAGGACAGTTCGGTGAACTTTTGTTACTTTGGCGGCACCAGAAGCATGGTGACTCTTGTGTACTGCCTAGGTGAGGTCTGCTGTATGATTTTATCAGATTGTATGCAAAATAAAATCTTTCACTGTACCTGACAGTAAAGTAACATTGAATAATTGAATTAACCCAGTCATCCCTGGGATCATTCATTCATTTGCTGTAAGCCTAGTTCTGTGCCCATATCTAACCACTGAAATCCTTTACTTACAGTATGAAGTTGAAGCATTTTCAAGCATCGTGAACCATTTGTTTTAATCTTAAATGTAATTATAACTACACTCGTGGGATTTGTCATTGTTGACATGTGTGTAACTATATTGGAATGTTTTCCTTTGAATCCAAGTACATCTAGATGCATGTCATCCCATTTATATTTCAGTTATGGGACTCGTGTGCACACAATAAGCAACAGCATTATTCCCACAACTTTATTTATAGCAAATAAAGGACATAATATTTATAAAATTCAAATCACCCCTATTAGTTGGAAGCATTTAAATAAAACTCCCCAGATTTATTCTATTTGTGCAACCAAATAGCATATTTATCCTTTGACCCTGGAGTATTGCCAGTAACAATATCACTGCAATTACCAAAATACATTAAAGCCCATATCAGTAATAACTTAGGGAAACATGCTTGTACTGTGGACAACTGTAAAAGTATCTGATCGCAGATGTTCCCATTTCATCAGAGGTTATGATCCTAGTTGAATTCCATAAGCGACAGGTTGAAAATCCAGCGGCGACCAGAAAAACGCTACGACTCTTTGGGCGACTGAGGAGCCTACTCACGACAATACAGGTGACACCCCAGTGACATGTCGCGCGTATGACAGGTGCCGGCAGTCGCCAAAAATGTTGCGTAAGTGGGACAGGCCCATTAGGGATAACCTTTTCACACAAAGGGTGGTGGCTGTATTGAACAAGCTGCCAGAGGAGTTAGTTGAGGCAGGGACTATCGCAACGTTTAAGAAACATTTAGACTGGTACATGAATAAGACAGGTTTAGAGTGATATGGGCCAAACGCAGGAAGGTGGGACTAGAGTAGATGGGACATGTTGGTCGGTGTGGGCAAGTTGGGCCAAAGGGCCTCTTTCCACATTGTAAGACTATGACTCTATCTGCTGATGGCAACTACTTTCAGTGCTGTCCACTGATGCATCATTGCCACACTGCTGGGAAGTGAGTCAGACCTCAAAGAACACTGGCAGCCACAATAGAGTAGACTAGAGCTGCGGGAATGTGGGGTGTGGGAGGAAGGGGCCGTACTGTGCTCCTTGTGCATTTTGGCATCCTCCACATAATGGTTCAGCTCCATTGATCCCTGCACTGCCAGTGACCAGTGATCACAGTGACTTGTACTGCGGTGTAGACTATCGAAATATTTGGAGGACATTTGGACAGATATATGGATAGGAAAGGTTTAGAGGGCTATGGGACAAATGCAGGCAAATGGGTCTTGCCCAATAGGGCAGCACAATGGCACAGCAGCAGAGTTGCTCCTTTACAGTACCAGAGACTCAGGTTTGATCCTGACTACAGGTGCTGTCTGTACGGAGTTTGTACGTTCGCTCAGATGTTCTGGTTTTCTCCCACACTCCAAAGACGTACAGGTTTGTAGGTTAATAGTAAGATTAAACGAGAGTTTACCAGTTCGAAGTTTGATCGTTATTTTATGAGGAGTAACGTTGAGGGATTACGTGAAGAACCCGCCAGGACGCATGCGTGTCATTCTTCAAAGCAGCGGTGTGAAATCACAGATAACAGTAATGACTGAACATAGTAAGATTAGAGAAGAGGTTACCAGTTGAACTTTATGATCAAGGGTGGGAGCGGAGGGCACGTAATCCCTCAACGTTACTCCTCATAAAATAACGATCAAACTTCGAACTGGTAAGTTCTCGTTTAATCTTACTATTTTACTTCGGAGTCACGTGAGTGACTACGTGAAGATTTCAAAGCTCTGTGATTTCATGCCGTGGAAACGAGTCCATGCATCACATCTGCCTTAATTGACTAAGGGAGGAATTGTGTTAACATGTTTAAACATGAATCTGACATTGAAATCCATGATAAAGTTATTAACAGCAAATTGTAGCCCCTATTTCATGGGGTGAAATCATATTACAGAACTTAAAATTGACTCTAATAATAATAATAATAATAAATTTTATTTTCGGGCGCCTTTCAAAGTCTCAAGGACACCTTACAGAAATTAACAGAAGAGAAAAAACATATAGTCGGAGTAAAATAAATAATAAGGACATCAGCAGTACACAAATTACAGACAGAAATCACTCCAAAGACAAAAAATAAAAAAAACACAATGTGAAGAGAGAGCAGCGGCAGCTAAAGCGCGCTAGCGTCCACTCTCCCTTCCGACAGCCATCTTGGACACAGACTAACATATTAACTTACACACAAAAAACAATCATCCCCCCACAATGGTCACCACTGTGGGGGAAGGCACAATGTCCAGTCCCCATCCCCAGTTCACCCAAAGTCAGGCCTATTGAGGCCACCGCAATTGCCTCTACGGAGGCCCGATGTTCCTGGCCGTTCTGGCCGGGTGGTGTTGCCCCGGCATTGGGAGAGTCCTCACAACAGCTGGGCCACCTGGAACGGTTTCCTAGCTGGGGACCGCGGCTTCCGAAGCCGACAAGGCTGCGCCGGGTTGGAGCTCCCAGGCTCCTGATGTTAGAGTCGGCGCCGCCCGCTCCGCTCCGCAGACCCGCAGCCCGGAGGTGTTGCTCTCGGCAGTCACAGCTCACCGGAGCTCCAGCGCGTCGATCCAGCGCGGCGACCCAGGCAAGGCATCGCCCGCTCCGCTCCACGATAGCGCTCCAGCGCTGTGCCGCCAACGAAGCCGAGGTGCTGGGCGGTCCCCACCAGGAAACGGCGCTCCACGCCTGCTGGTAGGCCACGAGGACGGGTCGACGGGGCAGCCTGGAGAAAAAGCTGCCTCACCGACCAGGTAGGGACTTAGAAGTATAATCACCCCCTACCCCCCACATTAAAAAGTCAATTTCTCCAACAGACGAAGCACAGGACTTACTAAAAACTTCAAAAAAAATGAATTAAATGGACGGCTGCTGGTTAGCAGCCGTTCCCCAAGATGGCTCCTCCTCCCGATGTTCTGCAAAAGTTCCAGGTTTAACCACTGGTTTATGGTAGAATTGTTGGAACGTTTTTTCCCTTGACCATCCTGCTGTCTCCAGGATTTGGTCCATCGGTACGTCCAACTCCATAGCTGCCGATGTAGCTGCAGCCCTGGTGGAATGAGATTTGAATATGTTAGTATCCACTCCAGCTGTTGTTAAAACCTGTTTCAGCCATTCGGAAATAGTTTGAACCGACACTTTTTTGTGGGGTTGCTTGTGGCTGATTAGTGGCTACCTGCCGATCACCAACCCCTCACACTCACCCCCTACGACGTATACGTGGCACTGAGTAGGACTAATGCATGTAAAGCTGCTGGCCCTGACGACATCCCCGGGCGCGTGCTCAGGGCCTGTGCTGCGCAGCTGACAGACGTCTGGACTGACATCTTCAACCTGTCACTTGCCCAAGCAGTTGTCCCCACGTGCCTTAAAACCACCTCCATCATGCCAGTGCCAAAACACTCCACTGCGGCAAGCCTCAACGACTTCCACCCAGTTGCACTTACCCCCATCATCACCAAGTGCTTCGAGAGGCTGGTCCTGGCACACCTCAAAAGCTGCCTACCCCCCACACTGGATCCCTATCAGTTTGCCTACCGCAAGAACAGGAGTACGGAGGATGCCATCTCAACGGCACTTCACTCCACCCTCTCCCACCTCGACAACAGAGACACTTACGTAAGAATGCTATTCATCGATTACAGCTCAGCATTCAACACCATTATACCATCAAAACTGATCACCAAACTCGGTAACCTGGGCATCGACCCCTCCCTCTGCAACTGGATACTGGACTTTCTAACCAACAGACCCCAGTCTGTTAGGTTAGACAAGCACACCTCTTCAACCCTCACCCTGAACACCGGCGTTCCACAGGGCTGTGTGCTGAGCCCCCTCCTCTACTCCCTCTTCACCTATGACTGCACACCTGTACATGGTACAAACACCATCATCAAGTATGCAGATGATACAACGGTGATTGGCCTCATCAGCAACAACGATGAGTCGGCCTACAGGGAGGAGGTCCAGCACTTAGTAGCATGGTGCGCTGACAACTACCTGGCCCTTAACTCCAAGAAGACCAAGGAGCTCATTGTAGACTTCAGGAAGTCCAGGGGCGGCACGCACACCCCCATCCACATTAACGGGACGGAGGTGGAACGTGTTTCTAGCTTCAGGTTCCTGGGAGTCAACATCTCCGATGACCTCTCTTGGACCCACAATACCTCAACTCTGATCAAGAAGGCTCACCAGCGTCTCTTCTTCCTGAGGAGACTGAAGAAGGTTCATCTGTCTCCTCAGATCCTGGTGAACTTCTACCGCTGTACCATCGAGAGCATCCTTACCAACTGCATCACAGTATGGTATGGCAACTGCTCTGTCTCCGACCGGAAGGCATTGCAGAGGGTGGTGAAAATTGCCCAACGCATCACCGGTTCCTCGCTCCCCTCCATTGAGTCTGTCCAAAGCAAGCGTTGTCTGCAGAGGGCGCTCAGCATCGCCAAGGACTGCTCTCACCCCAACCATGGACTGTTTACCCTCCTACCATCCGGGAGGCGCTACAGGTCTCTCCGTTGCCAAACCAGCAGGTCCAGGAACAGCTTCTTCCCGGCGGCTGTCACTCTACTCAACAACGTACCTCGGTGACTGCCAATCACCCCCCCCCCCAGATACTTATTATTATTTATTCAAATCATTTGCTATGTCGCTCTTCCAGGGAGATGCTAAATGCATTTCGTTGTCTCTGTACTGTACACTGACAATGACAATTAAAATTGAATCTGAATCTGAATCTGAGTAGTGCCATCTCATAGCCTCTGGTGTTTTTCGTGTTCTCCATATATAACAATAAATGTCTTATTATACAGAGACGATCATCTATAGGGTAAGCCCTAAATTCTATTTTGAGGCCTGATGGTCCCGGTCTGTTCTGTTTGACTAATTCGTGAATATGAAAAGGTATATTTCTTGTTGAAGAAGTCATATTGTCCAGCCTTAACTTATGTAAAGACTGTACCCTTTATGCTGTGACCAAAGCCATCAGCATGACTGTTTTATGCGTCAGTTTTTGCAGGGACAGAGCTGTTGCTGGAGACCAGTTCCTTAGCAACGTTAGGACAATACTCACATCCCATATTTGAGAGTACCTGGTTCTTGGGGGATTGATATTAAAAATTCCCCTCATAAGTTTGGTTACCAGGGGGTGAGTCCCAACAGAATGACACTCTGATCCTCGCCATAGATATGCTGAAAGGGCACTTCTGGTGCAGTTAATGGCACTGTAACTGAGCCCCTCATCATAATGGAAGCCTGCCAGGAATTCCAGAACAGACGTTATGTTCATCGAGCTGTAAGTGATGTTGTTTCTGTGACAATATGTCTCCCATTTCCTGATGTATACCAGATATTGTTTTTTGGTGGACTGCCTGTGAGCCGTTGAGTTAATGTTCAATGTTCGGTCCGTCAGTCCCAGTTCCAGTAGAGGTTTCTTTAGACTCTACAAATTAATAAGTTTGTCGTATTATGACATGGATGGCTATCCCCAGTTACGGGATGAACCAACAAATCTGGTCGTTTCAGGATGGTGATACATGGTTCTAAGACCATGTCGAGTATCACAGGGAACCATGGTTGATTAGGCCAATCGGGCACTACCAAAATACCAGACGCCGAGTCTTGTTGTATTTTGCGTAATACCCGACTGATGAGGCAAAAAGGAGGGAATGCATAGAAAAACAATTTCCCCCAATGCAGCGAAAAAGCATCTATCGCTGATGCCCCAGGCTCTGGCTCCCAAGAAACATAGTTTGGTAACTGGTGATTGAGTCTAGATGCAAATAGATCGATATCTGGTGTTCCATACCGTGCTACAATATCAGCAAATACTTTTATATCCAACATCCATTCGATGTTTTCATTGAATTTGCGTGACCTGGTGTCTGCCACTGAATTTAGGTTACCTGGTAGGTAAGTAGCTGATATCCAAATATTTCTCTGGATACACCATTGCCAAATTGTATTAGCCGGATTGTCACATGATGTCGATTTGATTCCACCCATATGGTTAATATATGCCACCACGGTGGTATTGTCAATCTGTAGTCTAACATGCTGGTGATATATTCCAGAACAGTATGACTTTAGGCCATAGAACGCACCCAACATTTCCAGGTAGTTTATGCCAAGTGTCTGTAGTAATGATGCCTCCTGTGCATTCCATCTACCTCCACAGCTGGAGATGGAATTGGTAGCACCCCAACCAAGTGCACTGGCATCAGTTTGTAGCACCACTGAGGGGTTGCTGATTATGATAGGGCTGGAACAATGCCGAATGTTATCCCTCCACCATTTTAATTCCATAATTGCTTTGATTGGTAGCTTCATTGGTCTGTCGAAATGACCAGCATTAATTTTGAGTGCTTGTATTTTTGCCCTTTGTAAATTTTGATAATACAAAGGTCCAAATTGTGTGGCTGGAAAGCAGCCACTTTTTTGCCAATCACCCTTGCTACCAATCTGATAGATGGTTCACTGAAGTCAATGAGGTTGTTGCAGGCCTCAGTTAAGACTGTAGCCTTGTCCTTTGGTAAAGTCACCGACGTGTGAACTGAGTCAATAGTGAACCCCAAATTATGGTGGAAGGCGTTAGTTTAGATTTAACTGGATGGATGATAAACCCCAGTTTCTCAAACAATTGTTTGGTGGCTGATACAGCTAGTTTGGTTAATTCCAAAGTTTAGCCCACAATCAATATGTCATCTAGATAGGCCATGATCATATGTTTTTGTTTCTGAATAAACGCTAGGGCTGGTTTCAAAATTTTTGTAAACAGCCTGGGGCTGATGTTAATCCATTTGGTAGAGCTCTATACTGCCAAAGCTGCCCCATCCAGTTGAATTTTAAATAACGTCTGTGATCAGTCCGTATAGGCACTGAATAGTAAGCATCTTTTAGGTCGATGCTGGCCATGAAGTAGACTGTGGAAATCAATTGTTTGGCAGTAACAAAGGTTTCTATTTTGAAATGAATATACTGCACAAATGTATTCAATTTGGTCAAATCTATGATGATGCGACAACCACCATCTTTTTTCAATAACCCCCTTAGCGTGGAGTCTCACCAGTTCAGCATGTGCTTCCAATTTTTCTTATCGTGAAAGTACGGACGTTCGGTTCAGTACATGCTGAACTGGGGCTATTTTTGTGCACAAATTCAATGGTGTATCCCTAGATATTGTTTAGGATATAAGTGTCTGTTGTTAATGCACTTCATGCCTCCCAAAAGAAGTGTAATCTCCACCGATATGTGTATTACCCACACTTCCTATAATTAGTAAGGGACCAGACCCACCTACCTCCATGGTTACCAGTGGAAAGTTAACTCCTTCCTGTGTAGTCTTCGAGGAGGTTGAGGCGCCGGTGTCTGGGTTTGGGTTTGGGGTTTGCGCATTTTCCACGAAGACCGGTCTGGGCCATGGCCTAAAAAAGACCGCTGTCCTGTATGTCCGGCCTTTGAGCTTTCACCAGCTTCTGATTGTCTTGCTCTTCTGGTGGGTGCGTAAGGGTGCTGTCTTTGAGTGTAGGAGGTCCTCTCATCGAGCTCCTTCTTTCTCCTTCCTGCACCCCCTGCACACTTGTTGTTTGTTCAGCAAACCCCTCTTCAGGGTCAGCCCAGAATTGACCCCCATACTCCCCTCTGTCGAGGGAGATGCACTGTGCAGCCCTACGTAAGGTGCTGCTGTGGGTGTTTTGTATAACCCATGGTGACTAGACTCCATCTCCCGGAGTCTGTCACATTGGAGCATCTGCTCCATAAGCCGCTCCATTTGGCCCCAGCAATGCTGGTCCCCGCGGCATTTCTTGCAGTCCGACTTTTCAGAGTCAACGGCTCTGTTCCGTATAGCCTTCCCGCCCGGCCGTGGTGTTGATCTGGCCGGCGCGGGTGCCAAGTCGGGTACAGCTGATCCCACTCACGGTGATCTGGTGCCGTCAGCCGCTGCTAGCTGCCCGCAACTCCGCGGTTCTTTCCAGCCAGTGCAGGCCTTGTGGAATCTTGTCCATAGTTTCCCCAGTGAAAAACAGCACGGGAAACAAAAAACGACCGCAGAGTAATTCCCTTACCTGTCGGTCTCGGTTTAAACTTGCCGCTGCGGGGGAACGCTCCCTCCGCTTGCCGTTTTGACTTGTCAGAGTCAACGGCTCTGTTTAGTGTAGTCTTCCCGCCCGGCCGTGGTGTTGATCTGGCCGGCGCGGGTGCCAAGTCGGGCACAGCTGATCCCACGCATGGTGATGCTGGTGCCTTTAGCTGCTGCTAGCTGCCCGCAACTCCGCGTTTTTCCCCAGCCAGTGCAGCCCTTGTGGACTCTTGTCCATAGTTTCCCCCTGTAAGAAACAGACACGGGAAACAAAACACGACCGCAGTAATTCCCTTACCTGTCGGTCTTGGTTTTTAAAAACTTGCCGCTGCAGGGGAATGCTCCCCCCGCTTGCCGTTTTGACTTGTCAGAGTCAACAGCTCTGTTCTGTATAGGCTTCCCGCCCGGCCGTGGTGTTGATCTGGCCGGCGCGGGTGCTAAGCGGGGCACAGCTGATCCCACTCATGGTGATGCTGGTGCCTTCAGCTGCTGCTGGCTGCCCGCAACTCCGCGGTCCTCCCCAGCCAGCTTTAGACGCAGCCCTTGTGGACTCTATTTTTGTCCAGTTTCCCCCTGTGAAAAACAGCGCGGGAAACAAAAAACGACCGCAGAGTAATTCACTTACCTGCGGTCTCGGTTTCAAAATTACCGCTGTGGGGGAATGCTCCACCCCGCCTGTCGTTTCACAATGCATGAAGCGATATGACACGCATGCGTCCTGGCGGGTTCTTCGCGTAGTCACTCACGTGACTCCGAAGTAAAATTAGCTTTGGTAAAATTGTAAATCCTTAATGTGTGTAGGAAGTGAAAAACCTTTGTTACGTGCTAGCCAGTCAGCGAAAAGGGAATACATTATTGCAATTGACCCATCCACTGTGTGCAGATAAATGATAAAGAGAATGATGTGAATTAAGTTTAGTGCAAGATAAAGTCCAGTAGAGACCGATCAAAGATAGTCCGTCAGTCCCCGATGTGGTAGATAGTACAGCAGGACTGGACTCCTTCCAAACTCATGAGGTCTTCTTTGCCACGCTCCTATGACTAGCTATGACTCTATGGTCCCTTGTAAATGCACCTGGGGCCCATTCCAAAGCTCCTTATAAACTCACTCGGACCCCATTCCCATATTTCTTCTAAACTCACGTAGGTTTCCTTCCCTTAATCTTTTTGATATACTGAGGCACTGTTGAATGTGCTCTCTTTAACCTTTCAGAGGACCCATTTCCATGCTTCTGAACTCACTGGGGTTCCATTCCGACACATTCATTGAAACACTGGGGCCCTGCTTCCCCTGCTCCCTTCATGCTCATTGGAGCACCTTTGCTATCCTCCTTTTGATCTCTCTCATTCTCACAATTTCTCGCACACTCTTTAGGCTCATGTTACTCACTAAAATAATGAATATACTGCCGCAGAACATCTAAACATATGAATTTAAAGTGAAGGTAGACACAAAATGCTGGAGTAACTCCACGGGACAGGCAGCATCTCTGGAGAGAAGGAATGGGTGACGTTTTGGGTCAAGACCCTTCTTCAGACCCGTAACGTCACCCATTCCTTCTCCCCAGAGATGCAGCCTGAGTTACTCCAGCATTTTGTGTCTACCTTCGATTTAAACCAGCATCTGCAGTTCTTTCCTACACATGAATTAAAAGTGACGGGCTATTAATAGGAGTGACAGCCAAAAGACTGAAAAGTTTGCCAGTAACCCATCACCAAGTTCTGAGGACTCTGGTTAATCAGAGTTTTAGCACAGTATTGTTCAGCACTTGTATCAAATCTAGTGACGCACGTAAAAGGTTGTAATTGTACCAATCTTGATGCAGATTAAAAGGTGGTATGTGAGAGTGAGAAACCAAGTTACATTTCTAATAAATCTCTAAAGTAATTATGCTCCTTTTGAAAGATTATCTAGAAACATACCTTTCAGTAATGGCCAAGAGGGCTCATCCAACCTGGTAATGAAACAAATGTAACCATAACCTGGCACAATTAATTATGATATAGGATTACACTTATGCTAGCAGAATATTTAAAACATGCATTTTCACTTTAATTTTGGGATTAAATTGTGACAGTTTATGAAAGTGTTATTCCCCAGGCATAATTTAATTGGCAGTCACAATAGACAATAGGTGCAGGAGTAGGCCATTCGGCCCTTCGAGCCAGCACCACCATTCAATGTGATCTTGGCTGATCATCCCCAATCAGTACCCCTTTCCTGCCTTCTCCCCATATCCGCTGACTCCACCATCTTTAAGAGCCCTATCTAGCTCTCTCTTGAAAGTATCCAGAGAACCAGCCTCCACTGCCCTCCGAGGCAGAGAATTCCACAGACTCACAATTCTCTGTGTGAAAATCAGGTCCAAAATGTCTGGATGTGTGTAAGATTCCGAAATCTACAGTTAATTCTGAACTAATATTTTTTTAAATGCATTAAATGGAATTGATTTTGAGTCTGGCACTTATAGTTTGAAAGCTTAGAAACTTACAGTACATCTGTAGATGCATCTGTGCTAAATGATTTGTCATTCATCCTGTTTCATCAAACGTTAGGTGATGCCAGACCAGTACAACTTTCACAGATGGGTAAAATTGGCACAATACTGCAATTATATATTGGCACACAGCAAATAAAAATAGGGTCAGATCTCGTAGTAATTTCTTAATGTCCGTGGATGCTTGAAAAGCTTTGCTCTCCCCCACCCCGCCTCTCCAGGGCCCCATCTGGATTCCCATCAATTACTCCCCTCCACACCTCCTCCTCCCGTTACTTTTCTCTCCCTGGTATCACAATCTGCAACACTTCAATCCTGACTCATACCTATTGTTCTTATCGCTGGCCTTTGTTCCAGCCATCTGCCTGCAAATTGTCCCCTCACCTGTGCCAACTTGCTGCACTTTGTCTTGCCTCTCCCTTTTCTAGCTTCCTTCTCTCCCCTACAATCAGTCTGAAGAAGGATCTCGTCCCGAAATATCACCTATCCATGTTTTCCAGACATGCTGCCTGACCCGCTAAGTTACTCCACACTTTGTTTCCTTTAATGTATTAACCAGCATCTGCAGTTCTTTGATTCTAGTCTAGAGCATGGCTTAAGGAATCCTGTCCAGTGACTCTGATATCCACCATCATGCAGTACTTGGAGAGACTGGTGATGGTGCACTTTAACTCCAGCCTCCCAGCTAGCCTTTATTCACTGCAGTTTACTTACCATCACAACAGCTCCACAGCAGACACAATATCTCTAGCCCGAAACTCATCTCAGGAACATCAAGACAACAAGGGCTCCTACATAGGCTCCTACTTATTGACTCTGGAGCTGCTATAGAATCCCACTCAAATTCATCTCCAAACACTGGGACCTAGGAATCAGTTCTCCCCTCTGCATTGGACCTTCGACTGTCTGAGCCACAGACCTCAATCAGTGAGGATAGGTAACAACACCTCCTCCACAACAACTCTCGACCCTGGTGCCCTGCAAGGATGCATTCTCAGTCCCCTATAACACCCACTCCCTTAATACTCGCAAATGTACAGCCAAATTTGCCTCTAATTCCATCTACAAGTTTGCAGACAACACCACTGTGGTGGGTGGAGTCACAAACAATGTCGAGATGGAGTACAGGAAGGAGACAGAGAACCTATTGACATGGTGTCAGAACAATAACATCTCCCTGAGCACCACAAGACTAAGGAACTAGTCATTGACTCCAGGAAGCATGGTGGAATACATGACCCTCCTTGCTATTAACATTACCGATGATCTGACCTGAACCAACCACATTGATGTAACAGCCAAGAAGGCACACCGATAACTCTACTTCCTGAGGAGGCAGAGGAAGTTTGGAGTGTCTCCAATGACTCTTACAAACCTCTACAGATGCACCATGGAAAGCATACTGTCAGGTTACATCAGTGTGGTTTGGGAACAGCTCTGTCCAGGACCATTTGTATCCATACAAACTCCGTACAGATACATCCTGACTATGGGTGCTGTGTGCACAGAGTTTGTGCATTCTCCAGGTGACAGTGTGGGTTTTCTCCAGGTGTTCCGGCTTCCTCCCACACTCCAAAGACGTACAGGTTTGTAGGTTAATTGTCTTTGGTAAAATGGTAAATTATCCCCAGTGGTGTAGGATAGTGCTAGTGTATGCGGTGATTGCTGGTCAGCACGGACTTGGTGGGCCAAAGGACCCATTTCCTTGGTGTATCTCTGAAGTCGAAAGTCTAAAGAAATTTCAGAGAGTCAAAGATGTAGCCCAGTCCATCACACAGACCTAAATACCCACCATTGACTCCATCTACACCATGCCGCCTTGGTAAAGCAGCCAACATAGTCAATGACATGTCCCACCCCAGAGGCGGAAATCGCTATCAAAACATAGGGGGGGACACAATTTCTTAGCGCCACGCGCGTATGCGCATACACACACTCGCACATGCGTGCACACACACACACAAACACTCGCGCATGCGCACACACACACACGCGCGCGCATGGCTTTGGAGGCTTCAGCCGTGGGCCCTGTGGACGGTAACATCAGGAGCTGACCTGGCTGGTGACCGACTCCGAACTCCAGCAACAGCAGCTTTGTCCGCCCCGAATTGTGGGGATTCAATCGGCCCGTTCGCGGGGCCTTTCATCGTGGGGCTTCAACATCGGGAGCCTCGATCGCCTCGACGCAACAATTTGAGCGCAGGGCGGTGGAAGATCCCGCGGCCGATTTTAAGCTACACTGGGCCGGGCGATGTAAAGCCCCGCGAACGGGCCGATTCAAGCTCCGCTTTGTTCCACCAGGACGTCTCCCTCCTCCAGTCACCGTGCTCTATCCTCAGTTCCACCCCCCTACTTCCACTTCTGACCGACACCTCCCTCCTCCAATCATCGTGCTGAATCATCATGTCCCGCCCCCCCACTGCATGCTGACCGACGTCTCACTCGTCCAATCGGCACTCTCGATCATCAGTCCCACCCCCACTGTCTCACGGAAAGCAGAGATTTTTAATAGATTTTTTTTTCACCGAGTTTTAAAATCCGGATTACAAAACATGGGGGGGGGGGGGGGGGGGGGGATTGTCCCCCACCTCTCAAAACATGGGGGGAACGTGGCCCCCCCTGTCCCACCCCCGGAATTTCCGCCCATGCCCACCCGGTCATTTCTTCTTCTCCCTGGTCTCACCTGGCAGAAGGTACAGAAGCTTGAAAGTGCACACCGTCAGATTCAGAAACAGCTCCTTTCCCTTCATTACAGAAAGGGGGCGCTGCACTGGCAGCAGCCTGTCGGCAGCGTGTCCGTTTTTTTCCAACTTTTTAAATTTTTTTAGTATGTTTAAAAGTGTGTTTTTAATGTTCCTTTGTGTGTTAAGTGTGGGGGGTGGTGCGGGGGGGTAAGGGGGAAACCGTTTTGGCCGCCTCTTCCACGGAGAGGCGATTTTTTCAGGTCGCCTCCCCCGTGGCCTAACATCAAGGATCGGCGCGGACTTTCCCGGAGACGTGCCCGGAGCTTCAGCGGCGGGCGCAGCGTGGACTCGGCGCGGAGCGGGTGAGACCTCGCTGGAGGGGAGCGCTCCGTTACGCTGGCCCGCGGCAGCCGGCAGCCTGAAGCCGCGCGCGGTCTGCAGAACTCCAGCTGGTGCGGCTTCTACAGCCCGGGATCCCTCGTGGAGGACCCGGGGGGAAGAAGAAGCTTCCACCGCCGGCACCGCCGTCTTCTACCGCGGGTGCGGCATGGACTTAACATCACCCCAGGAGGGGAGCTTCGGCCGCCGGCCCTGCAGACTGCGGTGCTTCCGGCTGCGGCACGGCAGGTACTTTAAAACTTTGACCGCCAGCCTGCGGCCTACACCAGCCTGAAGCCGCGGTCTCTGGTTGGGAAGAGCCGATCCTGGACTCACCTTGACTTTGACTTTGTCCCTTACCATCTGGACGCCCGCAGCAACGGCTGTGGAGGGTGGAGGTCCCGACCACGGGGGAAAATGGAGGAGGACTGGCCAAGCTCCGTGCCTTCCACCACAGTGATGAATGCTGTGGTGGATGTTTGTGTAAATTTTTTATTGTGGTTGTGTTCTTTATTATTGTACCGCTGCTGGCAACCCAAATACCACCGACCTTGGTTGTGTGGCAATTAAATTATATCAATCAATCAATCAATCAATTATCAGGCTTCTAAATGTCCCTAAGCTAGAGATCTGTTCAATTCACCTCTACACTGTTGAGGACATTGGACTCTAAGGAACTGATGCGCTGCAACGAGCTAGAATGATGAGAGCTATATTCTGCACTCTGTATCTTCTGCTTTGCTCCATCTATTGTACGTGAGTTTGAATTGATTTTATCTATGTGTGGTATATCTGATCTGTTTGGATAGTATATAAAACAAAGCTTTTCACTGTACCTCAGCCAATGTGACAATAATGAAACCCATTCACACAAGTTCGATGTTATCCCATTTTTGCATCCACTCCTTGCATGCAGGAGGCAATTTACAGAATCCAAATAACTTACAAACCTGCACGTCTTGGGGAAGCCAAAGCACCCAGAGAAAATCCATCCAGACACTGGGAGAATTCAAACTCTATACAGACAGCACCCGGGGTCAAATCAAACCTGGTGGTCTTGCGTTGTGAAGCAGTAGCTCTACCAGTTACTCCACTGTACAGTCTGTAGTGATATCTGTCACAGTTCACCCAATAATTTAAACTATTAATATTGCTCTGTAATTTTATGGCCCCATCTACACTAATTAATAAACACCAGTCTTCTGTTTCATTGACAATTTGGATTTATGGCCCTCTATTGTGTTATCTAAAACATTTTACTGAACAGGGTAAATTTATTGAGCGTTCAGTCTAAATTCTTATGAGACACCACTCTATTTCCTTCCAATTCACTGCATATTGTATTATCATTATTACATATTATCATTACTCTTTATCTTCTTTTCATAACAAATCACCTAATGAGGTCAGTAATCTGCCATTAGTGGGCTCTAGGTAAAGTTTTAAATAACATGTTGTCAATTTGCTCCAATTACTTGCACAACATAAAACTAAAACGTCTGAAGAAGGGTTTTGGCCCGAAACGTTGCCTATTTCCTTCGCTCCATAGATGCTGCCACACCCGCTGAGTTTCTCCAGCATTTTTGTCTACCATAAAACTGTAAGAGGCTGCAATTTAGTAAGTTATGGGTTCACACCTTTAGTTTCTCTCTGTTATTGATCGGCAAGTTTACCTGCTGAAATCAAGAGAAATAAGGATGAACTTGTTGTGTATACTTGTTTGTTCACATTTCCTGAGAGAGCTGGGGATAATTTGTCAGCCCTACCTGAGCTGAAAAAAACTTTTGCACAAGAAGGAAGGTCATAAATAAATCAGTTCGGTAGTTGGGTCAATAGATAAAGAATTGGAGTTAATCTACTTTGAGAGTTTCAATTTCATCTGGTCATGCATAAACTAACAAATTTGTGTTAAATTCCACTACCTACCCTTGTAACACAGGAATGAGTTAACAACCGCAATATAGTGGACATTCAAGAAGCCTTTTTTGCAGAAGTTTTTTTGAAACAATACAAAGAAATTTAAATTCTGACACCAGTTTGAAGTGACAACTTCCTGCTGGTGTTACATTTTGCATTAGAATTAAAAATATTTAACATGGCCTTCCCTTTTCTAAACTTTTCTTCTTTTAATCTCATTTTGTTTCACTAATACTGATTATGTTAAAATATTATTACATGGAATTTCAGAACACATTCTAGACTAGCACTGTGAATTATGCTCCCTAATTGTGTCATATTTGCAATGGAAATGTACCAGTTAGTTTTGATAGTGGATTTTTTTTAAACATCCTGTGAATAGATATCTTTGGCTATTCACAATAAAATAACGCAATAAATTTTAGAACAACATGCAAGTTAGCGATCTGACTCGATTACATTCTTTGCGTGGAATTTAACAAACATGGAGAGGGGGTTGTTTCTGGAGTTGCTTTTGATATTATTGCCCGTTATGGAAATTTCCACCGAGGAAGAACACAATAGAATTGATCCATCACAGACCCGGCATTGTTCCCACAGCCTCCTGCATTCTTGAAAGTAAAGTTTATTTTTAATCAGTTGGATCATCCCCATGAACCTTTGTAATAGCAGCCCAGCAGAAAAATGTGATCTAAATAAAGTAGCATTTGTGCAGAATCTCAAGACGTTCCTATTCTAAAAGATTTATTTCTGAAAAAATTTTGAGCATTGGGCTTTTTACAAAATTTACAAAGGGAACCTTGTTAATACCTTAATGGAATTGGTAGGTTTGATATTCAAAATATCAGCTCTCTCTGATGTTATCTCCTCCAATCCGGAATTAATTAAAATGTTGTTGAAATTAATTCCGTCAACCTGCTGTGCTCTGCTTGTTCACATATCAGCTTTTGAACAAGATCCTCCATGAAAAGGCAGGCTGTAAATTGTCTAGAGGGATGTGTTTTTCCCCCAAGTAATTTTCCTCTTGTCAATCAATATCAGCTGCAATTTATTTATTTATTAACCAATTGATGCATTTGGAGCTTTTCCTCTTCTAATGAGCGCTGTTGTGTTTAAAGTATGGCAGATGTTAGAATCAAAGTACATGATCATACAGAAATGAATGACCCTCCTATCTAGTCTACCAGCTTGCTCCCCTCTACTCCATTAGTCTGAAGAAGGGTCCCGAGCTGAAACATTGCCTGTCCATTCATCTCTATAGATGCTGCCTGGCCCAGTTGGTTTCTTGTTAACTATTGACACCATTTACTTTCTCCACAACAATGTGTTCTATCACCAGGGTGATGATGTGGTGCAGTGGTAGAGTTGCTGCCTTCCAGCACCAGAGACCCGGGTTCGATCCTGACAATGGCTGCTGCCTGTACGGAGTTTGTACATTCTCCACAAAAGTCACGTTGTTGTTGAGAACAACATATAGGAATAGTCCCAGCAAAGATACAAATCCAGAGTGAAAATAATTTCCACTCATTCCAATGTCTGGTGCATTGCAACAAACCTAGTGTTTTCTGTCACTCCCTTCTCCTCTTCCCCTTCCATCTTTCCCCCTCCTACTCCCACCTCCTCTGCACTTCCCTATTCTCTACCCCCTGTGCCTTTTCTCTTCTTCACCTCATTTTACTTCCTCTCCTCTCCCTCCTTCATTTTCTTTGTCACTTGAGATGTTCACTCTCTGACTGGAGTCAATATAGATAAGTAAAATGGATGATAGCAAATTTGACGTTATGAATTAAGACATTCATTATTGCAGCCAAAACTGTGATCAATTTACTTGAGAATGGCCAAAAAATGAGCTTTACTTCCAGACAATGGAACTTTACCAGACCTTTCAGGTGTCATTGGTTTCTATTGTGGGGAATCAGGGGAACTTCAACATAATTATGGTGGGCAAAATTGTCTTCCTTCCTGAAAGAAACCTTGAATTTTTTCTAGAAATCCTCCATCTAACATTGGATGTCATAGAATCATACAGAAACAATCTTTTAAGCCCAACCTGTCCATGCCAAACAAGATGCCACATCCAAGATAGTCCCATTTATATGCACCTGGCCCATATCCATCTGAACCTTTCCTATCCATGTACCTGTCCAAATGTATTTTAATTGTTGTTGCTTCAGCTACTTCATTTGACAGTTCACCCTTCACCTAAGTTCCAAGAGAATTCAACAAGTTTAGAGCTGTGGAACTCTCTGCCACAGAGGGTAGTTGAGGCCAGTTCATTGGCTGTATTTAAGAGGGAGTTAGATGTGGCCCTTGTGGCTAAAGGGATCAGGGTGTATGGAGAGAAGGCAGGTACAGGATACTGAGTTGGATGATCAGCCATGATCATATTGAATGGCGGTGCAGGCCTGAAGGGCTGAATGGCCTACTCCTGCACCTATTTTCTATGTATCTATGTAGAGTTTAATTTATTATTGTCATGTGTACCAAGGTATAGTGAAAAACTTCTTTGTTGCATGCTATCCAGTCAGCAAAAATACAAGACATGATTACAATCAAGCCATCCACAGTGTTCAGATTCAGGATAAAGGGAATAACGTTCAGTGCAAGATAAAGTCCAGAAAAGACCGATTAAAGATAGTGCGAGGGTCTCCAATGAGGTAGATGGTAGGTCAGGGCCGCTCTCTAGTTGCTGATAGGATGGTTCAGTTGCCTGATAAAAGCTGGAAAACTATCCCTGAAACTGGAGGTGTGCGTTTTCACACTTCTGTACCTCTTGCCTGATGGGAGAGGGGAGAAGAGGGAGTAACTGAGGTAAGACTCATCCTTGATCATGCTGGTGGCCTTGCCAAGGCAGAGTGAAATGTGGATGAAGCCAGTGGAAGGATGGTTTGTTTGTGTGATGGCCTGGGCTATGTAGATTGGTTACATTACTTACTAAACAATGTAGTGCTTTATTATTATAAGCTCCGCCTACTACCACACCATTCATATCATCGCAACCCGACATGTGCTGTTAATTGGTACTGCTGCATGGTAGGATTAACATGCTGCCGTGTGTTGTATACGTTACTCAATAATTACTGTTGTACCAGGTCCTGCGTATGTGTGAGTTACTCAACAGGCTACGCTCACAATTCTCTGCAATTTCTTTGGTCTTGGATGGAGTTGGATGGAGGTGATTACTATTGCTTGATCTCAACTAAACATTCAAATTAAGAGTCTGATTCAGATTAGTTCATCGTCATATACACCAGGGAACAGAAATTCCTTGTTCACATAAAGCTCAAAGCATGCAAAGTATACACGATAATGATAGATACAGCAATAGGTATGTACAGATTTGTAAGTTAATTGGCTGAGGTAAGACTAGTAAATTACCCGAGTGTGTAGGATAGTGCTAGTGTATGGGGTGATCGCTAATCAGTGCGGACTTGGTGGGCCATAGGGCCTGTTTCCGCATTGTATCTAAAGTTCAAAAAACTAAACTAAAAGAGCAACAACAAATGCAAAACAGCAGAATGATGCAAAGATTGTTGTGTAATATGAAGTTGTGCAAAAAATAAACCTTACCACGAACTTTACCTCAGCAATGTTGCCTCGATGGGGATTTATGGTGGCAAGGTGCTAAAATTACTAGCCTAGTTTATAGAATAGATCTAGACTAGAGATATGATTTCAAATGCCTGAATGGCAGCTGGATAATTTGTGTAATTAATTCCATCTGGTGTAAAACCTAATGCCAGTGATGGTGACTGTGAACCATTCGCTTGTTATTGATAACCCACCTGGTTCTTTAATAACTTCCAGCCATGAAAATCACTATTCCAGGAGTTCAAGGGGCATGTATGTAGTCAAGACTCACAGCAGTGTGCAAAACACAAACTCAGCAGGTCAGGCAGCATCTATGGAGGACATGGATAGGTGATGTTTTGGATCAGGATCCTACAGAAGAGTCCTGACCTAAAACATCACCTAGCTATGTATCGGAGTGTGGTAGAGTTGCTGCCTTACAGTGCTAGAGACTCCGTTTTGATCCTGACAATGGGTGGTGTCTGTATCGAGTTTCTACGTTCTTCCCGTGACCACGTGGGTTTTCTCCGAGTGCTCCGATTTCCACCCACACACCAAAGAAGTAGGTTTGTAGGTTAATTGGCTTCGGTATGAATGATAAATTGTCCCTAGTATGTAGAATAGTACTAATGTACGGGGATCACTGGTTGGCACAGACTCGGTGGGCTGAAGGGCCTGTTTCTACGCAGTGTCTCTAAACTTAACTTAAAATCTAAACCTCTAGAGATACTGCCTGACCGGCTGAGTTCCTCCAGCACTTTGTGTTTTGCTCAAGATTCCAGCATCTGCAGTTCCATGTTTCTCCACTCACAATAATGAGGTTGGCTGTGAACTCACCAAAGCTATGGCCTTGCAAGCTCTTCAATTCAGTGTCAGTTTGGGATCGAAAATAAATAGTGGCCTAACCAGCAATGCATGGATCTGGAGTGTATTAAAGGAAGAATTCAGGCATGAATAAATGTGACAGTCTTGTCCAATTAATGACAGCAGTTATAGTAGAGTTATAATGCCTTTAGTTCCTAATCATTTCATGCTAACATAAATGATTTCCTGTTCAATTTTGAAATCATCTATCATTTCCTATGCAGCTGCAGTAGAATGGCTTCCATTCTGTTTGGATGCGATTTGATTGGGTTATGATGTAATCTAAATGCTGATTAAATTGCTACTGTTTACTCTCACCAAGATATTTTAATTTTATATATTGCATAATCCTGTGAATCATGGTTTTTAATTTATTATGAGATATGAGTGGTCTGTTTTGGTCTAATATTATTTCAGCCTCACAGTTCATTGGCCTTAACATTAATTGTACGAGTGGAGGTCGAGAACCTCAGAGGCCGAACACCAGAGTCATAGAGCCATAGAGTGATGCAGTATGGAAACAGACTCTTCGGTCCAACCTGCCCACATCGACCAACATGTCCTAGCTACACTAGCCACCTGCCTTCATTTTGGCAGGAAGAAGGGATAGGAGCCTGAAAACTATAATGTCCAGATTCAGGAACAGCTTCTATCCTGCAGCCATCAGGCTATTAAACACTACAACCTCAAATAAGCTCTGAATTACAATAGACTATTATTGTTATTATAGCGGGTCTGCACTTGGTCTAGTATATATATATATGTGTGTGTATTTGTGTGTAACATTTTTCTTCACTCTCATTTATTATATTGTTTACAGTATACTATGTTTACATATTCTGTTGTGCTGCAGCAAGTAAGAATGTCATGTTCTATCTGGGACATTTCACAAGAAAACACTCTTGACTTGACTCTTGACCATAACCCTCCAAACCTGTCCTATCCTTTTAATAGAGGGGAAATTATTTTTCCACATTGCATCCAGGCGAATTGTTTTTTTTTCTGTTGTGTCACATGATTGCAACCATTTCCTGCTTGGATTGTGCCATTTATGAATTTCCACCAGGCATTTCTGGCTATGATTCCTCCTCACACCTCCAAACAGTTTCATACCTCCAAACTGATAGACATGAAAAATCGCCCAGATTAACCTAGAGTTTTAAAGAGTTTAGTTTATTGTCACGTAACGAGCAACAGTGAAAAGCTTTTGTCGCGTGCTAACCAGTCAGTGGAAAGATAATACATGATTACCATCGAGCCATCCACAGTGTACTGATACACGATGAAAGGAATAACATGAATAATGTTCAGTGCATGATAAAGTCCAGTTAAGTCCAATCAAAGATAGCCCGAGGGTCTCTAATAAGGTAGAAGGTAACCCAGGACTGCACATCTAGTCCATCAGTTCGAGTACAATTACAACATGAGTATTTGATAATGTGGAACTCTGCTTAGGTATGAGCTTAGTTTAGTTTAGTTTAGCAATACAGTGAGGAAATGGGCCCTTCGGCTCACTGAATCCACGCCGACCAGTGATCACCCAAACACTAGTTCTATCCTACACACTAGGGACATTTTTTTACAGAAGCCAATTAACTTCCAAACTTGCATGACTTTGGAGTTTGGGAGGAATGGAGCACCCAGAGAAAACCCATGCTGTCACAGGGAGAATGTGTAAATTCCATCCAGATAGCACCCGTAGTCAGAATCGAATCTGGGTCTCTGGCGTTGCAAGGCAGCAACTCAACTGCTGCGCCACTGTGCCACCCTAAACAACAGGGAACCAGGCCCTTTGGCCCGCCAAGTCCACGCCGACCATCGATCACCCCTTCACTCTAGTTCAATGTTATCCCACTTTCTCACTGTTGTTGATGAAAAGCATGCAATAGGCAGAGCCAAGCACCCAACAGATCAGATCAACAATCTGCTGTCCTGCCACATCTAGACCTGAATGACAGTGACCATTTGGGGGATTGGCAAGAGTAGCTCCAGAATATATATGGCCTCAACACTGGCCGGGCCCTGCATGTGACTGCTACAGGTAAGACTAAAGCAACCAGGTTCAGCCAGCAGTGCTGAGAAAATGATCTGCCGTGGATTCTTCCTTACCTTCCCAATGCCACAGTAGCTGGTCTTCAAACAACTTGATTTACCCCATGTGTAGAAAGGAACTGCAGATGTTGGTATATACTGCAGATAGACACAAAGTGTTGGAGTAACTCAGAGGGTCAGGCAGCATCTCTGGAGGAAAAGGATGGGTGACATTTCAGGTCAGGACTGAACTACAGCCTGAAGAAGGGTCCCAACGAGGAACGTCATCTCTCCAAAGATGCTGCCTGACCCACTGAGTTACTCGAGCACTTTGTGTCTATCATTGATTTACTCCATGTTTAATTTTAGTTTAGCTTAGAGATACAGCATGGATAGAGGTCCTTCGGCCTTCCGAGTCCATGTCGACCATGATCACCTGTACACTAGTTCTATCCTAGACACTAGAGGCAACTTAAAGAGCCAATTAATCTACAATGTACAAACTCCGTACAGATAGTAGCCATAGTCAGTATCAAACCTGGGTCTCTGACGCTGTAAAGCAGCAGCTCTACCACTGTGCTGCCCCTGATATGTGTGAACTCAGAAAGCAGCTCACAACACTGCAATTTGACAAGAGTTTTGGGACCAGACAGCACTCTTAGTCTGCTTCAAATATCTCCCTATCAATTCACAGGAATTCTTTACATTCTTGTTATTCACTGGTGAAAAGTGAAGGGTATACTAGAACCTTGACGTCTTTCTCAATTGATAATGTCATTAAATAGATTATTGTGCCATGATAAATCCATGGTAACTCCAAGAGCCACTCCTTAGAAATTGCTTCCTTATTGCCATGAATATTATTAAGCAGGGACTATAATTTCCTGTTATGTGCAACCATTTAATCAAGGGTGTCTTTATTTACTGGAATCAACCTGCTTTAATGAATCTGCTGCAAACATTTAATGAAAAGTTGCATACATTCAACTATGACTGATTTAATTTTAGAAATTGCCTTCAATTCTCTCCAATTAATAATAAAAAATAATAAAATAGAAATAATACATTTTGAAGTGTGAGTTAATCAATTTAGGGACGGTAAACAAAAGGGGCTGTCCCGCTTGGGCCACCTAATCTGCGAGTTCTGGCGAGTTTGCCCTCGACTCATACTCGCAGCAAGGTCGACACGAGGTCGTAGGAGGTCTTCGTAACTCTCCTTCATGCTCGAGAGTGGTCTCCGCATACTCAAGGCCTCAGCTAGGTCGCGCCGTTTTATTCAATGTTAAAAAATTCCCGCGAATAAAAAAAGGTCGCCGTGGAAAAATCAATACTTTATCTACGATTACCTTCGACCACCTTCGACTACTCTCGATTACCTACGACTAACATGCCGACCTACTACGACCTACTACGACTAAACCTACGAGTAAAAAAGTATCGATTTTTCCACGGCAACCTTTTTTTACTCGCGGGCATTTTTTAACATATTGAAAAAACCGCCGCGACCTAGCTGAGGCCTCGAGCATGAGTAGAGTTACGAAGACCTCCTTCGGCCTCGTGTCGACCATGCTGCAAGTATGAGTCAAGGGTAAACTTGCCAGAACTCGCGGATTAGGTCGCCCAAGTGGGACAGGCCCTAAAGAAACTGCTTACATGGTAAATGATTAAGAAATGGTGAAGTTCAGATAAAACTGAAGTGCCATAAACTAACTATCCATAGATTCCAGAAGCTAGTGGAGTAGATAGATGATATGGTGAAGGAAGCACATCAGATATTTTATTAGCCTGAGGAGCAAAATGGGAAGGGTAGTTAAAGTGTTTGGCAATCAGGAGAGTAGGGCGGCACGGTGGCCTAGCGGTAGAGTTGCTGCCTTACAGCGCTTGCAGCACTGGAGACCCTGGTTCGATCCCGACTACGGGTGCTGTCTGTTTGTACATTGGCCCCGTGACCACGTGGGTTTTCTCAGTGATCTTCGGTTTCCTACCACACTCCAAACACGTCCAGATTTGCAGGTACATTGGCTTGGTATAAATGTAAAATTGTCTCTCAAGTATGTAGTAAAGTGTTAATGTGCGGGGATCGCCGGTCGGTACGGACTGCGGTGGGTCGAAGGGCCTGTTTCCGCACTGTGTCTCAAATAAACAAACTAAAAAAAAAGTAGCTTGTCTGTCAGTGATGGAATGCTGACTGCAGAATCACAGAACAGTTACAGTACAGGAGGCTGTTTCATCCAGGATAGACTCAAAATGCTGGAGTAACTCAGCAGGAAGGCAGCATCTCTGGATAGAAGGAATGGGTGATGTTTTCGGTCGAGAGAAGGGTCTTAACCCAAAACGTCACCCATTCCTTCTCTCTAGAGATGCTGCCTGTCCCGCTGAGTTACTCTAGCATTTTGTGTATATCTTCAGTGCAAACCAGCATCTGCATTTCCTTCCTACATATAGGCTTATTCTTATTTCATCCATTGAGTTCATGCCTGCTCTGTAAATAAGAGCAGTCCATCTAATCCCAGGGAGGATGTGCTACATTCTAAGAACCTTCAGAAGAATCTGTACCATGCAAAGACCGTGAAGTCAGAAGACTAGTCAAAGAGGTGAGTTTTAATTACCGTCTTAAGTTTTATTGTGGTTGTGTGTTCTTTATTATTGTATCGCTGCAGACAACCCAAATTTCCACCAGCCTGGCTGTGTGGCAATAAATTATATCTATCTATCTATCTATCTTAAAGCAGAAAAACGAGTTTGAGTACAAGAGCTTTGGAGGAAGAATGTCAGGATTTTGACCTTTGGCAGCTGAAGGTAGATAATATTGAAGGAATTTGGTTTAATCTCACCTGCGGCTGAGATTAAACCAAAACTGAAAATACATCGATAAATCAGAGGGTTGTGCCTGGGAAAGATTGTTGAAATGGGAAGGGACAAGGTTAGAGAGGATTTGGAACAAGAGTTTAGAATCCTAAAATTGAAGCCAGGCTTATCTAGGCAGATATTATAGGACAGAAATGTTGGACTTGGATTTGATATGCGTTAGAGCATAAAGAGAAGAGAGCCTCGTTCAGAGAGAGCAGCATAAGTGTAAAACCCCCAGAAATCATTGGAAATTTCAGGTGGGAGATAACCAGGACATGGATAAGAGTTTTCGCATCCACTCCCTATACAATAGGGATAATTTACAAAGATCAATTAATCTACCTCTACACGTCTTTAAGGTGTGGGAGGGAATGGAGCACCTGGAAGAAACCCATGTGGTCACAGGGATTATGTGCAAACTCTATGCAGACAGCTTCTGGTCTGAGACCAGGATCGAACCCAGGTCGCAGACGCTGTGAGGCAATTTGGGCAACTAATTTTATAACTCGGTGATTTGTACCTAATTAAGAGCATATGTGAACCTTGCAGTTTCATGGTATTTTAATGCCAACTAGATTCTATTCTGTGAGGCTTCTATCTTTTATTTTGCCAGCCAAAGCCAATGCAAGTTTCTTTTGTGCTTAAATCAAACTGAGAGGAATCAGGAAAATATAAAGAAATCTGAGATGTGTTATCATATCCAGTAAGTCAACTCAACGTTGCCATGGGCCGTTTCCTATTTCAGCAGTAGCTTCCTGGTGAGAATGACTCATTTACTTGGAACAACCAACAAAAGTCATAGTTAAACAAGGAAAGTCACAAAGTGCTGGAGTAACTCAGTGGGTCCTGCAGCATCTCTGGAGAACTTGGAAAGGTCATGTTTTGGTCGACCCTTCTTCAGAATATTACTATGACCATACTTTTTAACCAACAATGGCCTTCATCTTTTTCCACTGAAAGAAATAGCATTTTTTACCATCAGCAAAATCTCCAGCCTTGCAGATACATGACAGAAAATCTCAAAACCTGATTAGTAACACCTCTTTCCCCGTTGCACTAATGTCTTATTTTTGCAGACTGAATTGGCATAATTTATTTATAACTTATGGTTTATGAGCTGCCTGAATCTATGTACTGTGACGTTGCTGCAAGCAAGATTTTCATAATACCTGCACGTCTCTGAACATGTGCATATGACATAGAAACATAGAAACATAGAAAATAGGTGCAGGAGTAGGCCATTCGGCCCTTCGATCCTGCACCGCCATTCAATATGATCATGGCTGATCATCCAACTCAGTATCCCGTACCTGCCTTCTCTCCATACCCCCTGATCCCCATAGCCACAAGGGCCACATCTAACTCCCTCTTAAATATAGCCAATGAACTGGCCTCAACTACCTTCTGTGGCAGAGAACTCCAGAGATTCACCACTCTCTGTGTGAAAAATGTTTTTCTCATCTCAGTCCTAAAAGACTTCCCCCTTATCCTTAAACTGTGACCCCTTGTTCTGGACTTCCCCAACATCGGGAACAATATTCCTGCATCTAGCCTGTCCAACCCCTTAAGAATTTTGTAAGTTTCTATAAGATCCCCCCCTCAATCTTCTAATGACAATAAACTTGATTGGACGACTTTTATCTCTCAAACATTTAGATGGCCTGTTGGAACCCACGTCATTTGCATGAATTGGCAACTTTTCAATTTGAGTAAAACCATATTCACAGTGTGAGATACCTCGACTAAATCCATAGACCACAAACAGTGAGGAGAGGCGACAAAACATCTACCTTGATAATTTGATCATTCTCAATATCAGTGCCCCACAAGGATGTGTTCTCAGCCCCTGACTATACGCCCCATACATTCAATGGTGCTTTATTGGTCACATATACAACTGCACTGTAAATTATTTTTGAATATATTATGCATGCGGACACCACCATTTTTGGCGCTATTATTCAAAGTCTAAAGTCCGGTCGACTCCGCGCTCAATGACCTGGGGCAGTTCCCGTGAACCGGTCCCTCTCCTCTCCTCACACGGCCATCGTTGTGCCCCGTGGGCGCATCCTGCAGCCGAGCTTGAAGGCACTGGAGGCGTTATCCTGGTTCACTACCGGCCCTTGCTCCTCGTGCCTGATATCTCCAACTCCCTCCCGGTTGTGCCGTCCGACAAGCCTTTGGGCCAGTAACTGGTCCCGCTGACCAATGAGTCGGTGACCTCATACATTAATGACCATGTGGCTAAATTCTGCTTTAACCCCATTTACAAGTTTGCAGATGTCACCACTTTACTAGGCCAGATCTCAAACAATGATGTAACAAGGTACAAGATTGAGAGTTTAGTAAAATGATGTCAAAACAAGAACCTCTCCCTGAAGGTGAGCAAGATGAAGGTGCTTGTTGTTGACGTCAGGACTCGGATAGTGTCGCTCACTATCTATGGTTAAAGGGCCTGTCCCACTTGGTGATTTTTTGGCGACTGTCAGCATCATTGACTGACGTGTCAGGTCATTGACTGACGTATCGGCGTGACGCGGCATGACGCGGCGTGATGACGTATTGACGCACGGAGTTCCTCAAGTGTCGCAACATTTTTTTATCACCGTTGGATTTTGAAATGTTCAAAATCTTTCGGCGACCCTGATAGGTCAGTCGCTGAAAAAATCGGCAAGTGGGACAGGCCCTTAAGAGCTACAAATTTGTCCTGCGCCAATCATACTGAAGTTGTGGCAAAATAAAACCCACTCCAAAGACTTTACTTACTTGGAAGACTTATAGGCCTGTCCCACTTAGGCGATGTTTCAGGCGAATGACCAGCAACTGGAACGGTGACTGTCAGAGTGGAACACACACTTTGTCTACCAATGAAATTCACCAGTCAGCACCAGCTACAACCTGCGAGAACCTAAGAGAGCCTTCAACCCACTAGGACCTCCTGGCGACCCATCTACGGCACATGAATTCTCGCTATTCTCCATGGCGGCCTCATTCTAGTCGCCGCTAATTTTTCAACATGTTGAAAAATTTGCAGCGACCATAATGAGGCCGCGACTAGTTCCCAGAATGCGGGAACTCCTCACGACCATGACGGTGACTCCCCGGCAACTATCCGCGAACATGTGGCGACCATGTGGTGACTGCATAGTCTCCTGCAGTTGCCTAAAAAGTCGCCTAAGTCCCACGAGTATGCGACTCCATGCGGCATGCGCGACCTAAAGCCCGCAGCCGCCTCGACGCCATACGCACGGAGGTCGAGTGAGTGACGTGAAGTTCGAGCAAAGTCCGACGGGCATACGGTGTCAAGGCGGTGCGTACGGTGTCGAGGCGGCTGCGGGCCGGCAGGCCGTTGCCGCGCGGAATTTTTGAACACGGTCAGTTTTTCAGAGCCCCGTGCGATGTCGGGACTAGCTCCGCACAACTCCATATGGCTCCGGCGATCGAAGTGGGGCCGGCCCCGCAAGGCCGTACGGCTCAAGCGACCACGTTAGGTCGCACTTGCCGCATGTAGGCGCATGCTGGTTGGACCGGCCCTTTAGTTCGCGCTTGCCGCATGTAGTCGCATGCTCATGGGACAGGCCCTTTAGTGTGCAGGGATCGCTGGTTGGTGCAGACTTGATGGGCTGAAGGTGTCAGAAGGCTCAGAAGTGGAAAGGACTCGAATGCAGGCTCAAGGAGAAGTACGGAAGAAAACCTAAAATCCAAATGCAAACGGAACCGAAAGATATAGACCTGGAACTGACAGAACTCAGAACTGCTATCGAACTGACAGAAAGCAGAACCCAATTGGTGATGATCTTAGATATTTAAACCAAGTGATAGATTAGAGGAGCAGATTAGATGCAGGTGTAACTCCCGATAGGTCAATGGAGGATGTATGGAAAGATGCTCAAGTGTCTGGAGGCGTGCCAAGTGTGACAGGAGCCCCCTCCCACAGTCGCCTCCTGGCATCCTCTTTGGCTGGTCCGGATACTGCTGATGAAAGTCACGGATCAGGGAGGGGTCCAGGCTGCCACGGGCAGGAATCCACCTTCTCTCCTCTGGACTGTAGCCCTCCCAGTCAACCAGGTACTGGATCCCTCTGCCACGCCACCAGGACATCAGCAGTTGCTTCAACGTGTAGACTGGACCACCATCAATGATGAGGGGTGATGGAGGTAGCAGAGGAGCGGGAGACAGGGAGCTGGAGGATACAGGCTTAACCCAGGATACGTGGAAGGTGGGGTGAATCCACATAGACCGAGGCAGAGTGGTTAATGATCTTGAGAATCGAGAATGGGCCAATAAACTGGGGTACCAACTTACGGGACTCTACGCGGAGGGGGAGATCTTGGGTGGACAGCCATACCCTCCAACCAATGCCTCCACTCCTCCAATGCCAGCAGCTCTCTGTGGCCGATGTCATAATTCCTCTCAGCCGGGGAGAGGCGGCGAGAGAAGAAGGCACATGGGTGCATCTTATGGTCCTTTGAAGAGCGTTGGGAAAGCATCGTCCCAACTCCAACATCAGAGGAGTGAACCTCCACCACAAACTGACGGGCCGGGTCAGCATGCTCCAGGATGGGGGCGGCTGTGAAGCATTGCTTAACGTCCTGGAATGCCCCCTCAGCAGCAGGGGACCAGACAAACTTGAAGGAGGTAGACGCGGGAGCAGTGAGAAGAGCAGCCAGGATGCTGTTGTTGCAGATAAAGCGACGGTAAAAATTGGCGAAGCCAAGGAAGCGTTGTAGCTCCCGCCGACTGGTAGGCTCAGGCCAATCTACCACCGCTCTCACCTTCCCTGGATACATCTCGACATGCCCAGCAGAGAGGATGTATCCCAGGAAAGACACCGTGGACTGGTGGAACTCATACTTCTCCGCCTTGACAAACAGCTGGTTCTCCCGAAGCCGCTGCAGGACGAGACAGACATGGCGGGTATGTTCCGATGCAGTGCCAGAGCAGACAAGGATGCCATCCAGATAAATGAAGACAAACCGGTTCAGAATGTCCCAGAGCACATAATTGACCAGAGCCTGGAAGAGAGCCGGGGCATTGGTCAGGCCAAAGGGCATTACGAGGTACGAGGTACGAGGTACTCGTAATGCCCACTGGGTGTGTTGAAAGTTGTCTTACACTCATCTCCTTCCTTGATGCGAACCAAGTGGTAGGCATTGCGTAGATCCAGCTTGGTAAACATGTGGCATGCTACAGGCAGTTGAAGACAGAGGAGATGAGCGTCACGGGGGAAACGGTATTTGACAGTGATGTCATTCAGGCCTCGATAGTCAATGCCAGGGCAAAGGTCGCCATCCTTCTTACTCACAAAGAGAAATCCCATCCAGGTGGGAGAGGAGGATGGGCGAATTAAACCAGGTGCCAGAGACTCCGAAATGTATCTCTCCATGGCGTTGGTTTCAGGAGCAGAGAGCGAGTGCAGACGACCGCGGGGTGGAGAAGTACCGGACAATAAGTCAATGGCACAATCGTAAGGGTGGTGAGGAGGTAAAGAGGTGGCTCGGAACCTGCAGATCACCTCTTTCAGGTCATGATACTCGGATGGCACATTGAATAGGTCAGGATTGTCATTAGGAGCAACAGACACGGAGGTGAGGGGAAGACAAGCGGAGCAGAGACAATTAATGTGACAATCCTCCCCCCAAGTGGAGACCTTGCCAGTGGACCAGTTTACGGTGGGGTTGTGAGTAGTCAGCCACGGCCGACCCAGAACGACAGGAATTTAGCAGGAGCAACTGAATTCCATCCCGGTGCTTTCCATTAACACAATGTTCTAGAGGGAGAGTAGAGAGTGAAGCCATCCCAATTATTCTTCCATCAAGTCCACTGGCTTGGTGGGGCTCTTCTACTTTAACGGTGGGAATCAGAAATTTAGGAGCAACAATGATTTCGATGAAGCTATCATCTGCTTCCGAGTTAATCAGAGCATTAAGTTTCAATAGTGTGTCTCCAAAGTGTACCGTAATCGGAGTGAGTCTGGTGGAAATAGGAGGGTAATAAACCTTGCTCACCCATAATCCCACTCTTGCTGGGGAGTGTTGGCTTTTGCTGGGCGAGCGGCGGTGAAGTGTTTGGGACCCTCACAGTATGGACAACACCTCTCCCATATGCGTCTCCGGCGCTCGGCCTGGTGCGGCCAATCTGCATTGGCTCCCCCTCCACTGGAACAGGACCGGGATGCGTGGGGCTTCCTCCTACAATACAATACAATACAATACAATACTGTTTATTTGTCATTTGAACCTCACATGAAGTTCAAACGAAATTTGGTTTCTGCAGTCATACAAGAAAAGAACCAACTCACACCAACACAATTTACACAAACATCCATCACAGTGAATCTCCTCCACACTGTGATGGAAGGCAAAGTCCTGTCTCTCCCCTGCTCTCCATTCCTCTCCCGAAGTCAAAGTCAAAGATCCTCCTCCCAAGGGAAGTGAGACAACCGGCTCACAATGACGGGAAGAGTGTGATGGGTAAGGACACTGTTTGGGAGCTGCTGATAGCTTGTCTTGCTTTCACTCTCGGAGCTGGTTATCTATCCGGATGGTTAAATCAATCAGCGCGTCCAGATCCAAGGGAAGATCCAGGGAGGCCAGCTCATCCTTCAGGTTCTCGTTGAGGCCATGGTTGAAGATACTGAGCAGAGCGGTATCACACCAACTGCTCTCTAAAGCAGTGGTTTGAAAATCAATAGCGTAATCGGCAACAGAGGGTACCCTCTGGCGGAGATGCAGCATCCTCTGGGCTGCCTCTCTTCCGACCAAAGGGTGGTCAAAAATCTTTCTCAGCTCTGCCGAAAAACAGGAAAAGTCCTGGCAAAAGTCTAGCTGTCTCTCCCAGGCAGCTGTACCCCAGGCAGAAGCACGTCCTGACAGCAGGGAGATGGCATTGGCTAATTTGGAGTGTTCTGCATAGTAGCCGGACGGTTGAAGCTCAAAGAGCAAAGAGCACTGGGATAGGAATGGTCTGCAGGTGGAAGGATCACCATGGTACCTCTCCGGGGTGGGAAGAACTGGTTCCTGATTGGGCTGGATACAGTTGGAAGTGGACGGAGGCGGTGAGGCATCAGTGGAGACGGGAGGAAATGGCGACGGTGCGAGGTGCACCAGTGGGTGCCGAGAGTGGAGCCTTGGCGTTGAACAGACTTGTAAAGATGAGCCAAAATCTCTACAGTTCTGGAACTGGGGGCATCCAAACTCTGGTCGAGCTGACCAGGATTGCTTGCCGAGTCCATACTGGCCGACTAATCTGTCAGAAGGCTCAGAATGGAAAGGACTTGAATGCAGGATCGCCGAGAAGTACTGAAAAAACCCCAAAATCAAACACAAATGGAATTGAAAGATATAGACCTGGATCCGACAGAACTCAGAACTGCTATCAAACCAACAGAATGCAGAACTGATTAGTCAGCACCCAATTGGTGATGATCTCAGGTATTTATATCAAGTGATAGATTAAATGTAGGTGTAACTTCTAATAGCTCAGGGGAGGAGTGTGGAAAGAGGCTCAAGTGTCCGGAGGCGTGGCAACTGTGGCAGAAGGGCTCGTTTTTGCACTGTATCTCGAAACTAAACTAACTAAACTAAATGAATAACATAGAAAAATAGGAAACAGAATAAGCCACATTGCCCTTTTGAAACCTTCGATGCCTTCTGTAAGTAGAACTCCTTATATTCAGTGACTTGGCTCCCACGGATTCTATGGTTAAGAATTTCACAGTTTCACTGTCCTCTGAGATGAAATAATGTCTCATTTCTGTTCTAGCTGACTCGCATCACATTCAGAGACAGTGATCTCAGGATCTAGACATCCCAGTCAGATGATAGACCACCCCACCCACCCTCCCCTGCATCTAGCCTGTTAAGCTCTGACATAATTGTATTGTTTATGTTTCAGTGAGATTTGTTCTCATTTTGCCAAACTCAAATGGAAGTCATATTCAATGCAATCTCTTTCTTCCTCTACATTTCTTTCTACCCTCCAACCTATCATGTACTTTATTTTCTTGTTTAACTTCCCAAAATGTATCATCTCTGGTTTCTTCAGGTACTCCTGAAGGCACACATCTGTGCTGTTTGGCAACTCACTTTATGAAGCTCAGAGTCAAGTCTTGGTTTATAATGTGCCTGTGAAAATGATACGAAATTGCTGCATTCAAGGTATTATTTGCTCTCACAGAGAACGAGGAACAAACACTGGTACATCGGGCTGAACTCGAGACTAAAATAACATCAGGAATTCACAGCTGGGACCATTAAAGTCATTAAAGTAGCACACAGAAGATGCTTGAATCATAGACGTATTCTCTTCCAGATATCTACAATAATGGCATCTCATGCATGTTAGCACTCCTGTCTTTCTGAGAGAAAGTTCTGGCTTCAAGACCCATATTAAAATCGAGTCAGATATTTTAGTGCAGTATTGAAAGAATACTGCATGTTTTTTAGTTGGACGAGTCATTAAAGTAAGTCTTTGCCCTTTTGCATAATCTAAAAAAAGCCATGGGATTGCTGCAAGTTACAAAAGTATGTTCTTCCTTGTATCCTAGCCAAGACGCCAAATACAGCCAAGATCACTGAGGCACATTGTCCAGCGAGCTTGCTGCGTTTCCTGAATGAAATAATGAGACTGTTCTAAAGAACTCATTGGGTGTAAATGCTTTGGGTTAGTTTACAGATGTATATCTTTCCTACAAATTTGAGTCATTCCTTTTGTATGTCAGCTACTGTTATTACAGGAAGATATGTAGATGCTTTGGAGAGGGTGCAGAGGAGGTTACCAGAATGCTGCCTGGATTAAAAGGTTTCAGCTACAAGGAAAGGTTGGATAAACTTGGAATTGTTTTCTCTGGAATTTTGGAGGTTGACGGGAGACTTGATGGACGGAAATAACATTATGAGAGGCTTAGATAGGGTAGACAGTCAGAGCCTTTTCTCAGGTTATAAGGAAAGTAAGTTTAATGGAGATATGCGGCAAGTTTTTTACACAGAGAGAAGTGGGGGGCTGGATGTGTTGCCTGAGGTGGTGGTGGAGGCCAATACGATAGTAGCATTTAAGAGGCTTTTAGATAGACACATGGAAGTGCAAGGAATAGAGAGATATGGATCATATGCAGGCAGATGAGTTCAGTTTAACTTTGAATTATGGTCAGCACAAACATTGTGGGCAAAGGGCCCATTCCTGTGCCACACTATTCTATGTTCTATTTTCAATGCCAGCAATGGCTGATTCTTTTATTTTTTAAGGGACGCTAACTAATTGATAAAATATTGTATCAAAGTAAACCAGAGAAAGTGGTCAAGAAAAATCTTTGTATGGGTTATATACATATGAATGACATTGATATTAGAAAAGAATATAAGCAAATGACAATCATGTTAAATAATTAATTTATGCCAATAGAGAAATAGGGACAGATAGAGAATATCTTGAAGCAGTCAATGTTGTATCAGATACAAAAAATACCAAATCACTTTAAGGAAAATAATAATTAATAAAATAATGAATACTGTGTATGAAAAGTCTCAGTGACCTGATGCCTTCTATCACCGTGCTTTAAGGTAATTGACAAGATGGGAGCATCCTTAGTTAGAACATAAACAAAAAATATAGAACAGTGCAGCACAGGAACAGGTCGTTCAGCACACGATGTCTGTGCCAAACATGATGCCAAGAAAAACTAATCTCATCTGCCTGTATATGATCCATATCCCTCCATTCCCTGGATATCCATGTGCCTATCTAAACGCCTCCTTAGTACCACTAATGTATCTGCCTGCACCACCAATCCTGGCAGCGTGTTCCTGGCATCCACCACTCTCTATGTTTAAAAAAAAATTCTTACCTGCACATCTCCTTGTTATACTGTTCCCTCAATCAGAGTACTATTTATTTTAAAGATACAGTGTGGAAACAGGCCCTTCGGCCCACCGAGTCCGTGCTGACTGGCGATCCTCACACACATTAACACTATCCAAAACACACTAGGGACAATTTTTTTTTTACACATGTACCAAGCCAATTAACCTACAAAACTGTACGTCGTTGGAGTTTGGGAGGAAACTGAAGATCACGGAGAAAACCCATACGGTCACGGGAGAATGTACAAACTCCATACAAATAGCACCTGTGATCGGAATTGAACCTGGGTCTCCGGCGCTGCAAGTGCTGTAAGGCAGCAACTCTACCGCTGCGCCACTGTGCCGCCTATTGTTTGCGATTGTAATAATGTATCTGTCATACTTCTTTTTACAAAAGGCGCGAAAACCAGATCAGGAAATCACATATCAGTTAAGCTATAAACTATTGTTGGAGTCTATTACACAGGAGTTAGTCACCGGACAGCTTGAATACTTTTCAATGGATCACAGAGCGTCAGGTTGGATTCATAATGGGTTTATCATGCCTGATGAATTTGGTTTAAATTAGCGCACAAGATGTTATATGTGCCAAGTTGAACAAGCCATTTATTTAATTCCTTTAAAAACGGTGGTTAACTAAAGATGATCCTCATGGAACTGAAGGTAAATTATTGTCATGACTGGGGAAATGGGTGAGTAACAAGGAGCATAGAGTATGGATAATGGGTAGGCATTCAAACTGGCCTCATGTGAATGATGCCACCTCACAAAGATTTATGTTGGAGCTGCAAATCTCTATTATGCGTATAAACAATTTTCATGGCGAATTGAAATCCAAATTAACTAACGATACAACATTAAGTGGCAGTGTATATAGAATCATAAAATAATAGAATCAAACTGTGGCAGATAAATATTAATGTAGACAAGTGTGAAGTTGTCTATGGTCATAAAAAGAACAGAGCAGAAGAGTTCCTAAATGATGATAAGTTAGAAACAATGGAGATCAGAGAGGGAGTTTGGAGATCATTTAACTGGCATGGGATGTCCAGGAAATAATAAAAAGTCTAATAGAATGAGGGACTGTATTACAAAAGGATAGAAGTTATGTGGGCTTATACTAACTGTGTAGAAGCAACAAACTGAAGATGCTGATTTGCACAAAAGAACAAAAGGTTTTTGGAGTAACTCAGTGGGTCAGGCAGCACCTCTTGAAGCACATGGATGGGTGACTTTCAGCTCGGGGCACTTCTTCAGAATGAGATGTTGCTTGACCTGCTGAATTACTCCAGCATAGAGAGTCATTGTGTCATAGAGTCATACAGTGTGGAAACAGGCCCCTTGGACTAACTTGCCCACTCCCATCCACACGAGTCCTACCTGACTGGGTTTGACCCATATCCCTGTAAACCTATCCTATCCATGTACTTTCCACTTTGCACAAAGCACTTTGTGTCCTTTTATGTATAAATTGTTGTTGGACTACACCAGAATCATTGTGGGGATTTTTGGGTGTAGGAAGGATATGTCAACTTTTGTGTTTATTTACTTCAGGAATAATGATCACATTTCTGGACTTTGCAACCAGAATTCTAGATTATCAATCCAAAAATTCGGCTTTGAATCCTACAATGACAGCTGAGAAATGTAAATTGAAATAATTAATTTAAATTATGAGAGATGACACAGATTAGGGATGTATTTCCAAGAATTCAGCGGCATAGTGGCGCAGCTGGTAGAGGCATGTGTTACTCCAGCATTTTGCGTCTATCTTGGTACCACCAAGTCTAGTACCGACTTTTGGAAATGTTAATGTTAAAATTGTTGCTACAATGAAAGCCATTCATCATTTAAAAAAAAAATGTTGATAAACCCGGGAATTTTCCCAGTCAAACACGTTGGGATGTTAAGATTCAAACATGGAATGGTATCGCCTTTCTTGAGTGGACAGTTAAACTAATTCACTTTTACAGGGCTTAGAAAACCACTGCACAGTATTCCATAAAAGACCTGATCAAGGTCTAGCTGGTAGAGCTAAAGATGTTATTGTCCATTCCAAAGACGTGGTTAATTGGCTTCTGTAAATTGGCCCAAGTGTGTAGGATACAACTAGTGTGTAGGTAGTCACTGGTTGGTGTGGACTCAGTGGGCCAAAAGGCCTGTTTCCATGCTGTTTCTCTAAATGAAAAAAAACGAAAGTAACCACTGAGTTAGATTTTCTACCTGAATCCCATGAACTCATATTACATCAAACTCTGCAGTACCCTTTGCCCAATTATCATTACTAGTCCCAGTCTTAACAATTTTATTCCCAGCATCCATAAACTGAATTTTGGAACCAATGTGCTATGCATTGGCCCCTAATTTTGGGTTTAGCATTGCTGATCTGTCACTGAATCGTAATGGTTTTTTGGAATAAGAATTTCAAATTTTCACTACAATGTCTATGGCGATAATCTCCCCGATTTCAATACTAAAAAAGCTTGACTTAAAATTGAGATTATCGTTTCCTCATCACAGAAATTCACTCTACTTTACTGAATGTGTTTATCATTCGAAAATACTGAGTCGATTTATTTTATAACCGTAAATCACACAAAATGCTTCGGTATTCTGAGCCGCACATCGACCTACCCAGGGTGTCAAAAAGGCACAACAGAGGATGTACTTCCTGCGGCAGCTGAGGAAGCACAATCTGCCACATGGTCCAATTCTATACGGCCATCGTAGAGTCTGTCCTCACCATCTCTATCATAGTCTGGTTTGGCTCAGCCACCAAGCACGACACCCGGAGGCTGCAGCGAATCGTCCGATCAGCTGAGAAGGTTATTGGCTGCAACCTTCCCTCCATTGATGAACTGTACACTGCAAGGGCAGGAAGCAAGCAGGTAAGATCATGTCTAATCCCTCTCACCCTGGCCACAAACTATTTGAATCACTTCCCTCTGGAAGGCGACTCCAGACTGTCATAGCTGCCACAGCCAGACATAAAAACAGCTTTTTTCCATGAGTAGTAGCTCTACTCAATAACCAAAAATCCTTTTGCTCTGGTATTTTATTAAATTCACATGTTTAATTAATAATGTTTTATTATTAATGTTTAATGTATTATGTATCATTCTTATCTGTCACGGTATGTCATGTTGTCACTTGCGGGTGGAGCACCAAGACAAATTCCTTGTATGTGAATACTTGGCCAATAAACTTATTCACTTATTCACAGTTTACATAAACATCCATCACAGTGAGTCTCCAACATCTCCTCACTGTGATGGAAGGCAAAGTCTTTATCTCTTCCCTTTGTTCCTTCTCCCGCGGTCCAGCAGTCCAACTGCAGTGTCGAGGCGAACTGGGGCTCCGATGTTAAAGTCCCCGGCGGGCGATGGTAAGTCCTGAGGCCGTTTAAGCCACGCCGGGCGATGTTAGGCCCCGGCTCCATGTCCTTAAACCCGTGATTCCAGCGGGAGAAGTCGCCGTAGCGGAGCTCGTAAAACCGGTCTCCCACCAGGGACTTGGAGCTCCCGATGTTCCCGTCCACCGGGTCTGCGGCCGGTGCCTCCGAACTCCAAAAATCGGGTCGCAGCCGCGCGCCACCACAGCTCTTCCTGCTCCGGTTGGCCAGCTCCGCGATGTCAGTTCCGCAGGCTCTGCAACTGGAGCCCCCAGGTTAGTCCCGGCCGGAGGTCGCCGCCGGCTCCACGATGTTAGGCCCAACGACATCCGAGACCCAACAGGGAATAGTCGGGTCCCCGCACAGGGAAGAGATTTAACGGTTTCCCCCACAGCCACCCCACATATACACAGCTAAAAAAAATAATAAAAACTGACTCAAAGACATACATTTAACAAGACAAAAATAAAAAAAGACAGACGACTGTAGTCGAGCCGCTGTCGTTAGGCGCCGCCACTCCCACTGGTTTACATTGATGGATGAGGGGATGATCTTATAGAGATGTACAAGATCATGAGAGGAATAGATAGGGTAAATGCACACAGTCTTTTGCCCAGAGTAAGGGAACTGAAAACCAGGGGAAAGATGAGAGGAGAAGATTTAATAGGTTTAATAGGTACCTGAGGTATGTTTTACACAAAGTGTGGTGGGTATATGGAACGAGCTGCTGGATGGAGTAGTTGAGGCAGATACTATCATAATGTTTAAGAGATATTTGGACAGGTACATGGATAGGATAGGTTTAGAGGGATATGGGTCAAGCATGAGCAGTTGGGACTAGTGTAGGGGGGGCATGGTTGGCGTGGGCAAGTTTGGCCGTAGAACCTGTTTCCACACAGTATCACTCAATAACTCCATGAATCCAGGAAAGGGAAGAATCTAAGAAAAGTAAAACCTTTTGGGGCGGCACATACAATAAGATCATAAGAAACAGGAATAGGTTATTCAGCTTCATTAAGCTGCCTGGCTCAATGAGATCATGTTCCTGCCCTATTCACACAACCCTTGGTATGGATTAAAAATCTGTGTATCTCATTTTTGAATACATTCAAGGATTTGCCCACTGCAGCTGTGTGGGAAAGGTTTAAGTTTAGATGTGTACCGAGGTACAGTGCAAAACTTTGTTTTGCATTCTATCCAATCTTATCAGATAGTATTATGCGTATATACAGTCAAGCCACACTCAAGTCCAATAGGTAGAGCAAAAGGGAAGAATGCAGAATATAGTTCTTAGCATTGTAGTGCACCAGTTTCGTAGACAAAGTCAAATGTCCACAATGGTGTAGCGGTGAATTGGACAGTACCATAGTTTATTGAAGGGCCGTTCAGAAGCTTGATAACAGAGGGGAAGAATCTGTTCCTGAGTCTGGTGGTGTGTGCTTTCAAGCTTCTGTATCTTCTGATGTAAGTGAGAGAAAAAGGAATGACCGGGAAGGGACAAGCCTTTGATTATGTTTTGAGGCAGGAACTGCATCTGCTGGTTTACGCCAAAGATAGACACAAAATGCTGGAGTAACTCAGCGGGACAGGTTGCAGCTCTGGATAGAAGGAATGCGTGATGTTTTGGATCGAGACTGAAGATGGGTCTTGACCTGAAATGTCACCGATTCCTTCCATCCAGAGATGCTACCTGTCCTGCTGAGTTCCTCCAGCATTTTGTGTCTATCTTTGATTATGTTCGCTGGTTTACCCTAAAAGAGAAAACATTCTTTCTCATCTAGGTCCAAATGGAGTGCCCCCCTCATTATTCTGAGACTATACCCTCTGATCTAAACTCGCTCATGAAACAAAGTCATTATCCCATCACTTTTATCCTGTCAATGGATGCCTATTGCAGATCAAGCTGACATCAAGATAACATCCGGTCACTCTACACCTCCATCCCCCACCAGGATGGCCTCAGAGCCCTCCGGTTCTTCCTCGACCAGAGGAGCAACCTATACCCAGCCACTGACACTCTCCTCCGCTTAGCGGAGTTGGTCCTCACCCTCAATAACTTTACATTTGACTCCTCCCATTTCCTCCAAACACAAGGCGTAGCTATGGGCACACGCATGGGCCCCAGCTACGCCTGCCTCTTTGTCGGGCACGTTGAACAATCCTTGTTCAATGCATACCAGGGCCCCATCCCCGACCTCTACCTCCGCTACATTGACGACTGCTTTGGTGCCACCTCCTGCACCCACACACAACTGACTGACTTCATCCACTTCACCACCAACTTCCATCCGGCACTCCAATACACCTGGACGATTTCAGACACTTCCCTACCATTCCTTGACCTCACCATCTCCATCGCAGGGGACAGACTCCTGACCGACATACATTATAAACCCACTGACTCACATGGCTATCTGGACTACACGTCTTCCCACCCTGCCCCCTGTAAAGACTCCATCCCCTACTCCCAATTCCTCCGCCTACGCCGCATCTGTTCCCAGGATGAGACATTTCATACCAGGGCATCGGAAATGTCCTCGTTCTTCAGGGAACGGGGATTCCCCTCCGCCACCATAGATGAGGCTCACACCAGGGTCTCATCCATACCCCGTAACGCTGCTCTCTCTCCCCATCCCCACACACGCAACAAGGGCAGAGTCCCTCTGGTCCTCACCTTTCACCCCACCAGCCGGCAAATACAACACATAATCCTCCGCCATTTCCGCCACCTCCAACGTGACCCCACCACTCGCCACATCTTCCCATCTCCCCCCATGTCTGCCTTCCGCAAAGACCGCTCCCTCCGCAACTCCCTCGTCAATTCTTCACTTCCCTCCCGCACCACCCCCTCCCCGGGCACTTTCCGTTGCAACCGCAAGAAATGCAACACCTGTCCCTTCACCTCCCCCCTCGACTCCATTCAAGGTCCCAAGCAGTCGTTCCAGGTGCGACAAAGGTTCACCTGTATCTCCTCCAACCTCATCTACTGCATCCGCTGCTCTAGATGTCAGCTGATCTACATCGGTGAGACCAAGCGTAGGTTGGGCGACCGTTTCGCCGAACACCTCCGCTCAGTCCGCAATAACCTACCTGATTTACCAAGAAAAGTAAGATTCTGGAAATATTCTTTGTAGCATCATGAAAAATATAAGAAGTTCATATTTGATATTTGATAAAGACAGCCATCGGCTAATTGGAGCATTGCTGTGCATGCAATACCAATTGTCGTCAGCAGATGGTAGGATTGCACCGTTTAACTAGACCACAGCACACTCAAGGGACAGGCACCAGGATCAAGTATTCAAAGCTGCACCAAAATAATGGGGCAATGCGGTTCCTTAAATTACGATGATTTTTCATGCTCTGCAGTTTAAAATAGATTGCTGACAAGCCCATGCTATACACTGAGGGTGGCACAGTGACACAGCAGTAGAGTTGGTGCCTTACAGTGCCTAAGACCTGGGTTCCATCCTGATAGGTGCTGTCTGTGTAGAGTTTGCACGTTATCCCTGTGACCTTGTGTGTTTTCTCTGGGTGCCCCGGTTTTCTCCCACATTCCAAAGATGTGCAGGTTTGTAGATTAATTGACTTCCGTAAATGGCCCCTAGTGTGTAGAATAGAACTAGTGTGCGGGTGATCGCTGGTTGACGTGGATCTGGTTGGCCAAAGGGCCTGTTTCCATTCCGTATCTCTGAACTAAACTAAACTAAATGATCCCACATAGGTGAGGAGGAGAAGATATAATTGGAACCTGAGGGGCAACTTTTTTACACAAAGGGTGGTTGGTGTATGGAATAACCTGCCAGAGGAAGTAGTTGAGGCAGGTACTATCGCAACATTTCAGAAACATTTGGACAGGTGCATGGATAGGAAAGGTTTAGAAGCATTTGGACCAAATTCAGGCAGGTTGGACTAGTGCAGATGAGGCAGGGTGGTTGGCGTGGGCAAGTTGGGCCGAAGGACCTTTATCCACGCTGTATGACTCTCGATGTGTCTCTCTATGTCTCTCAGGGTACGGATGGAGAACTGCAGGCAATGGACCTACTGATGGATGGGTTGATATTTTTCAACCAACAGAAACATGATGGGCTTATTTATGATAATTCTACAGCACTAATTCTTTTCTCTTCATCCAGCTATCACCTCTAATCTTGAATATGCCTACAATTACCCCCTTATGGCAAAGACCAACGCATCAAATTGTGTGTGGAAATATCTCTCCCTGTCTCTGCTAAGTTTCATGCAAAGAATTTCATGTAAACAACCTCTAATTTTTGATCCCTTCATTAGTTTAGCTCAGCTTAGAGATACAGCATGGAAAGAGGGCCTTTGGCCCACCGAGTACATGCTAACCATTGATCATCCGTACACTAGTTCTATGTCCTACACACTAGGGTCAATGTATGGAAGCCAATTCATCTACAAACCTGCACTGTCAAAAGACAGATCGTGCTAGACTTTAGTTTAGTTTAGAGATGCAGCCTGCAAACAGGCCCTTCGGCCCACTGCATTCATGCTGACCAATAATCACCTGTACACTAGTTATCTGTTATCCCAGTTTTGTATCCTACACATCAGGGGCAATTTACAGAAGCCAAATAACCTACAAACCTGCACGTATTTGGAAAGTGGGAGGAAATCAGTTCAACCCGCGTGGTCACAGGGAGAATGTACAAACTCCGTTCAGCCAGCATCCGTAGTCAGGATCGAACCCGGGTCACCGGTGCTGTAAGTCAGTAACTCTACGGCTGCGTCACTGTGCCGCCTATTGGAAGCAATCTGATTTTGGCATGTGTCTTATCTCCTTACTACTGAAAATGATTCTCATTCAGAAACACAAACAACTCATTTCCAGGTCTGTGATCTCAATGCGCTGAGTCCGTACCAAATCATGGACCAGATTGAGCTGGCTGTACCTTGGTTCCAAGGGGACCTGCCATCATTCAGGGTCCTACGTCCCAGACTCCTGCAGATAGAACTACTGCACAGCAGATGGTGGTGCATCTGTCATTCATCTCCACGTGAAGTTAGATGGAAGAATTCCATTGTGCTGGGATTTCTCAATATTAATCCAGTGAATCTCTCTCTCTCTCTCTCTCTCTCTGATCCAATGCCAGGAAAACCTGGCATGGGATTTAAGTCCCTGTTTATTTCAATGCAGATTCTTAAGTTGATGAGGAGAAAAAAGGTCTGTTACATTACTTAGGTTTTATTTAATTTATTGGATGCATTTAATTATTTGCTAGAATTTTTTATGTGGTTTTAATTAATTTTCTTAATTTTTACAACATTCTATTGGATTTTTAAGAAACTTGGAGGTTGAAAGATGGCCCCGAAACATGGCGACCCTTAGCGTGCTGATCCAGAAGAGGATCTATTGTATTCATGTATGGTCTAATCTGATGGATAGGGTGGATAACAAGGCACTAAATAAAGGTACATGTGATACTAAATAAACCCATTGAACCATTGAACATTATTATTACTTTTTAGTTTTTAAATTACTTACAGCAATCAATCAATCAATCAATCAACCTTTATTGTCATCTTGCAAAGCAACAGTTGTACAGTGCAAAATGAAAAGACGTTTCCCAGGGAATAGCGGAGCATCGCACATGAAATTTAAAACATTTCACACATAATAACACTAAAAACAATCCAGTCCCTGATGGAACAAAATAAATAGTTAAAAGCAGGTAAAACAACAACGTTAAAATACAGTAAAACCAATCATAAAAATGTCCGGGGCAGCTGATTTGAGTGGCCAGTGCCAGTTATTAAAGTGGCCAGTGCCAGTTATTAAAGTGTCCGTGCCAAGCCTCAGAATCAGGTGACTGTGAGTACAGAGTGACTGTTTAGCAGCCTCACAGCCTGTGGCAGGAAGCTGTTTAGCAGTCTTGTAGTCCGGGCTTTGATGCTGCGATATCTCTTGCCTGATGGCAGGAGATCCAGGTGTATGTGGAGGGGGTGCAGTTTGTCCTTAGCAATTCTCTGAGCTTTTTTCAGACAGCGGCTCTGGAACAGTTCTTGTACCGAGGGTAGGGAGACGCCAATGATCCTCTCTGCTCCCCTCACTACCCTCTGCAGAGCCTTCCTGTCCGAGCAGTTGCAGGTGGAGTACCACGTATTTATGCAGTACGTGAGTACAGACTCCACCGTACCCCTGTAGAAAGTCCTGAGGATGTTGGTGGGGAGTGAGGCCTGTTTTAGTTTCCTCAGGAAGTGCAGTCGTTGATGGGCCCGTTTAACAGTCCCAGTGGTGTTCCTGGACCAGGTGAGACTGTCTGTAATTTGCACACCGAGGAACTTTATGCTCTCCACTTTCTCCACTGTGGTGCCACTGATGTTGAGGGGTGTATGCTTTGGCTGCGCCCTCCTGAAGTCGACAACCATCTCCTTTGTTTTGTCGACATTTAATTCTAGATTGTTTTTGCCGCACCAGTCCACTAGTTGTTCCACTTCCTCCCTGTACATTGACTCGTCATCTCCGCCGATGAGTCCCACCACTGTTGTGTCATCCGCAAATTTGATGATCTTATTGTCCCTGAATCTGGCAGCACAGTCATGTGTGAGCAATGTGAACAACAGCAGGCTGAGCACACAGCCTTGAGGGGAGCCGGTGCTCAGCGTGATCGAGCCTGAGGTGTTCTTGTCAACACGGACTGACTGCGGTCTCTCTGTCAGAAAGTCCAAGATCCAGTGACACAGGGTGGTGTTGAGGCCCAGCAGGGTTAGTTTCTCCACAAGTCTCTGTGGGATGATGGTGTTAAACGCTGAGCTGAAGTCAATGTACAGGATTCTGGCGTAGGTGTTTTTGTTTTCCAGATGCGTGAGTACTGTGTGCAGCGTGGTAGAGATGGCATCCTCTGTAGAACGGTTGGGGCGATAGGCAAACTGGAGGGGGTCTAACGGTGAGGGGAGGCTGGCAGTAATGTGGGGTTTCACCAGGCATTCAAAACATACTAATAGTTGTTAAATGTCTCTGGAAATCAGACTACAGACCTTACTGCATCTGGTCTGTTGCCTCCACAATTTAAGAATCAATTCCTTTGCTCTTCTGCACCGACTCCAGGTAAGATCAAGTGGATGGATCTACAGGTGACAATTTTGGACAGTGGACTGAATGGACACGATTTATTCGCAGGGAAACACAAGATTAATCAGATTGTAAACAGCATTTCAAGAGAGAAAGAAAATGAAAGACATGAATTACCGACTGTATTTAGGAGGTAGGATACAGTCGGCACAGTGGTAGAGTTGCGGCCATACAACGCTAGATGCCTGGGTTTAACCCTGATTACAGGTGCTGTCTGTATGGATATTGAATACTCCCCCATGTGACCACGTGGGTTCCTGTTTCTTTCTTTCTTCAAACTTTCCAAAGAAGTGCAGATTTATAGCTGTAAATTGTCCCAGTGTGCAGAATAGAATGAGTGTACGGATGATTGTTGGTTGGCGTGGAGTTGGTGAGACGAAGGGCCTGTTTCCATGCTGTATCTCGAAACTAACCAGCATGGAAACATGCCCTTCGGCCCAATTCATCCATGCTGACCCAGTTGTCTTCCTGAGCTGGTCTCATTTGGCCCATATCCCTCTGAAACTTTCCTATTGAACATATCTATCTAAATGTTTTTGAAACATTGTCATTGTGCTCTCCTCTACAGCTTCATCTGGAAACTCATTCCAGATATCATAGTGTGGAAAATGTTGCCCCATAGGACTTCTATTAAAACTTTCCCCTCTCACCTGGATCCTATGCTCTCTAGTTTGGCAACTGAGCAAAGGCCTAGGATGTACCTTGAATAACTCTGGAACTGTCACCCTGGGACTGGGCTAATAGACCCTCAACAAGAACCATTATTTTAACCTGAAGCCCTGCCTATTCTCTCAACCAATGTCTATCCCATCAAGTAATGTCCACCCTCTCAATCAATGCTTGCTGACGTGGAGCAAGGCCATCTCATTGGTGTGCAGGTCAACTTTCCCTCACAACCAATATCACTAAAACAAAAACAAAAAATGACCATTGTAAGTTGTGGGATCTTGCTGTGCTAAAATGTCCTGGTGTGTTTCTGACATGGTACTCGTGACAATTGCCTTCATCCCAGTTTGCAACAATCAATGCATAGGGAGGAACTGCCGATGCTGGTTTATACCGAAAATAGACACAAAATGCTGCTGTAACTCAACGGGTCAGGCAGCATCTCTAGAGAAATGGAATAGGTGATGTTTCGGGTCAGAACCATCTTCAGACTGAAAGATAGAGGCTGAAGAAGGGTTCTGACCAGAAACGTCACCTATTCCTTTTCTCCAGACATGCTGCCTGATCCACTGGGTTTCACCAGCATTTTGTATCTATCTTGCAACAATAAACATGTAGGAAGGAACTGCAGATGCTGGTTTAAACCAAAGATAGACACAAAATGCTGGAGCAACTTAGCAGGACCCGGTTCGATCCTCACTACGGGTGCTCTCTGTATGGAGTTTGTACGTTCTTCCTGTGACAGCATGGGATTTCTCCGGGTGCTCTGGTTTCCTTCCACTGTCCAAAGACATACAGGATTATAATTGGCTTTGGTAAAATTTTAAATTGTTCTTAATGTGGAGGATAGTGCTAATGTGTGTGGTGATCGCTAGTCGCTTCGTGCTTGGTGGGCTGAAGGGCCTGTTTCAATGCTGTATCTCTAAAGTCACAAACTTTAATTCGATCGCAGACTTATTTTTACTACTCCTCTCTACTGGACCCTGTCCAATGTGTGCTCACTCCCCTAACAAACCATCATGCCAGTGACCAGTGCAAACCAGTGCAACCCAGTGCAGCCCTGAAACAAATAGGACCAGTTCAAAGTTATATAATTTTTTGAAATGTATGTACATTTCAAAGCAAAATTAATGAATATATAAATTTTGCATGGTCGACATTTATTGTTGGCATGGAGATTGTATTCGGTTAAGTGAAACAATTTCTACAAAGGCCATCAAGATTTATTTTTAATGGTTTACTTCCTTTAAAATGGAAGCGCACCTTAATATTTCTAGTTGGGTTACGAACTGTACCGCTTGGAACCCTCATTTGCAGCTATGACGACTGATATCAAAAATAAAAATATACGCATCAGCTTTCTTCTGCTGGCAGACTCTGAGCAAACTCTGCAAGTCCATCGAGTCGGGTAGAGGAGCTGATGTGCAAACTCCTGTGTGCTGATGATGGCTGTTTTAGCACATTCCCTGAAGGTGCCAAATAGACAGATTTGCAAGAATTAATACTGACCGCAATCCTTAAGTAAACAAGTGGCCTATTACAGTAAGGTAACACCAGGGCATCAGGCAACTGTGAAGATACTGAGGTAAATGGTACAAAGCATTTGGATTTACTAGGACGAGCATAGAGGTCTTGATCAGGTAATGCTTGCTTGTACAGCTTCTCCATGCTTCTTTACTGTCACGTATGCAGAGAGCAGTAAAATTATTTTGCACAGCCCACAAATGCACAGGCACCATATTTTGCCGTCCGAATGAGGGTCTCGTCACCTATTTCTTTTCTCCAGAGATGCTGCCTGACTCGCTGAGTTACTGCAACATTTTTTGGTTATCTTTGCCATATTTTGGCGCCATTCACAAAGTAAAAGCCTCCAAAGTTCCGGTCCACGTCCTAGATGTACTGGAGAGCCCCAAATCCAGGAAAGCCCCAGGCTGCAACAGGCCCACAGCCCGACATCCCTCTCCTCGCCTGACCGCCTTTTGTGTCTCGGGGGAATCTCCTGAAGACCTTGAAGACCTTACATTGAGAAGATCAGGTTGTTTTTTGACAAACTAAAATACAACGTCCAAGCTCAATGCATTGCATTGAACACTGAAGTCAGAATGTATTCAATCAGGCTGATTTGACTGAACTCTGATTTTTGTGATCAATGTTTCATAAGGACATTGGGGATTTGAACTCGGCCCCCTGGGAAAAGGACTTTAAGGACCCTGACCCATTCTGCCATCAGTTAGATCAGTGACCTTGGTCCAAACGTCCCCTCTCAACCATATTCTACATTACTCCATGTGAACAAAAAGGAAATCTGAAAGACTTTAGTCTTTAAAGATACAGCACAGAAACAGGCCCTTCAACCCACCAAGTCTGCACCGATTATCGATCCCCGCACTATGGACAATTTTACCAAAGCCAAATAACCTACAAAACCTGTACGTCTTTGGAGTGTGGGAGGAAACAGGAGCATCCGGGGAAAACCCACATGGTCACAGGGAGAATGTATAAACTCCATACAGATATCACCCATAGTCAGGATCGAACCTGGGTCACTGGCACTGTATGGCAGCAACTCAACCACTGCTCCGCTGAGCCGGCCTGAGCAAAGCAAAGGCAAGACCAAGAAAGCTCAGCGTCTGTGGAGTGGCTGGTACAGTGGTGCAGTAGGTGGTGCTGTTGTCTCAGCTCAAGCAAAATAGGGGTTCAACCCTGACCTCAGGTACTTTTAAATGGAGTTTGCACCATCTCTCCATATCTAAGTGGGTTTACTCTGGGTGCTCCAGCCTCAGTGGAGATGGCTTCATTGCCTACTATAAATTAATGTATAGGGATAGCAGGAATAAGAATAGAGAGTTGATGGTTATGCAAGCTCTGGGAGCTGGAAAATACTTGATGGGCTGAATGGTCTCTAGCCACAGGAAATATAAAACAGTTGATGTTTGAGGCTAGTAAGCTTTAATTCGACTGGGCGGGGGGAAAAAAACAAGGTTGCTGTGCGGCCGGAAGGAATAAGGTGGCTAGACGAGGAGAGGGACAACAGTTCACTGGATGATCTGGACAGAGGCAACAGCTGGAGGCTCTGCAGCCTGTGCTGAAACTAAACACATCTCTTTAACTTAACGCTTTGAGGCTGGAGCGGTGGAAGGGGGTCTGGCATCAGAATGCACTTACTGCAAAATCCCCGTCTTTTGTCCTTTAGCTTCACTCCATTAAGATGAAAGGTTCAACTGGTTGACAAACCTGGTGTGTTACTGCAAGTAAGAATGTAATTGTTCTGTATTGATACATGTGCGAATAAAACACTCTTGAGTCTTGAAAAAAATGTAAGGGCTTTGAACATATTTTCTTTAGATTCACTCTCTAAAAGCAAAGTATTGACATTTGGCCTAAGGAGGCCTCGTGCCTTTTTAATATTATTCTTGTTTTGGTAAATTGTTCTACCTGAGATTTGCTGTGATTTAAATCTCTTATAATTTACCGTTGTTTCTGTGACTGGCTGTAGTTTGATCGTACTCCAGTAAATAATAACAGGTCTGTAAGTAATAATGGGAATGATAAACAAACCATCGGTCCAAAGCTACCTGGGGCGGGGGGGTGGTTTGTATGGGAAGGGATGAGTGAACCAAGGAGTTGTGGAGGGAGATGGAAGGAAGGACAAAATCTGGCAAGTCATAGAAACATAGACACATAGAAAATAGGTGCAGGAGGTGGCCATTCGGCCCTTCAAGCCAGCACCGCCATTCATTGTGATCATGGCTGATCGTCCCCAATCAATAACCCATGCCTGCCTTCTCCCCATATCCCTTGATTCTACTAGCCCCTAGAGCTCTATCTAACTCTCTCTTAAATCCATCCAGTGACTTGGCCTCCACTGCCCTCTGTGGCAGGGAATTCCACAAATTCACAACTCTCTGGGTGAAAAAGTTTTTTCTCACCTCATCTTAAATGGCTTCCCCTTTATTCTAAGACCCCTGGTTCTGGACTCGCCCAACATTGGGAACATTTTTCCTGCATCTAGCTTGTCCAGTCCTTTTATAATTTTATGTGTTTCTATAAGACCTCCCCTCATCCTTCTAAACTCCAGTGAATACAAGCCTGTCGCCTATTTCCTTTGCTCCATAGATGCTGCTGCACCCCCTGAGTTTCTCCAGCAATTTTGTGTACCTAGTCTTTTCAATGTTTCCTCATATGACAGTCCCGTCATCCCAGGGATCAATCTCGTGAACCTACACTGCACTGCCTCAATCACAAGGATGTCCTTCCTCAAATTAGGAGACCAAAACTGGACACAATACTCCAGATGTGGTCTCACCAGAGCCCCATACAACTGCAGAAGAAGATGTGTCTGGTGGGGGGATCACGTTGAAGGTGGCAGAAACAGAGATTGATGTGTTGGATGTGGAGGCTGGTGGGCTGAAAGACAAGGACCAGGGAACTACATCCTTGTGTTATCTCAGAGGAATGGAACTATGGGACACAGAGAAGTCGCAGGTGAGTGGTCCATCTATGACTGCTGGGGAGAAATCACGTTTACTCAAGAGTTACTGTGTGACACATTCCTTTATTGCCAGAGTAATTGAATAACCACAATATTCCTAACTTTGACTCTGGACTCCAAGATTTCTCATGGCAGCTCATCAAACATGGGCAAGATAACCTCCCCCTGAAAAAGTTGTCTTTTGATTATGCCCCTTATCATTCTGTACATCTCTATCAGGTCACTTTCATCCTCTTCTATTCCAAAGAAAACAACCCCAGTCTATCCTCTCCCTTTTCAGCTGTATAACCTCATCGAATGACATGAGCCGTTTTTAGCAAGCAAACTTTGCACCTTCTCCCTGATGATTTTCTCGGTGGGGGCGTTCCATACCTCAAAGGTTGATGGGTTAAGTCATCACTGTAAATTGACCGCCGTGTGGGTGAGTGGGCGGGTCTCATGCTCATGAACTCCCCTTTGTAAAACCACTTAACTGCACCAAGGAGTAATTTACTGTGGATATTAATCTAGCAACACATGCCTGGGATGTGGCGGGAAGCTGGAACAATTGACAGCCGCCCACAATGAGGAAATGGAGCCCGCGGATGCCCGTAGCTGAAAGGCAGCTGTTCCAACTGCTGTGCCACCTTTCCACTGTCCTAGGAAGCAGCTTCCTGCCATACTGTGGCCCTTGCCTTTGTCGTGCCACCACGTTGGATGTAGTCAGAGAGTGCAGCAGCAAAGTGCACCAAGATTAGTTTTAGAGATACAGGTGTGGAAACAGGCCCATCGGCCCACAGAGTCCATGCTGACCAACAATTACTCACACACTAGTTCGATGTTATCCCAGTTTCGCATCCTACACACAGGGAACAATTTACAGAAGCCAATTAACCCACAAACCTGCACGTCTTTGGAATGTGGGAGGAAACCAGGGCACCCGGAGAAAACCCACACGGTCACAGGGAGAATGTACAAACTCTGCACAGACAGCACCTGAGGTCAGGATTGAACTGAGGTCTCTGCCGCTCAACTTTACTGCTGCACCACTGTGCCGCCCAATTCAAGATGGGCTCCCCAAAGTTTGCAAAATGAACCATGTTGAAAATGTGAAATCAAAACTACACAGATAAAACTTCCACACCATATATACACTTTTTTTTGCAGGAAACCTTTCCTGGTATGACCGCAAGACATCTGTGAGGATGCTGCATTTGATCAATTCTTCAGCTTCCATCAGGGCCATTATGTCCTTCTCTGGCTCTCTATGGCGAGTTCAAAAGTTATTGGGAATACAGTGTGTTGTGTTTAATTTAGTTTAGTTCTGTTCAGGCTCTTTGACCCACCTAGTCCACGCCGACCAGCAATTCCCGGACACTAATTCTATCCTTCACACTAGGGACAATTTACAGACGCCAATTAACACACAACCCTGAATGTTCAAGTTCCGTACAGACAGCACCCAAGGTCAGGATTGAACCTGGGTCTCTGACACTGTAATACAATAATACTTTATTAGCCAAGCATGTTTTGCAACATACGAGGAATTTCATTTGCCAAGTCAGTCATACAAATAAAAGGCAAACACACAAAATACATTTTAACGTGAACATCCACCACAGTGACTACTCCACATTCCTGACTGTGATGGAAGGCGAAAGAAAGTTCAATCTATTCCCTTCTTTGTTCTCCCGCAGTCAGGGACCTCGAGCCTTCCGTTGACAGGACGATCTTGATTCCCATAGTCGGCGGAGTTTGGGCACTCTGCGACGGGGCGATCAGCTCCCGCATCGGGGTGATGTCAGCTCCTCCACGAGAGGCGATCGGACCCCGGGTAGGGGCTTGTCGAACCTCTGCGTTGTTGGAGCTCCTGACTCGGCCTCTCCCAAGACTGCAAGCTCTCGATGTAAAGTCCGCAGGCCGCGGTTGCAGCGATCCCAGGCAAGGAATCGGCTCTGATGTTAAGTCCATGCCCTGCGGTGGGGTTCAAAGTCAGTCCGAGGAGACCTCCAGCTCCACGATGTTAGGGCGCAGAGCGATTGGAGATACGATCCGGAAAACAATCGCATCTCCGGCAGGGTAAGAGATCGAAAAATAAAGTTTCCCCCTCCCCCTCCCCCACATAAAACAAACATTTACACAAACTTTTTAAACACACTAAATATAACAAAAAAATGATGAATAAACAGACGGGCTGCCAATCTTGTGGCGCCTCTGGTGTCTAGTTGCTGTAAGGCAGCAACTCTACCGCTGTGCCACCTTGCAGGTCTGCACATGTATTTACATCCCTCACGAGCTCCTGGTAATGTCCGTCATAACATACTGAAAAGTCAGTTTTCGTGAGGAGTTGTGGATAAATGTGGACAGTGGACCAGATGGAGTTTCTAATCCATGACCACATTCAATGGACTTGAAACCCACCTTGTTACAGATGCTAAATCTCTTCCCACCCTATTTACATTTGTTTCACTTAAAGCCAAGGCACGTGATATTTTGTCAATGGCTGTTCAAATTTATTTCCAATTTGTTATCCACTGATGGCTGGCAACAAGAAGAGCAAATGTACCTTTGTTTAATACTGCACAACTTTATTCAGCATTATACATTTTCTCATAACAGCTCCTGATACAAAAGAGCCCTAAATTCCAAACATTGCTACATCAGAAAAATATTTTACCATCTTTGTTGGTAAACTAGAACACAAAATGCAATCTGAAGCTTGCTATAGCAGCTTTAGCCAGCTCAACATAAACACAAGCCATTCACAAATACAGTGAATAATTCATGTTGCAAAACAAACTGTTTTGAAGGTACACTGATAATAAGACATTTGAGGACACAACCATTTAGGTGCAGTTTTATCAAAAAGGTCAGATGCTGAATTAAATTTTAAAATGCACTCGCAAAAACTTTGCTCAGAATAAAAGGCAACTTGTCATTGTGTGTGTGTGTGTGTAAGTTACTAATCATAAACAAAGAAAATACTGAAAAGAACTTCAGAGAAAACTGCTCAGTAGGCGTCTAAAAAAGTTTCTCAAAAAACGTCTGGGGCTTCAATTCCAATACTTTTGCAGTTACTGCCCAAGTTTTATGTTGGTAAATGTGCCTAATTTCACCAAGGCCAAACAAAGCCAAATCATGTGGCTGTGTGGACATTCGCTGTCAGTGCATCACATGGAGCAACCCTCAGAGTCCAATATCTCACAGAAAAGATGAAATAATCCATGTGAGTTAAAAGCTTAATTATCAGAGAGAAAAGCAGTGGTCTTACAGCACATCGAGATGTCCGTCAGGGAATGTTGCCGACTGGCCCATTCCAGACTGCAGGAGTACATGCTGAGAGATGCACTGAAGCTCGATGCAGTCAACACGGAGGCTCTGTGGGGAAGGACCATCATCGAAAGTCCATCGCTACTGGACATTGATGGGCCGAGTCCAGTGGTGACACCCCTCAAGCAAGGGGTGGGATATCACCCCATTGTGCTATGTATAAGGAAAAAGAAAGATGCTAACACATTTGGGTATAAAACTAGTAATATTGAATGTATAGACAGACGCTAAGAATGTGTTGGAGAATTTTGCACTGTTTTGTTTTGTATATTTTTTATTACCAATAAACTTTATTTTTGAAAGCAAGACAATCCAAAAGACCAATCTACATCTAAGCATTACAAGTTAACTTTGTCCATAGGGACTTCTTTGCCTTAATAACAATATTGCCCTTTGCCCTTCTCAAATTCTTCTGCCCATGGAATTTTCATCCTTGATACCTATCAAGGCCACAAGGAACTCATCCAAATCCAATCGTAAGGTTTGTGCGATAGTAATCCCTCACAAGAGTGATTCACTGCAGGGTTTCAGCATTTAAGACTTACGCAAGTTCACACTGGACATTCCTATTTACAACAGATAACATTCTCAAGTAAATCCACCCCAAGATCATTCAAAGCATGTACACATGGATAAACTGCTTATCAAACACACTTGGATCCACAAAATAACTTTAAATAATATCCACTTTTGACTAGTTAAATAAAATTAACTCCACTTGCCATTTCTTCTCCACTCTAATGCTGTAGACCCTGACATCATGATACAAAATTACTTGTAAAGCAGAAAAATAGCAAATGGAAATAGAGAAAAATAAAAGTAGCTTTGAAGTTCTGTGTATCAAATAAATCATAGAGATAGAGAAATAAGGAACTGCAGAAGCTGGTTTACACAAAAATGACACAAGGTGCTGGAATAACTCAGTGGGTTTTGCAGCATCCCTGGAGATCATGGATTGGTGACGTTTCAGGTCGGGATCCTTCTTCGAAGTACTGAAACGTCAGCTATCCATGCTCTCCATTGATGCAGCTTGATCCGTTGAGTTACTCCAGCACTTTTGTGTTATTATAGATTGGTATTAACCTTCCAGAATATTATCATCAAACTAGCAAAGTATGAGTTTATTTTATTCCATTAATTTAAACATTTTATTTTCAACATCAGATCAATAAACACAACACGCCAGAGTAGCCGTCCATGCACTTATTGCATTGTGTACAACTAACTGAAGATTTGGATTGAAGTCATAGTTGAGATGGTGTAGAACTCAACCCATAAAACAACTTTGTTGGCGAACTGAGCCAAGGCTAGTTTAACAATAAATTTGAATAATTCATCTTTCTGGAATCTTAAAAAAATAACTAAACACAAAGGTACTATACATTTTAATTCCAATTATATCAACTTGTTAAAAAGATTAATATTTATATACAATGATGAAATTATAGTTGGCTGCAGCAGAATATTTTTGACAGCGAGTGTTGGTTTAACTCAATGTAGGTTATTACAAGAATCTCCCTTCCCATGTATTTGGAAGACAATGTTACTATAAAACCCACACTTGTTCAATGGCATTCAACAGAGTACTTTCAAAACACCATTCGGAAGAGAGATTTTATTTAGTAATAAAAATATATATATATATATACAGATGCACCATTGCTACAGAAGGAAGCTGAAGTTAAACTGCCGTTTGTGTGATTTAGATAAAACGTGAGCTTTGACTTCGGAAAGTGATAAATAGTTGTCGTTATACCAATGTTCTTGTTACATTAAGGATGTGTTTCCAGTCTCTGTATACCTTAACAGGTTAAAATTCAGATTGAAATAAGGCTACTCTGTTACCTAGGCAACAGAAGTGGCATAATTGCATCACATAGTTTGTGCTTCTTTGTTAGGGATAAGAGGAACAAAAAAAACTTGGCCAGAACCATAGCATAGAATTGGGGAGACAACAAAGGTTGACCGTGTTAGCAGTGATGGGATACAGGATCTGGTCCTTGTTTACTGATGTACAAAACATCTCTGGTGATGCATTATTTCTAAAGGTAATCTTTTAACTGAAAAGCAAAAGAGCTCTAAAAGGAGTGGGTGAGATTTGTACGGGGTGGGGTGAGTGGTTGTGGCAATCTTCTCATTCGATGAGTAGATCAGACAAGCTAAACTACATTCCTTGTAGTTTAGTTTAGAGATACAGCATAGAAACAAACCTGTCGGCACACCGAGTCCACGTCGCACATTGATCACCCGTTCACACTATTTATCCCACTATACACTACGGGCAATTCACAGAGGCCAATTAACCTACAAACCCGAACATGCAAACTCCACACGGACAACACCCAAGATCAGGATTGAACCTGGGTCTATGGTGCTGTGAGGCAGCAGCTTTACCACTGTGCCACCCTTTACTTTAAAAGAGAGGCAAATTCAGCAGCCAACTCCCTTGACCTATATGTTTGAAAATCCAGATTTAAAAACTATATGCAAGCTATCATAACATCAAAGATAACAGTTTTCCTGTAATCTAGCAGCAGACACATATTACATGTTAATTACAAAAAGCAATTATACTTGTGATACAATTTTGAATCAATTGAAAGATACTGCATGGAGACAGGTCCTATTTCGGCCCACCAAAACCACGCTGACCATCGATCACTCATTCACACTTGTTCTATGTTATCCCACTTTCACATCCACGTGGGGGCAATTTACAGAGGTCAATTAATCTACAAACCTGCGCGTCTTTGGGATGTGGTAGGAAACCGGAGCACTCAAGAGGAAAGCAACAGGGAGAACAGAACATGCAAACTCTACACAGATAGTACCCGAGGTCAGTATTGAACCCGGGTCTCTGGCGCTGTGAGGCAGCAGTTCTAACAGTTGTGCCACTGTGCCGTCCGTGTTCATGGTGCTACCCTGTATCCATTCACTGCAAATGTTATCCATCCTTAATCGGTTTCCCTCTGAAATCTAAAGTTAACTTAAAAAGAACTGATACAATCCCTTGTAAGGACAAGCCTTCTTTTATCTACAGTTGGCGTCGAGCCTTCACATGAGGTATGCTCAAGTCCTGGAATCTTGCCTTTTGAAGTAAAATGAGGAATAGCATCCACTTGCACAGTCTCTGTGTCCACGGTTATTCACAGGATGCATAGCTGATGGTTCCATTTAGCAACATCAAGCAGAAGGTTAATGGCCACCGGAACCTGGGGGGTTGTGAATCCAATCACTGACAATAAGGGTCAAGCTTCCAATCATAAAAATGATGCCAATCACGAGAAAAATTGTAGCCTAGAACACAAGATGTAAATAGATTAGCATTCTTCACTCATCCGACAAACTGTTTTCTTCCCGAAAACCACAAATAGTAATTGTACATTTTAATGCAGAATTAAAAATATTATTGAACACATAAGTAATCAAATTATTGGTCCAGTTCCTGGAATTACTGTAAGGAATGAAGAACTGAGGTAGTAATGGTGCCATTATTAGCAGGTCAAAGGACAATGCTGATTTCAGATCATGTTTGACTTTAGTTTAGTTTTAGTGCTAAAGGGTGGAAACAGGCTCTTCGGCCCACTGTGTTTGACCGACCTGATTGCTTGTTCTAAGTTATCCAAATTTTGAGGGTAATATACTAGTGCCAATTTACAGAAGCCAATTGACCAACAAACCTGCACGTTTTTGGAATGTGGGAGGGAACCAGAGCACCGAGAGAAAACCCATGCGTTCACAGGAAGAACATACAAACTCCTTCAGGCAGCACCCATTATGCTCAAACCCAGGTCTCCAGCGCTGCAAGGCAACAACTCTACCGCTGCTCCACACTGCCACCCCAGGTTAGTAAACTTGTTGGAATATGAACTAACAACCAGTTATGCAGGGACTCAACCCCTTCTCATCCCCACTTCCCTCAACCACAACCCCTGCAATCCATTATTGCAGACATAAAAGGCTGGCAAAATGTATCAACAGGAATCCACCATCGAATAATGAAAGGCCCAGATAGAGTGGATGTGAAGAGGATGTTTCCAGTAGTGGGAGAGTCTAGGACCGGAGGACAGAATAAAATTACATCCCGTTATAATGGTGATGAGTAGGATTTTTTGTAGCCAGAGGTTGATGAATCTGTGAAATTCCTCTCCACAGCTGTGAAGGCCAAATCATTGGATATTTTTAAAGCAGAGATTGATCGGTTCTTAACTAGGAAGGGTGTCAAAGGTTACAGGGAGAAGGTAAGAGAATGGGGTTGAGAGGGAAAAATAGATCTGCCATTATCAAATGGTAGAGAAAACACAATGAGCCAAATGGCCTAATGCTGCTCCAGTGTCTTATAAATCCAGCTGATTAGGTTCCTTTGGCCTTAGGGGGAAATGTTCCAACATGATGGATATAAATTACTTCTAATGTTCTATACCCATGAGCATGGGATTAATTATCAATTTCAGAAAATTATTGCCAGCTAACAAAATTCATATCTTGGTTCATATCTAACCCTATTGATTAGGGTTGGATATGAATAAAGATTTAGAGCCAGGCCTTTCAGGACTAAAATTATGTAACAGTTTTATTTACCCAATGGTTAGAAAATTGAGGTCATTCATTCATTTTGTGGTACTCTGAATATGTTGTGCATTTTACCCTCAAGTGCATTCGGAAGACATGCTATAACTTGGTGAAAATGAGTTAGAAAATAACTAGTAAAGGGCCTGTCCCACTTACGCAATTTTTTCAGCAAATTGCCGGCACCTGACATGTTGCGGGGTGACACTTGTTTGGTCGTGAGTAGTCGCCTAAAGAGTCGTACCTTATTCTGGCCGCCGCTGGATTTTCAACATTTTGAAAATTTTCGGCGACCTCCTGCAACTATGACAGGTGCCAGCAAGTCGCCGAAAAAAATCGCTTAAGTGGGACAAGCCCTTAAGGGTTCCTGTATTTTGATGCATTAAAATGGACACTGTCTCAAGTTGCTATGCCTTTGCCAATGTGATCCTGGGGAGGTGGGTTAGAACCTTAAGAAGGCATCTCTAAGTCTACCTCAGGAGCTGGACAAATGGTTGCTATGGAGAGAAGCTAAATTCAGAGGGAGGGAGGACATGTGTCCACACTCTGTCTCAAGTCATCCTGTTGTCTGCCCTCCTTGATCCTGCCAATGCAGCCAATGTGGCTAACGTCATTGTGAGGCCGAATTGGGCTGCAGAATTATCACAGCTGATATCTCTGCAATAACAAATTATTGCTGGTGTTGGAATGATCTCCAGTACTAGTGTGACACAGGCCAACCAGGTAGGTGGCCAGTCAGTAAAATAAATCAATTCCCAGGATGGAAGTGTCAAGAATGGACCAGAGGACATAACTTTAAGGTGAGAAGGGCAAAGTTTAAAGGAGATGTGCAGGGGAAAATATTTTTTATTTTTACACAGAGCAGAGGGTATCTGAAACATGCTGTCAGTGGTGGTGGAGGGAGATACAATAGCATTTAAGAAGCTTTTAGATAGCTACTTGGATATGTAGGGAATGGAGTGATATAAGTCACCTGAAGGCAGAGGTGGTTAGCTTAACTTGGCATCATGGAGAGTGTGGTCAAAAGGTGTGTATTTCCAAGCTGTAGTATTGTACATTCAATGATCCAATGCTCGTAATTTGTTAATTCATGGCTGGTTGTTATACCATCCGTTACTAACTGTTATCAGGCAACTGAACCGCCCTCTCATCAGCTAGAGAGTGACCTCCTATCTACCTGGTTGGAAACCACTGAACTATCTTTAATCAGACTTTATCTTGCACTAAACGTTATGCCCTATATCCTGTATCTGTACGCTGTGGACGACTTGATTGTAATCATGTATAGTCTTTTCACTGACTGGATAGAACACAACAAAAAGCTTTTCATTGTAACTAAACAAAAATGTTGCCACAACATCATTTATTTACTTACCCCAATCTTCTGCATGGACCTCATTGATTCTTTCTTTACAAGCCTGATATAACACGCCGAGGGAAGAATGAAGATCAGCATTGTAGCTGCAGATGCCCCTGCAATGTGAACACAATGCAAAACAAACATTATATGGATGCCTACCTGTCTGGTCTTAACATGCATAACATCAGTTGTGCCCATGAGCTTACCAATGAAGCCAAAAATATCTCTAATGTTTGGAACGAATATCACTAGAAGGTTGTTTAAAACCAGCAGGATTGCTGCAATTCCAATATGCCGTATCCAGTTGAATGACCTCCTTGGAAACATTATTTCCTGGATTGATGCTCGGATCTGTAAAGAGGAAGCCTTTATTAGAAATTGTTTCTAATATTTGGAACAAAATGTAATATTTTCCACAATATCTAATCATAATCATTTTATGATTCACATGTCATATCCTTATGTCATGCAATTTCCTGATCTTAATTATTCTTTACATTGTGAAAATGTGGGATGTTTCTGAAATGGTGGAAGGTTAACCTGCCACAGGTTTCCACCTGATGCAGACTGTTAAAGTTCGATAATGCTTGCCAATTGCAAATGAAAATCACAGTTGACCACTAATACAGTAGGATCATGTCAGTGAAAGAGCAAAAAAAAATATTTGTGTCGGAAGGAACTGCAGACACTGGCTTACTCCAGCATTTTGTGTCTATCTTCAGTGTAACTCAGCGCGTCAGGCAGCATCTCTGGAGAAAAGGTATAGGTGACATTTCAGGTCCTCTGCCACAATCAACATTGCCCATTCTGATCATTCAAAATTACCCCAGTTCCCCAGGTATTTGACAGAAGTACTAACTCTTGATAATGAGAAGCTTCCTGCTGATTGCATTTAATGTTCTGGGGACAATATTTGTTGCATTCGGTGGTTGTTCCAGTGACATCGAACCTCCCGCTGTGTAATCTGGGCCTCTGGTTAAAAGTAGACCTTGTGTTTGCAATCCCTCTCCTAATTCCCTTGATACACCCAACTAGCTGGAAAATGCTTCTGTAAATCTCGAGGTTACGAACAAGTCCTTATACTTGCAATTCTTTTTAGTGTCAGACGCTGGTAAGCATTTCAGAGGAAAATAAATAGGCTTCCATTGGGAAGGTGACGGTTTGGGTTGAGTCCCTTCTTCAGATATCGTCATGGGAGTGGGAAACTGGAGGTCTGAAAAGATACAGAACAAATCAGAGCCGGCACCAATGACCAAAGAGCCCATAATGGTCCATTGTTGGCTGTGGAGGAGGGGATGATGAGGAGACATGAACAGTATAACTAGCAGGGTGATTAGGGTGGGGGAGGGACAACAAGAGAGGGAATGCAAGGGTTACTTGAAATTAGATAAATCAATATTCATACTGCTGGGTTGTAAGCTGCCCAAGTGAAATATGAGGTGCTGTTCCTCCAATTTGCATGTGGCCTCACTCTGACAGTGGAGGAGGCCCAGGACAGAATGGTCAGTATGAGGGTAGACACAAAATGCTGGAGGAACTCAGCGGGACAGGCAGCATCTCAGGAGAATGGGAAGTATAAGTGAACGTAGTGCTTGTAATGCAGTAGACACAATCTATAATATTCATAATAATAATAAAGCAATTTATTCACAACCAATTTAAAAACCTTTCCTTCAATTATTTTCCAGGGGCAGAATTTGCAAGCCCTGATCACATGTGACATGTTTATTATCTAGCAATCATGGCAAAATGTCAGTGCTGGAGTACAATAAGTGGCCTCCACCATATCGCTCAGGTAACGTTGCAGGCTAAGGATGACTTTCTACCCCTTGGTGTTGAGCCTCCATTTATAGTAAACATTTGAAAATACCAATTATGTATCTCTGGGCATTTCTGATCTCAGAAATGTTAACGGGGCTCTCGCTGTAGCTAGTTCAGGAAAATGCTAGAGATAATGCCGGAGGTGGGAAGGACCCGCGGTGGGTGCTAGTGGACGGTCAAGGACGCACCGCCGAGGGAACAAAGAGGGACTTGGAGTGAAGGGGGACCGCCGAGAACAAAGCGGGACCATTGGGACTACATTGAACACTTTGGAACTTTGTCGGCACCCTGTACGTGGTGACTCTGCATACTTTATGTATGGTGTGCAAAACAAAGAATTTCATATTTCAGTGCCTACATTTGAAGGAAATGATTTACATTGATGACGGTAAACTACTTCCATTGTTCCAATGGTTTTAATGAATTAGAACGGGAAATCAAGAAGTTCAACTGAAAGCACACCTGTAACTTTATAAAGACAGAGTAAAGCTTGTATGTGATTTTTAAAAATAGTTTCAAATAAAAGCTGCACATTGAGTGCAGTACATAAATCATGCAGCAATACTTTCCTACAAAATGTTAGGAGTAGCAAGATGAAGATATGAAGAGTGGAACAGTTATGACTACACAAGGAGACAATGTGCAAAGGCCTAATCACAATAAATGAGACGTGAAGGAAAAAATATTTGAAAGCGAACTGACAAAACAATTTTGTCTGTTGAACCTGCCTCCGTTTAAATTAAAACATCTTCCATTTGGCAATGAAGATACAACAGCTGAAGAGCTTTCTCTGTGTAAACCTGCCATCTTAGAAAAATGGTTCAAAGTTATGCATCATGCAAGAAAAGTGCTTTATTTAAATACATGCTTCAATCCTAAATACTAATGCAATGAATGGAAGGCCTTGACCTGAAACATTAACTGTTTGTCTTTTCATTTATACCACCCAACCACAAATATTTCCAGCATTTCATGATTTTATTTTACATTTCCAAATAGTGATGTTTTTACCTTTGACCAGGTATTAAGGTGCAGGCTTGCAACCATTGTTTGATTTTTCCTCTCTGCAAACTTAATGCAATGGAATTTCATCCAAATGCATTAAACAGTGATAAGCTAATGTGCCATTATTATGACTTTAACCAACTTGCATACAGCTATTAACCAAAGAGGATTTGGTAAATGCAACTAGGTTAGAAAATTATGGGAGTAACTTTAAGAATATTCTTCATGATATCACTCCAAGACATACACTAGCCTTGAACAGAACTTGTACCTTCCAATAATGTTATATATTTAATGACTCTAAGTTTTCGGTTTCTCTTTTTAAATCTCAACACTTTAGATCCATTTCCCCCTACTCCATAAATGCAAATACCAATTTATATCTTGATGGGATATTGAACAGATTAATGAGGTATCAAGATGTTTCACAGAAACACCATCAAATAAAATTTCAAGATATTAAATCAATAGGGAAATATATATATTAATGGAGATAAGAAGAGAGACAGAAAAGTCACAAAGTTCTTAAAAGTTCCCAAAGCAGGGTCCTCACCCAAAACGTCACCTAGCCATGTTCTCCAGAGAAGATGGCATAGTTGCACAACGGTAGAGTTGCTGCCTTACAGCACTAGGGAGCTATGTACGATTCTGACTCAAGGTGCTGTCTGTATGGAGTTTGTACGTTCTCCCCGTGACTGCGTGGGTTTAACCCGGATGCTCCGCATTACTCCCACATTCCAAAGGCGTAAAGGTTTGTAGGTTAATTGGCTTGAGTAAAGATTATAAAATGTCCCTAGTGTACAGGATAGTGCTAGTGTACGGGAATCACTGGTCAGTACGGACACGTTGGGCCGAAGTGCCTGTTTCCACATTGAGTTACTCCAGCACTTTACGTCCTTTTTTGTAAACCTGCATCTGCAGGTCCTTGTTTCTACAGAAATATTTAGGCCCTGGTAGTTGAACTGGCTGGTGATGCTGCAATAATTAGGGTTAAGATACTCAAGAGGTCTGAATAGGAAGAAGATAGAAACCTTCAAGGGCTGGAGGTAAGGTGGGTGATACCATGAAGGGTTGAGAACTCAGGATGGAAGTTTGTAACTGAGCCATTGCTTATATGCAAAGCTGTATATGCTGGCAAGTATAGGGATGAATTAGCTTGCAAATTAGCACATGGAATGGCCTCAAGTTTATGCTGAATAGAATGAAAGATGCTGACTAGAGAAGTGATATTTAAGAACAGAGCCACATTCAACCATGCTTATTCACCATGCCTTTACTCAACTCGCTTAACTCACTTATTATAAATAGACACAAAGTGCTGGAGTAACTCAACGGGTCAGGCATCATCTCTGGAAAAAAAGGATGGGTGACGTTTCGGGTCGCACCCTTCTTCAGGCTCGATCTGAACCAAAACGGGCTTCTTTGGTCCGGACCCAAAACATCGTCCATCTTGAATTACTCCAGCACTTTTTGTCTATGTTTGGTATAAATCAGCATCTGCAGTTCTTTGTGTTGTTTCAGGCAATTGCTTTGTTATGTGCATAAATTAGTTGCTGGCGTATATGTTTTACTTGAGCATTCCTTGCCTCATGAAGCTTGCACAATGTTCTTTATCAAATACGAGTGGATGCTGTGTTTGGAATTGATTATTGATGATTAGTGTGATATACTTCAGGAACATAATACCCAGGATACTAAGAAAAGCTTCAAATCACTTTTCCCTGGCAAACAATAAGTAATAAAATGTGTTGCATTACCACAGTGATTTAGCCAATGCAATATGTCAACTTTTAGCAAGCTACTTAGTAAATAGGAACAGTTTATCCAACTCCTACATAAAGTGCCTAGAACATTATTTTAACCCCTTGATCATAGAGAGAATGCTGCAAGGCAGCATGGATTACTGACGGAATCTCAGATTTCAGCATTAAACTGAGTTTGCAAAGAAAAGTATTCGCTGCATAATGATGGTGATTCTTGACTGTTTCAAAGCAAAATTCAGACCACAGTAGTTTATCTAATCTGCACAATGCTTTAGGAAATATTATACACAATCAAGAGTGGAATATGCGGTATGAATCAAAAACAGAAATCTATCCAAAAAGGTGGAAAAATCTAAGCAGGAAATACTAAGCAGAAACAGCAGAATCAGTGAAGAAAGAACCAGATCAAATATTTTGTAGGACGGCATGGTGGAGCAGTGGTAGAGTTGCTGGCTTACAATGCCAGAAACCCACGATCGATCCTGACTACGGGTACTGTCTAAAAAAGAATTTGTACGTTCTTCCCTTGACCTGCATGGATTTTCTTCGGGTGCTCCGGTTTCCTTCTACACCCACAAGACTTACAGGTTTAAAGTTTGTAACTGAGCCATTGCTTGGTAATCGGCTTGGTAAAATTGTAAATTTTCCCCAGTGTGCGTAGGATAGTGCTAGTGTGTGGGGATCGCTGGTCGGCGTGGACTCAGTGGGCCATGGGGCCTGTTTCCGTGCTGCATCACTAAACTTAGCAAAATTTTCTGTCAATAATTTTTCATCAGATATAAAGTTACTGAGATGGTTACTGCCTGGCCTGTTGGGCACTTTCAGCATTTTCTGTTTACATTTCAGATTTGCAATCTTTGCTGGTTTTACCTTTGGGAATACAGACAATCTCCGACTGTGAAGGTTACGTCCCTCATACCCTTATGTAAGTCAGCTGTTATGCAATTCGAAAGACCACGTGGGAGCTCCCAAACAGAGACCACGTGGGAGCACGAGAACAACTGACTGGCTTACGGAAATGGCCGCATGCGACGGCAGTAACGCACTAGAACTGAGACGTGCAATGCGTAAATAAAGCAGTGGGCTTAAAGAACTGTTTACATGAGTGAGAGTTTGCGTAAACCACCTATTATGTAAGTCGGTGAGTGCCTGCATCCAAATTTCGTACTAACCCAGACTGCATTAATTAGCACGGAACAGACTTTTGAGCAAGTCTCGAATATCTTACCTGAGCCCACTGCGATCTGACCCAAGAGACACAAAATGCTGGAGTAACTCAGCAGGCCAGGCAGCATCTCTGGAGAAAAGGAATAGGTGATATTTCGGGTTGAGACCCTTCTTCAGACTGGGTCTCCTATTCCTTTTGCTCCAGAGCTGCTGCTTGTCCTGCTGAATTACTCCAGCATTTTGTATCTATGTGCAGTATAAACTAGCACCTGCAGTTCCTTTCTACACTACCTGACACAAACAGATTCAGGTAGGATCAGGTACCAGGACAAACACAGCAAAACCTCTCAGGCTTGGGTTGGGTTTGGATTATCCATCGTTGGGTGCCATTTGGATAGTTTTATTCTTTAGTAGATCTCTGATACTTCACCCAGTGCTGGTGTTTTAAACAAACCATAAATAGTGGACAAACTCCACAAGCATTACATTACAGTATTGCAGATAAAGTAACAGGGATCTCTGAAGGGGTAATAAAAACAGTTGCAGAATTCATTCATTAAGGAGCAAATGCCTGTCGCTATAATTTGTAAAATTATGGTAAGATTCTCTAATCGAAATGAGACAAGAAATTACCAGACAAAATAAGTTACTGAAACCATAGCTAAAATTGCACTCAAGTGTTCTGAGGCTATCTTTTAATAGATTAGGACACACTGGAAACCATTTCCAGATGCTAATTGATCTACATGGACCAAGCACAGGCAGGTGGGACTAATGTAGCTGGGACATGTTGGCTGGTGTGGGCAAGTTGGGCCGAAAGGCCTGTTTCCGCACTGTATCACTCTATGACTCCACAAACATGCATATCTTTGGAATGTGGAAGGAAATCAGAGAACTGGAGAAATCCCATACAGGGAGAACATTCAAAGTCTGTCCAGACGGCACCTATAGTCAGGATCAAACTGGGGTCTCTGCTGCTGTGTGGCAGCAACTCTACTAACCCCCCCCCCCCTTATATCCTTATGATAAAACTTACTCTAACAGACCACGATTGACAGAATTTATTAGTATGCTAAAAATATAGCCAGAAGTTAGAGTGCTACTTCGAAGTCAATCATGGACAACCTCACCAAATATTGTATCAAGAGGAAGTAACAGTTTAGCAGAAGATAGACACAACATTCTGGAGCCACTCAGTGGGGCACGCCGCATCTCTGGGGAGAAGGAACAGGTGACAGCACTGACAATTTACATTGACAGGTATACTGAATCAACTATAAATATACACATTGTTAAAATTAAAGCTGAAGTAAACGCAAAAATAATCATGTCATCAGCACATGGACTTGGTTGATAGGAAATTCCCAAGAGGAAGCAGAGGCTGCCAGTGTGTAAAACACGAGCCACGTCAGTATCCAAACTGGCAAGAAGTCCAAGAAAGAGATCTGAAGAGTCAATGCCCTTCACACCTGTTGAATCAAACCAAAGTGATCACTCACAATAAACACCAGTTGGGTTAGGTCCATGGTCAGATTCATCCCACGATAAAATCAAACACATGGAGCCTCTTTGCATTTGTTTACTTTTCCTTGAAGTCTTCAACATACAAATAAACATGGTAACACTAGTTCGATGCTAATGGGAAATGAATGATATAATTTCACCAGGTTTAAGGTCAAGGGAAACAGAGATCAATGTATTTCATAATTCACAGTTTAACAAAGGGTAGGAAATGTGCTTGACATTCTAAAAGCACAAGGTGCAGGATGCTTAAATTAAACTCGAGGGATGAGGATGAAAATGAAGGGAAATGAATCCTGTCTCCCTGTTATATTATACTCAGTTTTTAACCCTGGTGATGCCCATAACTGTGCACAGTATTACAATGGGCAATGGCTTATCTAGCACCTGCATTGCTTCCCCTTCAGCCACCCTAATTTCATACTACAGTCGACTCACAATGGTAAAGTCTGTCCATTCAACCTCCTAAATATGCTGAATGTGTGATGTATTAACAATGTGTACATTATACTCAATTTTTGAGTTGTATCCAATGAAATCAAAATGTAAACTGTACAGATACTACAACCACACAATGTTTAATGTACAGATACTACAACACTGTGGGTTTAGCCTGTGCAGAAAAGGATTGATGTTTCCGCAACTCCTGTAAATTTCAGCCACTGCAGAGGAATTGTGGAAGAGGGGAAAAATTGTGACTGTAGCAGTGCCATTAATGACAATGATGTCCTCAACATTGCACAATGTGAATGAACAGAGCCACCCAACTCTAATACATCCTGCTTCTGGTGAGATAAGCCAGTTCAAAGGCTGATCAGTTTATGATCACCTCAGAATGGAATTTATTGAATGGATCCCTTCTGGAGAACACACTGTTCCTCTAAAAATCAATGTGAGCTGCATGAAACCAAGCAGTAAACTCACCTGAACGATGATGTCAAGGCATACTTCTATACATTTCTAAGAGTGTGTTAATAGGAACTCCACCTCTAACCTCTCCTTCACCTTCAAATATTAGTTTATTTCCAGCACCAAAGGCCTGCTCAGCCATACTGCCACTTAAGGAAACATGTTCCCTTGCTTACTTCAGACTGTTTATGTTACTTCATGGGAATAAAATGAACAGTTGGCAATGAAAGACTTCAGATGGCCTTTCTTCCATGATTGTTGTTTATAGAAGACAGTTTACTGAGCATATTTTATTTTCCAGCAGAGCAAACCATAGTTTATACCAGTGTACCCAAGCTAGTTATTGCTATCAGAGAAGAGCTTTTTGTTTGGAGGTGTTTTGTGTTGGATGAAGGAGTTTGTTTGTTATTGTTCAAAGGATATAGTCAGCATTTAATCCCCTTGTCAAATTGGCTCTGAACTAGTGGCTTCCTCAAACATTCTAGAGGACTAAGAGTCAACCACTTTGGCGGTGGCCTACAATCACATAGGCCAGAATGGATAAGGACAACGATTTCCTTCCTTCAGGGAAAATAGAAAATTGTATACATCAGTCTGAAACGTCATGATCGCCACAGTCTGGACGGAGTATGTATATTCTCCGTGTGATCGCGTGGGTTTTCTCCAGGTGCTCCGGTTTCCTCCCACACTCCAAAGACATACAGGTTTGTAGATTAATTGGCTGCTGTAAATTGCAAATTGTCTCAAGTATGTATGATAGTGCTAGTATACGAGGTTATCGCTGGTCGGTATGTATGGGCCAAAGGGTCTGTTTCCGCGTTGTGTCTCTAGTCTTCCTTTCCCACTCCAGACGTTTCCTTTCCCACTCCAGACATCCATCCACTCTCACACCCTTCTGGGAAACGAATTACAATTTCCCAAATTATTTTCTTGATCTTTATACCTGGCACACACAGCTATGCTTTTAGATACAAGCTAGGGTCTCACCAATGATAAGATAATAATGATGGGCCATGTTCACATTCTTAGAAGCATAGGCACTACTTTTATGAATGCTTTAAATAAATCTGTCAGCTCCAACCTCCATGGTCATCAGTGCTCAAAGAAAATTGCATTCTTGCCAGCCTAGATATGATGTACTGTAGCTACTGTGTCTTGGAGTGCAATCTGTGGTAAAAGGATTGTGGATTTTTCTATGGATGTCGACCTGGGAACGTCTTTAAAAGTTAAATTTTTTTAAAGCGCTCATCTACGTTTGAGAATTTAGTTCCCAAGAGCCATGTTGTTACTTACCGGGAATAGCACGATGGGGACAGTCAGTGTGACAGCTACCAACACAGCCACGCGAACACACACAATCAGGATATCAAATTGGTAGACTCTAGTGTAGGTATGCAGCAATTCAGTCTCAACTTGTCCTGTGCAGAGAAATAAAACACCATCACAATTAATTTGGTCTGCATCTGGAGGGCAATAAACACTCAATTTTACTTCGGAGTCACGTGAGTGACTACGTGAAGAACCCCGCCAGGACGCATGCGTGTCATATCGCTACACGCATTGCAACGAGTCACAGCAGGGGGAACGACGTTCCCCTTAGCGGCAGAATTTGAAAGCCGGGAACAGCAGGTAAGGGGACTCTGCGTTCCTTCCACTTACCTTACAGGTGGAGACATGGACCAGATCCACGAAGGCTGCGAAAAAGCTGGCGGGGGAGAACCGCGGAGTTGCGGGCAGCCAGCAGCAGCAGCCAACGGCACGCCAATCTCCCGAAATGGGAACAGCTGTGCCCGACTTCGCTCCCGCACCGGCCACGACCGGGCGGTAAAGCGAAGCAAAAAACTAACAGAGTCGTTAACTCCGATGAGTCCGACTCTGAATAGCCGCGAGCGGCCAGTGCCCGTGAGCATTGGAGCGGCTGGGAGTGGGGAACAAGAGCAGCCGCGACGGCCAGTGCCCGTGAGCATTGGAGCCGGTTGGAGCGGCTGCAGGAACTGGAGCAGGAGCGGCTTCAGGAGCAGCCGCGATGACCAGTGCCCGTGAGCATTGGAGCCGGTTGGAGCGGCTGGGAGTGGGGAACAAGAGCAGCCGCGACGGCCAGTGCCCGTGAGCATAGGAGCCGGTTGGAGCGGCTGCAGGAACTGGAGCAGGAGCGGCTTCAGGAGCAGCCGCGACGACCAGTGCCCGTGAGCATTGGAGCCGGTTGGAGCGGCTGCAGAAACTGGAGCAGCCACGAGTGGCCAGTGCCCGAGAGCATTGGAGCCAGTTGGAGCGGCTGTTGGAGCAAATACTCCAAAGTGACAGGCTCCGGGAGATGGAGACTAGTCACAGTGGACAGCTAGTAAGTCCTACAGCAGTACCTATTGTAGGGCTGCACAGTGTTTCTCCCTCATCAGAGGGGAGTACAGGGGGTCAATTCTGGACTGACCCTGAAGAGGGGTGCAGAACATACCCCTAGTGCACATGGGGTGCAAGAAAACCTATTGGATATGGTGTCCCAGTTTATTCAACCCGACCAAACTGGCCAAAACCTGGAACCTAAAATAGCTGCAAGTATCAACTACTTGCCATTCAACCAGCTATAAGGACAGGCATTATTGGACACCACAGCAAGACACTTACCACCAGGGAACTGCAAAACACTGAATGTTCCCAGTGTCAACCAGTGTATTTGAAAACATGGCGGAGCCTCAATCAGAGCCAGGGACTTGAAACTACAGAAAGTTCTGAAAGTCCTAACAGCGGGAATTACGGTTTTCGCCCGCACAATAAACAAAAAAGACATGACACAAGATCACCAGGATGCACTGGCTTTATTTTGCAACTACCAATACGAGTAAACAGCATTAGGAAGAAGTGCCATCCAACCGGCTTTAGACCTTAATTTGCAGGCCTATGCAAACCTGCAACCTCCAAACCACCAATATTACTATTTGGAGGCAACTTATCAAAACAGGTAAAAGAACTTGACGAAGAGGGTAAAACCCTGGGGCTCATTAAAGCAACGTCTAAAAACTACTTCGGCCAGAAAAAGCACCCCTACGCACCACCAGTCGGACAAGACAAACTGGTGAAAGCTCAAAGGCCAGGAACACTCAACATCGGTCTTTTTAGGCCATGGCCCAGAACGGCCTTCCTGGGGAATGCGCTAACCCTCAACACCGACCCAACTACAGATCCAGACACCGGCGCCTCAACGTCCACGGAGGATGCCGAAAAAGTAACAAACCTACCAATAGTAACCATGGAGGTAGGTGGGTCTGGTTCCTTACGAGGTTGGTGGGAGATTACAATTCTATCTGGATGCATGGAATAAATTAACTACCGACACTTATATTTTCAGAAGTATAGGGTTATACCATAGAATTTATACAAAAACATAATCCTCCAGTTCAGCATGTACTGAACCGAATGTTCGTGCTTACAGGCAAAGAAAAATAAAAGCGCATGCTGAACTACAGTGGCCATATAAAAAAGGAGTAATGGAGGAAACCCAACACGAATCACAGGAATTCGTGTCCAAAATCTTTATCGTAAACAAGATGGTGGTTGCCGCATCATCATAGATTTGACTCATTTGAATACTTTCGTACTATATATTCATTACTAGATGGAAACCTTTATTACTGCTAAGCAATTGATTTCCTAGGTTACTACATGGCAAGCATCGTTTTAAAAGATGCTTACTATACAGTACCCATTAGAGGTGACCACAGATGTTATTTAACACAATGGATCATCTGGGGTTCACCCTTAACTCAGTTCACATGTCAGTGACTTTGCCGAAAGAAAAGGTTACAGCCTTAATGGAGGCTTGCAGCAAAATCATTGACATCACAAAACCATCCATCAGACTGGTAGCAAGAATAATTGGCATAATAGTGGCTGCGTTTCCAGCCACACAAATCGGACCTTTACATTATCAAAAATTACAGAGGGCTAAAATACGAGCACTCAAAAATTATGGTGGTCATTTTGACAGACCTATGAAGCTACCAACAGAGGCCATAATGGAACTAAAATGGTGGAAAGATAACATTAGGCATTGTTCCTATCCAAACATTATCAGCTACCCATCTATGGAACTACAAACTGATGCCAGTGCACTTGGATGGGGTGCTACCAATTCCATCTCCAGCTGTGGGGGAGATGGAATGCACAGGAGGCATCATTATTACAAACACTGGGCATAAACTACCTGGGAATGTTAAGTGCATTCCATGGCCTTAAGTCATATTGTTCTGGGTTATATCACCAGTATGTTAGACTACAAATTGACAACACCACCGTGGTAGCATATATCAACCATATGGGTGGAAACAAATCGACATTATGTGACAATCTGGCCAACACAATTTGGCAATAGTGTATCCAGAGAGAGATATTTGGATATCAGCTACCTACTACAATCTACAGCTATGGAGAAGAACGGTTTGGGGTGAGTAAAGGGAGAGGTGGAAATAAATTACCAACACCAATCAAGTCCAGGAGGCAGCAGGAGATCGAGAGGCTAATCAGAGAGAGGAGACAGTTGAAAAAGCAATGGAAAAAAGCAACTGAGGCAGAGAGAGAAGGTCTCATGCTACTCCAAGAGGACATCTAGAGCCGATTGGCAACCTTGCGAAAAGCAGAGAACTTGAGGAAACTTCGCAAGAAGAAAGAACACACAAGAACACGGTTCTACAAAGACCCTTTCAAGTTCATCAAAGACCTCTTCGCAAAGGAAAAAAGTGGAACTTTGAAAACATCAAAACGGGAGTTGGAGGAACACCTGGAAAAGGCCCACCAAGACACGAAAAGGCATGAGCAGTTAGTCATCCCACATGACATCCCGCCTATTCAACCACCTGAATTCAACCTGGACACCAGCCCTCCAAGATGGAAAGAGGTAGAGAACACTGTCCGGCGAGCAAGAGCAGCATCAGCTCCGGGGCCAAACGGAGTACCATACAAGCTCTACAAGAACGCACCGGATGTGTTACGCTTTCTATGGAAGCTCATGAGGGTGGTGTGGAAGAAGCAAACAATACCTAAGGCGTGGCGAAGGGCCGGCGGCGTGCTAATACCTAAAGAAAAGGATGCGTCAGACATCAGCCAATTCCGGCCAATATGTCTCCTCAACGTCGAGGGAAAAATCTTTTTCAGCATTGTATCACAAAGGCTGTCCACCTATCTGGTAACAAACAAGTACATTGATACATCTGTACAGAAAGCAGGAATTCCAGGATTTTCGGGCTGCTTGGAGCATACAAGCATGATCTGGCACCAGATCCAAGCAGCTAAGAAGGAGAGGAGAGACCTACATGTGATCTTCCTCGATCTGGCCAATGCATTTGGTTCAGTTCCCCATGAACTCCTTTGGGAATCTTTTGCCTTTTTCCATGTACCAGAGCTCATCACCACACTGGTCAAGAGCTATTTCCAAGACCTGCAGCTGTGCTTCACAACAGCTGACTTTAGTACAACATGGCAGCGCTTGGAAGTAGGCATCATGGCAGGCTGCACAGTCTCACCCTTGGCCTTTACAATGGCCATGGAAGTCATCATCAGGGCCTCAAAATGGGTGGTGGGCGGTGAACGAACCAGGGCTGGGCTCCGTCTGCCACCCATCAGGGCATACATGGACGACATGACCACACTAACCACTACTGCAGCATGCACCAAGCGGCTACTTGGAAAGCTGCAGGAGAACATCAAGTGGGCCCGAATGAAGATCAAACCAAGTAAATCTCGAAGCATCTCCATAGTCAAGGGGGTGCTTAGAGACACAAGGTTCTGTATCGGTGACGACCCAATACCAACAGTGTCTGAACAGCCAGTTAAAAGCCTGGGCAGATGGTACAACGTAAGTCTCAAGGACAAAGAGCAGGTGCAACAACTAAGGCAAGAAATTGTCAATGGCCTGGAGAACATCAATCAGACCCTACTGCCTGGGAAACTGAAGCTCTGGTGCCTACAGTTTGGACTCCTTCCTCGGACAATGTGGCCACTGACCATTTATGAAGCCCCAATAACAACTGTGGAGAAGATGGAGCGAACCATAACTTCATACGCGAAGAAATGGCTCGGGGTCCCACGATGTCTAACTAACATCGGCCTATATGGCAAAAGGGTCCTGGAACTACCTCTCACTAGTCTAACAGAGGAATACAAGTGTTCTAAAGTAAGACTCCAGATGACACTGAGGGACTCTAGAGACAAGATCATCAGTGCTGTTGCGCCGCCCCTAGTAACTGGCCGGAAGTGGACACCATCTGATGCAGTACAGCAAGCTTCATCAGCCCTGAGACACAAAGACATCGTGGGGCAAGTCCAGCAGGGAAGAGGAGGCTTTGGCCTTACGACAAGTAAACCAACTTGGCGAAAGGCCACAACATCAGAGCGGAGGACATTGGTGGTCGAGGAGGTGCGGCGACAGGAGGAGGCCGCAAGAAGTGCAAAGGCGGTCTCTCTTGCCAAACAGGGGCAATGGATGCAGTGGGAAGGTGTGGAGCGGAGGAAGATCAGCTGGAAAGAACTATGGGAAATGGAAGCAAGCAAGATCAGCTTCATCATCAGAGCGACTTATGACGTGCTTCCATCACCAAAGAACCTCCATCAGTGGTACGGCGAGGATCCAAACTGTGCCCTCTGCCCAACTCCAGCGACCCTCAAACACATCATGGTAGGCTGCAAGACCAGCCTCACGCAAGGGAGATACACGTGGCGGCATAATCAGGTACTAAAAAGCCTGGCATCAGCCCTTGAGAACAGGCGGTGTGCGACCAACTCCTTGCCTCCGAGAGCAAGCAACCCCCCCCCCCCTAAGGGCAACAACCTTTGTCCGAGAAGGAGAGAAAACATCTAAACATCCTTCCACCAGATCAGGAGAAGGAAACCTATGCAGGGCCCGCGACTGGAGGATGCTGGCGGACATCGGCCGACAACTAGTTTTTCCACCTGAAATTGCTTCCACCAACCTCAGGCCAGACTTGGTGTTCTAGTCCCCTTCACAGAAGACTGCTTACATCATAGAGCTCACAGTTCCATGGGAGAACTCTGTTGAGGAGGCCTATGAGCGTAAGAAGCTGCGTTACGCAGAGCTTGCAGCAGAGGCAACGCAGCGTGGCTGGAACACCAAAGTCTATCCAGTTGAAGTGGGATGCAGAGGATTTGTTGCGTCATCTACCATCAGACTGCTGAAGGAGCTTGGAATCCACGGTCAGGCTCTGCGGAAGACCATAAGATCACTCTCAGAGGCGGCTGAAAGAAGCAGCCGGTGGATTTGGCTCAAGCGGAAAGACCCATGCTGGGCCCCAAGTATTTCAGGGTGAATCTTTGGGACGGTTTGACACGGGACACGCGCTGAGGGCTGATCATCCTGCAGCGGGCCGCCCTTGTGGAGGGTGTATAGTGTTAAAAGGCCGAAACACCCAGTGATGCAAGGGTACACTACTGATGATGTGTCCTGTGCCCAACTGTCCTGAAGGTTACCCAGGCCAAGATATACGTATCCACTCCCCCCCCCCCCCCGCCCCCCCACCGATGTTGAGCGTCTACCACTCTCAACAATCAACGAATGTCGTGAAATGCTCCCCACCTATTGGCACAAGGGACTTCTTAACATCTTGTCCTGTGTATTTGATTCTTCTTACCAGGTAAACTAAATTTTGTGGCAGACAACAGGTCACGCAAATTCAATGAAAACACTGAATGGATGTTAGTTAAAAATGTATTTGCTGAAATTACAGCACGGTATGGAATACCAGATATCGACCTATTCGCATCCAGGCTCACACCAGCTATCGAATTATGTTCATGGGAACCAGAACCTGGGGCAGTGGCAACAGATGCATTTTCGCTGCATTGGGGGATTGTTTATTTATGCATTCCCTCCTTTCTGCCTCATCAGTCGGGTATTTAGGAATATACAGCAAGACTCCGCGTCTGGTATTTTGATAGTACCCGATTGGCCTACTCAACCATGGGTCCCGGTGATACTCGACATGGTATTGGAACCATGCATCACCATCCATCATAGACCTAATTTACTGGTTCATCCCGCAACAAGGGGAAGTTACCCATGTCATAATTATATAAACCTATTAATTTGTAGAGTTTGAAAGCACCTCTACTACACCTGGGACTGACGGACCGAACAGTGGATATTATTTCAGCGGCCCACAGACAGTCCACCAAAAAACAGTACTTGGTGTCATCAAGAAATGGGAAGTACTGTCACAACAATAAACATCACCCACAGATCTATGAACAACCTGTCTGTTCTGGAATTCCTGGCAAGCCTCCATTACGATGAGAGGCTCAGTCATAGTGCCATCAACTGCGCCAGAAGTGCTCTGTCAACATACCTGTGGCAAGGAACAGAGCGGCATTCTGTTGGGACACACCCTGGTAACCAAACTCATGAGGGGCATTTTAATGTTAATCCCCCAAGAACCAGGTACTCCCAAATATGGGATGTGAGCATTGTACTGACCATGTTAAGAAACTGGTCTCCAGCTACAGCTCTGTCCCTACAGAAACTGACTATGAAAACAGTCATGCTGATGGCCTTGGTCACGGCACAAAGGGTCCAGTCACTACAGAAACTAAGGCTGGACAACATGACTATTTCAACTGGAAATTTAACTTTTCACATCAATGAATTAGTCAAACAGAACAGACAGGGGTCAGCAGGCCTAAAAACAGAATTCAGGGCCTACCCGACAGATGATCGTCTCTGTATTGTAACACACTTACTATTATATATGGAGTATACTAAGATCATCAGAGGGAAAGAAATGTCACTTTTAATCAGCTACAAACAGCCACTCAAAACAGTGACAGTCCAGACCATCTCTAGATGGCTAAAACAGGTCCTAATAAAGGCTGGAGTAGACACTAGCATTTTAAATCTCACTCCACCAGGGCTGCAGCTACATCGGCAGCTATGAAGTTGGATGTTCCTATGGACCAAATCCTCAAGACAGCAGGATGGCCAACAGAGAAAACTTTCCAACGATTTTATAACAAACCAGTCATTGAACCTGGAACATTTGCAGAAACAATTTTAAGTTCTGTAATATAATTTACCCCATAAATAGGGGCAATAATTTGGTGTTAATATATTTATCGTTGGGTTTTCAATATCGTATTGATGTCTAATGATGTTAACACTATTCTCCCCATAATCAAGGCAGATGTGATGCATGGACTCGTTTCCACGGCATGAAATCACAGAGCTTTAAAATCTTCACGTAGTCACTCACGTGACTCCGAAGTAAAATAGTAAGATTAAACGAGAACTTACCAGTTTGAAGTTTGATCGTTATTTTATGAGGAGTAACGTTGAGGGATTACGTGCCCTCCGCTCCCACCCTTGATCATATACTCAACTGGTATCTCTTCTCTAATCTTACTATGTTTAGTCATTACAGTTATCTGTGATTTCACACCGCTGCTTTGAAGAATGACACGCATGCGTCCTGGCGGGGTTCTTCACGTAATCCCTCAACGTTACTCCTCATAAAATAACGATCAAACTTCAAACTGGTAAGTTCTCGTTTAATCTTACTATTTTGTTAATCTACAACTGAAATATTCAACATTTACTTTAGCTGAGATAAAGACACTTCGGTTCATCAAGTCCATGCCAACCATTGATTATCCCTACACACTAAGGGCGATTTACAGAGGCCAATTAACCTACAAGCCCACAAGTCTTTGGGATATGGGAGGAAACCCGAGCACCCAGAGGAAACCCATGCGGTCACTCAATGAAACTCCACATAGACAGCGCCCAAGGTTAGGATCAAATGCAGTATTCTCGTGCAGCGAGTCAACAACTCCACCAGCTGCACACTATGCTGCTGTTGTGCTGGCATTAAATTGATTGAAACACTAAAACTAAATATCATCAACGTCGCTGCATGTAAAAATAATCAAAGATGATCAAAAGCAACACCGCAGATTTTACTTCAGTGCTGCTTGCAATCTTACTCACCAAGAAAGGTCAGGTAGCCAAATAAAGCGGCCAGTAGGTACATGATGAGCATTGCAGTAATCGACACGTTGGAGACATGTTGCATTTTCTTTTGCGATCGACTGAAAAACAAAACAGATTTTTTTTCTTCAATGTATACCATGATACAAAATAAAAGATTCCTGTTCCAGGGACCTACAACTAGCTATTCCCCGAAAAGATTAGTTTAGTTTAGAGATACAGAGTGAAAACAGGCCCTTTGGCCCACCGAGTCCACACCGACCATCACCCACCTGTACACTAGTTTTATGTTATCCAAGTTTCCCGCCTACTCCCTACACATCAGAGGAATTATAAGAGGTCAATTAACCTAGAAACCTGCACATTTTTGGGATGTGGTTATTTACCGAACAGCTGTTGGAGGAACTCCAAATGCAAATTAAGGGTGATAATATCATCTCCGCAGTAAATTGGCAATAAGAAGATTTAACTTCCTCAAGAGTGGTATAGAGGAAACTAGTGAGGAAGTTGCAATGGCTGGAAAATTATAGTTACGAGGAAAGATTGGCTAGGCTGTGCTCGCTTCCTTTGGAACAGAGGAACGATCATATTCGATTTTATATAACAGCGAGAGGTTTAGATTGGCCAATGTGTTTGGCAGAAGGGTCCATAACCAGGGTGCGCAAATTGAAAGTTATTGGTAGACGGATGAAAGGAGAGCTAAGAAAAAAAAACTCATCAAGAAGCAGAGCTTGTATAGAAGCAGAAACTCACAATGATATTTTACCATGTGGCATTGTAAGTAGCCAAGCAATGAACTGATGAGGGAACTCAGCAGGGCAGGTGGCATCTGTGGAGGGAAATGGACAAACAGCTCTTCAGGTCTGGACCCATCTTTAGAGAGAGGGTTTATGACCCAAAATTTTCTGTCCATTGCCTCCACAGATGCTGCGTGACCTGCTGAGATCCTCTAGCACCTTGTATCTTGCATAAGATCCCAGCATCCGTAGCCTCTTGCATCCCTGAGGAAAGTAGCCATTTTGGCCCGTCGAGTCTATGCTGGCTCACAGAGCAGTCATATTCCTCCACTAATTTCCCCCATTACCTATTCTTGCAACATTGCCAACAACTTCACTGGGTTCTATCTGTCAGCTACATACTCAGGGCAACTTACAATGGCCTATTGGCCTACCAATCCACCCGTTTTCTGGGATGTGGGCAGAAACCAGGGTACAGAGGAACCCCATGTGGTCAGAGAAAGAACATGCAAAGTGTGTCACAGACACTAGTTGGGTCAGGCTTGAACCCTGGTCACTGGCACTGTGAAGCTCCACTCTATTAGCTGCACCACCCTACCAGACAACTTGGATGAACACTTAAAGGGGGATAGCCTGCAGGGCCACAGAGCAACTGGTGAGAGGTGGGATTAGTACTATTTTCTTCCCAGACATTATCAGGCAACTGAAACATCCTATTACCAACTAGAGAGCGGTCTGACTACCCATCCACCTCATTAGAGACACTCGGACTATCTTATATCAGATTTTACTAGGCTTTATCTGGCACTAAACATCCTTCCCTTTCTTCCGTATCTGTACACTGTGGATGGCTTGATTGTGATCATGTCATAGAAACATAGAAACATAGAAACTAGGTGCAGGAGTAGGCCATTCGGCCCTTCGAGCCTGCACCGCCATTCGATATGATCATGGCTGATCATCCAACTCAGTATCCCATCCCTGCCTTCTCTCCATACCCTCTGATCCCTTTAGCCACAAGGGCCACATCTAACTCCCTCTTAAATATAGCCAATGAACTGGCCTCAACTACCTTCTGTGGCAGAGAATTCCACAGATTCACCACTCTCTGTGTAAAAAAAGATTTTCTCATCTCGGTCCTAAAAGACTTCCCTCTTATCCTTAAACTGTGACCCCTAGTTCTGGACTTCCCCAACATCGGGAATAATCTTCCTGCATCTAGCCTGTCCACCCCTTAAGAATTCTGTAAGTTTCTATAAGATCCCCCCTCAATCTTCTAAATTCTAGCATGTACAAGCCGAGTCTATCCAGTCTTTCTTCATATGAAAGTCCTGCCATCCCAGGAATCAGTCTGGTGAACCTTCTCTGTACTCCCTCTATGGCAAGAATGTCTTTCCTCAGATTAGGAGACCAAAACTGTACGCAATACTCCAGGTGTGGTCTCACCAAGACCCTGTACAACTGCAGCAGAACCTCCCTGCTCTTATACTCAAATCCTTTTGCTATGAATGCTAACATACCATTTGCTTTCTTCACTGCCTGCTGCACCTGCATTCCTACTTTCAATGACTGGTGTACAATGACACCCAGGTCTCGTTGCATCTCCCCTTTTCCTAATCGGCCACCATTCAGATAATAGTCTACTTTCCTGTTTTTGCCACCAAAGTGGATAACCTCACATTTATCCACATTATACTGCATCTGCCATGCATTTGCCCACTCACCCAACCTATCCAAGTCACCTTGCAGCCTCCTAGCATCCTCCTCACAGCTAACACTGCCCCCCAGCTTCGTGTCATCCGCAAACTTGGAGATGTTGCATTCAATTCCCTCATCCACATCATTAATATATATTGTAAATAGCTGGGGTCTCAGCACTGAGCCTTGCGGTACCCCACTAGTCACTGCCTGCCAGTCTGAAAAGGACCCGTTTACTCCTACTCTTTGCTTCCTGTCTGCCAGCCAGTTCTCTATCCACATTAATACCGAACCCCCAATACCATGTGCTTTAAGTTTGTATACTAATCTCTTATGTGGGACCTTGTCGAAAGCCTTCTGAAAGTCCAGATATAACACATCCACTAGTTCTCCCTTATCCACTGTACTAGTTACATCCTCGAAAAATTCTATACGATTCGTCAGACATGATTTACCTTTCATAAATCCATGCTGACGTTGTCCAATGAATTCACCACTTTCCAAATGTGCTGCTATCCCATCTTTAATAACTGACTCGAGAATTTTCCCCACCACCGATGTTAGACTAACTGGTCTGTAATTCCCTGTTTTCTCTCTCCCTCCCTTTTTAAAAAGTGGGGTTACATTAGCTACCCTCCAATCCTCAGGAACTACTCCAGAATCTAAAGAGTTTTGAAAAATTATCACTAATGCATCCACTATTTCTGCAGCTACTTCCTTAAGTACTCTGGGATGCAACTTATCTGGCCCTGGGGATTTATCGGCCTTTAATCCATTCAATTTACCTAACACCACTTCCCGGCTAACGTGTACAGTCTTTACGCTGAATGGATAGCACGCACCAGAAAAGTTTTCCACTGTACCTCAGTACAATAAACTAAACTTAGACTTGCATGAACACAATGATCTGAATGGGCTCCAGTTAATTTCTTAAAACAAAAGCAGAAACAATTAATGCACGTTAACCTTCCTTTAATTTTTTTGTGCAGTTTTACTGGGCACCTTTACAATTATGTTATGTCACAATCCTAAAAACATCTGCAATTACGTCCTTACTCTTTAAGCTCACTGTAGATTGGGAGCACTTCAGGGTGACACACAAACGCAAAGGCCAAGATGGGAATGGTGTAGGCAGTCTAAAAAATAAGAAAGAAGTCGCATCAAATAGTCATCCGGCACCAATTTCTTCTTAAATATCTTAAAAACAAATTTTCCTTAAATACTATTAACCTTTGGAATACCTGTGAGTTGAATATAAAGTATTTTGGTTTGCACATGTCATCTACATCATGAGCATCATGACTGAAGCCATTAGTGTAGGTGTGAGAATCAACTTCGGTGTGTCCATTGACTAAGGGCATCTTGAAGTCTACATCTTCGTTGGTGGATCTGTTGAGCGCCATTGGATGCATTGCTCCCATATGCCCTGTAGTATTTTCCAGCGAGGTCAGATTTCCTGAATAGTGTCCGGGCAATGGGCAGGGGATCTCAGATCTCTTGTATATTACCTAGAAGAATGTATTAATAGCTTTATCATAGAAAGTTAACACTTTGTGCAAACAGTGCATAACTAGTATGCAGAACAATTCTTCATACTGCAAGACAGAGGGAAACTACCCACTCAAACAGTCTGAACATGTCGGAGTGTGCTAATGGCTAGTTGGCAAGGCCACAGAGAACCTCCAGACAGATGCAATGCGCATGGCAATGGGTTATAGAATTCTGGGCCTGTGCACTGCAAAATGGATGTCCAGAATGTGCTGGAGGTCGGATGTACTGGAGGTCAGATATGAATGCACCCAACCTCTCTCTCCACCTCTGAACTGAGTGCAAGGGTGTTTTTTTAAGTTGCTGAGCTGAGGGGGCTGGTTATAGTTTGTAAATGGACCCTCAGCTTGGCACGAGCAACATGTGCCATGCTATGCATTCATTTCAATGAATCGAGCCTTCATTTAAAAGATAAGATGCAGCAAGATTTATATTTCAATGCAAATATATGTTTTAAATTAATTAAATTAATTAATTAATGCTCCACCATTCGATCATGACTGACCTATATTTCTCTCTGAACCCCATTTTCCTGTCCTCTCCCTGTAACGTTTTGGCACCCTTACTAACAAGAGCCTATCAATTCCCAGTGATAACTGCCCAACAGTTTTCTGCTCTAGTACAAATGTGGGGCTGAATGAACATTAGCAGCAGTTAAAAGTGACACCGTGCCGTAACGAAACATTAACAGCCACTTATGATCTTCGCTTATCAGAACGTTACATTCCTCTGCCTGGGACACTCAGATGCGAAGATGAGTTTGGATTATCTCTATCTCATATTCCAACTTATAGATAAATGTATTTTCTGGAGAAAAAAAATCTTTGTATGGGGATAAATATGCAAATTGATTGATTAGTCTGCGTTCTAACACAAAACTTGCTGTTGTACTGACAATTGCTATATAGCCTGCCCATACTCACAACGCCAACAAAGAAGACCATACAAGAAAGAGAAAATCCACTCGTGTATCCAAGGTACCCTGTTCAGAAGATGGAAACTATTAGTTAATTAAACAATGTGGTTTGGTTTGATAACATGGATAACCATATTTTAAATCAACATTACATAATCAACATTTTCCTCGCATTTATGACCAGTAAATAAAATGCATATTGTTTCCCTGTGCTTCGGATAAGTCACATTAACTGAAATTATATTGAATTTGTAACAGGCAGAAAACCCTTCTGGTCCAACCAGGCATCAATTCCCCACGTGGACTTCCATTGATTCTCATCGGCATTACCTTACATTCCCTTTTCCTTCCTAAACTTACCTAGCGTCCCCTGAAATTCATTCACACCATTGCCTTCAATCACTGTATGGATAAATCACTTCCTTCTGGATTCTCTATTTTATTTCTTAACAATTGGGTGGCACATGGCACAGCGGTAGAGTTGCTGCCTTACAGCGTTGGAGAACTGCGCTCGATCCTGACTATGAGTGCTGTCTGGAGTTTGTACGTTCTCCGTGTATGTGGGTTTTCTCTGGGTGCTTGGGTTTCACATTCCAAAGATGTAGAGGTTTGCAAGGTAATTGGCTTTGGTAAAATTGTAAATTGTCCCTAGTGTGTACGATAGTGTTAGTGTACGGGGTGATCGCTGGTCAGCATGGACTCGGTGGGCTTAAGGGCCTGTTTCCACGCTGTATCTCTAAAGTCTAACTTATCTTAAACTAAAGACATATGACTATGCTGAGTTTCACAGACAGAAAAACACTTGCTCCATCCCTTTATTTTCCTCTCTGTCAAGATCTTTCATTGATCACCGGTTATCCTTCCCTTTTAAATAGAAAGATGATTTAATCAGTTCATCCTGTAACATACTCTGTCAATAATTATTTTCATTCTAAGAAAGTTGGTCATTAAAAATATGGATTTTGGTACCTAATTTGAAGTGGAACAAAATGCAGCAATGATTTAATCTCTGAACTCCGCCACTGCTAGTTTGTTGAGGGGTTATTATCAGTAAGATCTTAATCATCAAATGTCGACATGATATCATTTAGGAAGTCGTAATTTTTGATTGCCGTACAAGGGAAAGACAATACTTGTGATAACATGAAGATAAGATTTTAATGTCACACAGCAGAAAAAACGCAAATTGTTTTTTGAAATGGTGGAGAAACATCGTACTCTATTTCACAAGATGCTGACAGATCAATTTAACACTTGTTGCAATACTACCAACACATTCTGCAGAATCAAACCTTGCTGCATTACCACTAGACTAGCTGGTGTATCAGAAAAATGGCTTACCTAGATTTTTCAAAAAAGTCAGGGGCAGGATGATGCACAGTGAAACAATGACAACAAGGTAATTGCCATTTGTATACCAGAGTCTGAAAGGGACATTATTATATCATTATAAACTTCCTGCATATAAATAAAAACATTTCATCTATCAAATCCTTATTTACATTTTTCCTGCAAAAAAATGTCAGATCAAAGACCAACTTAAGGCCCCCTGGATCCTCAGACGATAAACATGCAGGAAATGACCGTATATTCAGTGGAATGGGCCTGCTTAGGTTAGTGGGCTCGGGCAGCCAAACCGACACTGTGAAGAAAAGGAATAGGTGATGTTTCAGGTCCAGACCCTTTTTCAGATCCGAAACGTCACCTATTCCTTTACGCCAGAGATGCTGTCTGACCCATGGAGTTATTCCAGCTATCTTCGGTTTAAACCAGCACCTGCAGTTAATTCCGACAGAAGGAGACACTGTTGTCAGGATTGTGGGAGCCTCAGTCTTTGCAGATAATCCAGTAGGTCAGCTGAGTTTGTTTGAGCTTGTTGGGTTGGGATTTGTACAGGAAGCCAGCCAAGTGTAGAAACCACACAAGAATGAAGCAGTGGACAGCATATAGACAAGAATAACACTATTCTCTGCAGGGTGAAGCAGGAATCCAGAAGGATGTGCTGCCTCTCCTAAGCTAGAATTCAGGATACTCCTGTGGCACAGTGCTTGCTGCCTGACAGTGCCAGAAACCCGAGTTCGATCCTGACTACAGGTGCTCTCTGTGTTGAGTTTGTACGTTCTCTCCGGGATCGTGTGGGTTTCATCCGGTTTACGCCCACATTCCAAAAACATGTAGTATCGTAGGTTAATTGGATTTTGTAACTTGCCTCTCATGTGTAGGGCGCTGTACTATTCCATGTATGGTACTGCATTTGAAAATCATTTATAGCAAAATCTTTCTCATTTTTAAGCCAAGATACATACCCACGGATCTCTTCAATTCCCATAAATGCACGAATAACTTCCGGTAGTTCATATTTCACAATGAATAGATAACTTGACATGGCTGTAATAGGAATTGTTTTATCAGTATACAATACATTTAATTCAATTTCAGCAAAAATAAAAAAGAGTGCCAAGCAGTTTAAGAATTGCAGGATAATTTTGGTCTACTTTGTAGGGGCAAAGAGTAGTATTTTCATAGTATATTCCTGCTGCATTCTGCTACTTTGTGGAAAATTCAATGTGCAGCATTATTTTCTTAACGGAGAGGATTGGGACATACTCATCTGAGGCAGAGCAGCATCTTACTGCCATTAAAGGGAGAATACCTTCAGGGAGAAGAAAAAGAGTTCTAAAATAGCCAAAAGCAAGAAAATAAATATATACTGGGGGATCTCTGAAAGACACAGTCATGTTTAATGCATAAGATAATCACACATCAACCTGGTAATTCCCACGTGATTCAGAATTCCTGGGGCAGGATTATATTTGTAAGTAATTGCATAAAATTCCCTGAGGGTTGGTGCAATGGAATGTCAAACACACTGAAACAATGGAACAGACGTTTTATTTTTTTAGACTCAGGCCCACAGGAATTATATTGTTCTGGCTTGTGAAAAATAAGAATTAGGCAGAACAGAACACACACCGTTAAGGAAATGCGCAGAATTTTCCATCAATTGCGCGCAGAAAATCAGACACTTTGATTTAATAATGTTGGAGAATTAAGAAAATCTGTCAATTGGAATTTCAATATTGTTTAGAAATCAAAAGTGATATTTAAATAGAAATATCTGAACTCTTATTCCTGCGTTCTATTCAGTTAACTTTCAGACCTTTTCCAGAAAATTTAGGATATAGAAACTTATAGTCATTAGTAGTATAAACATAAACGGCAACAGTTTACAATATATGTTTAAAAAAAACTATATAACGTTTTAATCTAGAAAATAAACAATATCCATAAATCTAGTGGTTAGTCGGTTAAAAAAGAGAATAAACAATGTGTCTGGATAATTATTAAAAAAAACCATATCATATTGAATGTAGTTTTTTTCCAAAAAGTCAATACCTCCAATATTTTGCAATGTAATACAGCCGAAAGCTGTAATTTTCCCAGGCCACCCAAATGCTCGCTCTCCTAATTTCTCGTAAATCAAAGAGCCTATTTTAAAACAAAAAAACATTAAGTTATATGTTGTGATAATCATAATTGTATGGCTTTTATTGAGTTGGGATGTGACATGGGCGGTAATTTAAAATGAGCGACACCGAATATCTCTCACTTATGATTTTTGGCTAATATTCTTTCTACTGTTACTTCTGAAAATTAATCCACGTTACTCATTGTGGGACATTTCAATATGCCAATTAGTACAGGCAGCTAGGGTGAAATGCCACAACCATAACTCAGTTTATGTTGTTAAATGCCTTCTGTAACATTCAGTAAGGCACCCACATACCTCCTTCTTTTGCAGTCTTTAGTAAGAGGTGAACAGAATACAGGGATAAAATTGCCACTGCAACTAATAGGATCCTGTAAAAGCAAAAGAAGATTTACAAAAAATGTTCAATATTACTATGTCTCTATAAATATGGCTGATACCAAATATTATTTTCTGTAAAGCTTGTAAACAATTTACAGAGTGCTGATTTTTATTTCCTAAATGTGTTCATTGTATATAAAATGTCAGTTTAGATAGTCATTAACAATATCATCATAAGTTCATACACATAGGAGCAGGAGTAGACCATTCAGCCCATCGAGTCTGCTCTGCCCTTCGATGATGGCTGATCTATTTTTCCCTCTCAACCTCATTCTCCTGACTTTTCCCCACGGCCTTTGACACTCTTACTAATCAAGAACCTATTAATCTCATCTTTAAAAATACCCAATGACTTGGCCTCCACAGCCATCTGTGGCAATGAATTCCACAGATTCACCACCTTTGGCTAGAGAAAATCCTCATCACTATTTTAAACATGTATTCTTTTATTCCAAGGTTGTGCCCTCTGGTCCAAGATTCTTCCGCTACTGGAAACTTCCTCTCAACATCCACGCCAGCTAGGCCTTTCAACGAGATAAACATCAGCATTGCTCGTCTAAGTAACAAGAAAGTAGTCAGTAAATGTCACAGTCAGTATCTGTGCCAAGCTGAAAGTGCAGCAACTAACTGCAACACTGTCTTCTCTCTTCCCTTTCTGTCCTTCAGGACTGCGGGTTACATTATAGAAAACTAGTCAATACCAGCAGCAGCTTAGGCATCACATGCTTTCGTGAGTGTAAATGTATCTTCAAACTAGGGCATAAATTACACAGTTCAATATTGGCCATTTGATCGAACTGATGTAAAGTTTACGAAGATTCCAGACATTCCCTTTGCTAATTTAAGTGCCGAGGATTCTTAAATTACTCTCAGATCAATATTTTTGACACCAATTGAATTTGCCAACTGCATTTTTACTTACTATTTCTCTATTTTATATAATTGATCCATGAAAATAATTAGAATTTAATGTCACATTCAAATACTCCAGTTTGTCTTGACTGTTTATGGCTATATCTGGTGTTACAATGTGGACAGCATCAGATCATTATTTTACTTGGGTTCTTGCATTGACCTATATTTTAAATGAATGGCGTTTAGTTTAGTTGAGTTTAATTCAGAGATACAGTGTGGAAACAGGCCCATTGACCCATTGATTCCAAGCCAACCATCGATCACCCATACACTATTTTCATGTTAGCCCACTTTCACATCCTACACACAGGGAACAATTTACAAGCTAGTTGACCTACAAACCTGCACGTCTTTGGAGTGTGGGGGAAAACCTGAGCACCTGGAGAAAACCCACGTGGTAACAGGGAGAACATACAAACCCCGTACAGATATCACCCATGGTCAGGATCAAACCCGGGTCGCTGGCGCTGTAAGGCAGCAACTCTACCGCTGCGCCACTGTGCCATCCCACTGTGGTTGACTGATTCAATAAATCTCGAAATATTACAATATTTGTTCATATGTCATGAAAGCTGTTGATTTTCCAGTCTGTTTATGAACACCACAGAATTATTTGAAATCAGACAAATAAAATCAAAGAATAAATTATATTTGCAGAGGATTATTCAAAACCCCAACAAAACCCGGCACAATGGTGCCGCTGAGGGTGGCATGGTGGCGCAGTAGCAGAGCTGCTGCCTCACAGCGCCAGAGACCAGGGTTTGACACTGACTACAGGTGCTGTCTGCACGGGGTTTGTACGTTCTCCCTGTGACTGTGTGGGTTGTCTCTAGCATGCTTCGGTTTTCTCCCACACTCCAAAGACTCGCTGGTTTGTAGTTTAATTGACTTCTGTAAATTATCCCTAGTGTGTAGGATAAGAATGCGGGTGTCAGGGGTTATGGAGAGAAGGCAGTAAAATGGGGTTAGGAGGGAGAGATAGATCAGCCATGATTGAATGGTAGACTTGATGGGACAAATGGCCTAATCCTGCTCCTTTCATGCTGGCTCGAAGGGCTGAATGGCCTACTTCTGCACCTACTGTCTATTGACTTATGACCTTATGATTACATTAAACTTGTGCATAGATGATCGATGGTCAGCGTGAACTTGATGGTTCCACAGAGAGTGGTGAATCTGTGGCATTCTCTGCCACAGAAGGTAGTTGAGGCCAGTTCATTGGCTATATTTAAGAGGAAGTTAGATGTGGCCCTTGTGGCTAATGGAATCAGGGGGTATGGAGAGAAGGCAGGTACAGGATACTGAGTTGGATGATCAGCCATGATCATATTGAATGGTGGTGCAGGCTTGAAGGGCCGAATGGCCTACTCCTGCACCTATTTTCTATGTTTCTATGTTTCTAAAGGGCTGTTTCCATGCTGCATCGCTTAACTAAGCTAAAATTTAACACTTTACAATCGAAAGTCAAGTTTTAGTTTAGTTTAGAGATACAGTGCAGAACAGGCTCTTCAACCTACTGAGTCCGCGCCGACCAATATCATCTGCACACAAGTTCTATCGTACACACTAGGGAAAATTTACAATTTTACCAAAGCCAATTAACCTATAAACCTGTACGTCTTTGGAATGTGGTAGGAAACCGGAGCATCCAGAGAATACTCACATGGTCACCAGGGAGAACGTACAAACTCCTCACAGGCAGCACATGTAGTCAGGATTGAACCTGGGTCTCTGTAAGGTGCTGTAAGGCAGCAACTCTACCGCTGCATCACTGTGTCACCCCTCTAGTGAGTTGGATTTTTTTAAACCATGTTAAAAAACATAGAAAAATAGGTGCAGGAATAATCCATTTGGCCCTTCGAGTGAACACCCCCATTCATTATGATCATGGCTGATCATCTATAACCAGTACCCGTTCCTGTTTTTCCACCACATCCCTTGATTCCTTTAGCTGTACCTGTATGTTGTTGGTGTTTCATAATGTTTTGGTTTTGTCTAATATTTGCTGAACTGCAAAACTATAAAACCGATTTGAGAATGTTTTGATTTTCAACAAATCTATTAATTTTACACTTAAATGATTGCATATCAAATCAATAATATTTTGATCTGCTTCTAATACTTAAATTAATCACTCTGGCTGCCAATATACACTCTGAGAGTTTTGTGGAAACAGGAGATACAATGATTCATAATCATTTCATATATAGGTATTTAGAAAGACTAGTTTGGACTGACCCTGGAGTGCTCTGATATACAGTAATATAATCGTAGATCTCTTTATAGAAATGTCCATCAGCTGCTGCTGATGATCAAGAGGTGCCATCTAATATAGTGCAGGATTGCTTACTGTGCTATTTCTTATTTCCATTCCTTGCCTGTCCTGTATAGCATCTGCTCACTACTTTTCAGAAAGCGAATAACCTTCATAATACTCTAAGCAGTTCTAACCAAGAAGTATAATCTTGCCACCACCATAGTTCACACAACCCTTATATTATGAGATTTAGTCTCCAGATGCCATTGTCCTATGATGAACATTTTCTGACCAGGATCTCTCTACCCACAGAGCAAACAACAAACTATTGGAGGGCCTGAGCGGGTCAGCCAGAGGAAAACGGACACACGAGACTTTGGGTCAGATCCCTTCTGATCCATATTGTTGTCAGCTCATTCCCTTCCACAGATGCTGCCTGACTCAGTGGGATCCACCTGATTCCAGCATCTAAAGCCTCTTGTGCATCTCACTCTACCCACGGATCCTACCTGCTTAGATTAACATCATCTCGTTGTGGAGGACAGTACGTTTTTTTTAAAGAAACAAGCCTTTCGGCCCACCGAGTTCCCGTCGACCAGCGATCACCCCATACACAAGCATTATCCTACACACAAGGGACAATTTACAAATTGCAGAAGCCAATGAACCTACAAACCAGTACATTTTTGGAATGTGGGAGGAAACCAGTGCACCTGAAGAAAACCCGCACGGTTACAGGGAGAATGTACAAACTCCGTACAGACAGCACCCATAGTCAGGATCAAACCCGGGTCTCTGGCGCTGTGAGGCAGCAACTCTACCACTGCGCTACTGTGCTGCCCAAAAGGTTGAGCCCCTACCCGCTCCCACCAATATCTCAGAAACATCCCATAGTCTCGATCATCTGACAGGCAGTATGAATGCCCACGATCATCACGATGCTCTAAGTGTGGGCGGCACAGTGGCACAGCTGTAGAGTTGCTGCCTCACAGCGCTAGAGACTCCGGTTCAACTACAGGTGCTGTCTGTATGGAGTTTGTACGTTCTCCCTGCATGGGTTTTCTCCGGGTGCTCCAGAAAAGCAAAAGAGTTATTCCCTGAACTCTGGGCAATATTTATTTCTCAACCACCATCACCAAAGCAGATCATAGAGCAGAATTATCCATCTTATTTCCTACATTGACAAATTCTCCTGACATTTCCAAGTACTCTACTACCACTGAAATATGTCATGGTCATGTTTCATTGATGGAGCATTTGAACTATCATGAAATTTACTACATATTTTACTTCTTCCTAGGGACAAACTAGCACAGGTCCATGATATTCCATGACTCTACTTCTATAGGTCATCCAGTTTTACAAGTCAGAGTCATTCAGTCATACAGCCCAACTTGCCCATGATGACCAACATGAATGTGATTGTGGCGAAATAGCCTCAGAATAAAAGGACGCACCTTTAGAAAGGAGATGAGGAGGAATTTCTCTCGTCAGAGGGTGGTGAATCTATGGAATTCATTGGTACAGACGGCTGTGGAGGCCAAGTCAGTGGATATTTTTATGGCGGAGATTGTCAGATTCTTAATTAGTAAGGGTGTCAGGGGTAATGGGGAGAAGGCAAGAGAATGTGGTTAAAAGGGAAAGGTAGATTAACCATGATTGAATGGCAGAGTAGACTTGATATGAACATGCCCCATCTGCACGAGTCCCACCTGCCTGCATTTGGCCCATATTCGTCTGAACCTATCCCATCCATGTACCTGTCTATCTCTTAAGCATTGTGATAGTCCCTGCCCAATGAGTTCCAGCTGCTTTGCTTCAAGGTTTGGTCAGTGAAATAATATTCCCACTGAATCTTAGACAGAAAATTAAGGGCAATACTCACACAAAGAGAAGGATGCCAGTGTTGGCCATAGCGTAGGACAGGCCAAGGATACCACTGCCCATGATGGCATTGCTGAGGTTAAATGCTGACATTCCAAATGACGTCATCCCCGGATGCTGCAAAGAACACAATGCACAAGTCGATGCATTGCAATATCACAATTTTAAAACAAGCATGCTTTTCAACAGTTACAAGAAACAATCAACAGATTTAAAAAAAACCAGTAAGAGTGTCGGGGTGCACAGTGATGCAGGAGTAGAGTTGCTGCCTTATGGCGCCAGGTTCGATCCTGACTACGGGTACTGTCTGTATGAAGTTTGCACATTCTCCCTGCATGGGTTTTCTTTGGGAGCTCTGGTTTCCTCCCACACTACAAAGATGTACAGGTTTGAAATTGGCTTGGTAAAATTGTAAATTGTACCTAGTGTGTGGAGGATAAGTGTTAGTGTGCGGGGATCGCTGGTGGCGCGTTTGTAACATTCTCTCCATGAACTGCGAGGGTTTGCTTCGGATTCCTCCCACACTCCAAAGACGTACAGGTTTGTAGGTTAATTGGCTTTGGTAGGAAATGGTAAATCGTCCCTAGTGTTAGTGCGCGGGGATAGTTGGTGGGTACGGACTCGGTGGGTTGAAGGGCCTGTTTCTGCGGTGTATATCTAAACTAAATTAAAACTAAACTAGAAGTACTTGGAAGTGTGACAGATGTAGTTACTCACACATTCTTCCTGAAATTCTTCATATTTTGTTTTCCTTAAATATTCACTCGTTAAAAACCTCTGACTTTCAGCGTCGTCTTCTTCAGCAAATTGACTGGGATTAGGAAGCAAATCAAAGTAAGGCAATGGCATGCTGGAATTTCAGGCAAATTGCAGGAAGTAAAATCAACACTAAATGGTCCCAACCTCATCCCCCGAGATAACTCAAAGAAGGACAGTAATTTGTCCCATCTTGCCATTTTATCAGAAAGCATTTGCCCAAACATTAATCCGTGATCCATCTGCATCAGATAGTAGCTCTTCTTTGTTCCAGTTCACTCCCATTGACTTCTGTGGAACCACATTTTAAAAGCAGACCAGATTGTGCATCTACTGTTATATAGATTTAATTGTTCTTTCTGCTCATGTGTACCAAGGTACCAAGGTAAAAAAAAATTTTCACGCAGATCAGTAAGATAATTGCCATAAGTACAATTATGGGTTAAGGAAAGAATGCATTGAAACAGCCCACTGAGTCTATATACAAGAGTCGCCAGATGTTGGTGCCATTTTCAAAGTCCCAGCTAAGGCTTGCCATAAAGGCCCGTTACAGGTGTCATTTCAATCTAGTTGTCCCGCAAACCACCGTCCCTCTCCTAGCCTGGCCACCTTCAACTTTTGTGCCCTGGGGATAGCTCCCACAGCCGACCTCGAAGGCGTGGAAGGTAAAGGGCCTGTCCCACTTGGGCAACCTAATCCGCGAGATCTGGCGAGTTTGCCCTCGACTCATACTCGCAGCAAGGTCGACACGAGGTCATAGGTGGTCTTCGTAACTCTCCTTTATGCTCGGGAGTGGTCTCCGTGTGCTCGAGGCCTCAGCTAGGCCGCGGCGGTTTTTTCAATGTTAAAAAATGACCGCGAGTAAAAAAAGGTCGCCATGGAAAAAATCGATACTTTTTTTACTCGTAGGTTTAGTCATAGTAGGTCGTAGTAGGTCGGCATGTTAGTCGTAGGTCGTCATAGGTAGTCTTCATCATAGTCGAAGGGAGGTCGAAGGGAGTCGAAGGAGATTGATGGAGGTCGTCTTCACTCTCCACTATTCGGTGTCCAATTTTCCCGAAGTTAGTCATAGCTAGTCGTAGCTAGTCGAAGCTGGTCTTCAATATAATCGAAGGAGGTCAAAGGAGGTCTTCTACATAGTCGAAGGAGGTCTTCAACGTCATTTTTTCCAAACTCTTCTAAACTCGCCAATTAAGTCACCCGTGGGACAGCCCCTTAAGAATATTTAGTCCTATCGACTGGGAATGGATTTCTCAACATTAATCTACTTCTCATCATTGTATTTTAGCATATTCAATTTTTTTCCACCAGTCCACCTAGAAGCCCAGTTTATCACCTTTACCTGAAGACAAAGTTCCAAACATCAGCCTGAACTACTGCTTTTGCTTGTTTGAGCTCACAATCCCTCATAAAATTCCATTTTGTTTAATGTCCTGTCTAAAGTAGTATCAACTCTCATCCATGAGTTGAGTCGAGTTTAGTTTAGTTTATTGTCATTGGTACCGAGGTACAGCGAAAAGCTTTTGTTGCATGTTAAGCAGTCTGCAGAAAGACAACACATGATTACAATCAAGCCATCCATAGTGTACAGATACATGATAAAGGGAATAATGTGATAAAATCCAGTTAGGTCCGATCAAAGATAGTCCGAGGGCTTCCAATGAGGTAGATAGTAGTTCAGGACTGCTCTCTAGTTGTTGGTAGGATGGTTCAGTTGCCTGAAAATTACTGGGGAAAAACTGTCCCTGAATCTGGAGGTGTGTGTTTTCACATTTCTGTGTCTTTAGCCCAATGGGAGAGGGGAGAAGAAGGAATAGTCGGGGTGCGATACTTGTATTGTATTCTTTGTATTCAAATTTATTGTCATTGTCTCAATTAGAGACAACGTCATTGATTATGCTGCTGGCCTTGCAGAGGCAGTGTGTAGTGTAAATTGAGTCAATGGAAGGGTGTGTGATGTGTTTGTGTGATGGTCTGGGCTGCGTCCACAATTCTCTGCAATTTCTTGCGGTCTTGGAAGGAGCTGTTCCTAAACCATGCTGTGATGCATCTCGATAAAAAAATTTCAATCGCACATCTGGAGAAGGCGGCATTTTTGTTTTTCCCCAGTCTAACTCTATGGATAATCCCAGTTCTTCCCTGTATTTTTAACCAGTGGCACAAATGCCATAACTCATATCCACTTTTGTTGCAGGAAACATTGGATGAGGAAGCATGCACATTGTGGTTGGACCAGAAGACCTTCAGTCATGACCATGATATTCTCTAAATTGACTGGTTTAATTGTACAGTTTGACTTTGTTTGATTTAATAACCTGCAGAATGCATTAAATATTGATTTAAAGTTTATTAAAATATCTGTAATATTTAAAGTTCATTTTCTGGGATCTGAGCATTGCTGGTGAGGACAGCTTTCATTGCAAACCTCTAGTTGCCCTTGAGGTGGTAGTGGTGAGCCACCATGTACTGCTGCTGCCAGCTTGGTGAAAGGACTTGCATAATCCTGCTTGTAGAGTTCCTAGATTTAGAACCAGTGATGGTGAAGGAACTGTGACACACTTCCAAGTCATGATGGTGTGTGACCCAGAGGAATTTGCTGCCCTTGTCTTTTTGGTGATAGAAGTCTCTGGTCTGGGAGTCACCTGGGGGTGAGACTGAAAGACAGAGATGGCATGCACTGCAGCCACGGAGTACTGTTGGAGTGAATGTTGAAGTAGGTGGATGTTGTGGAGTCTATTTAGAGTCATACAGCCATATAGTGTGGAAAAGGGCCCTTCGGCCCAACTTGCCCACACCGACCAACATGCCCCATTTACACTACACTAGTCCCACCTATCTGCATTTGACCCATATCCCTCTAAACTATCCTTTCCATGTACCTGCCCAAAATGGTTTTTTTTTAACGTTGCCTCAACTGCTTCCTCCAGCAGCACATTCCATACACCTCCCACCCTTTGTTTAAAAAAATTTTCCCTCGGGGTTCTATTCAATCTTTTCCCCCTCATCTTAAACCTATGACCTCTGGTTCTTGATTCCCCTACTCTTGGTAAAAGACTGTGCATTTATCCTATTTATTCCTGCATTTACCCTGTCTGTTCCATTTAGTCTAATCTTTTACTATGAACATTGCTTATAGCATAAGAATGTTATTCTTACATTTATTTCATTTACATTGTACATTGATTTCTCTATTATTAATTATATAGAGAAATTGAGTCATACTGTATGAAAGCAGGTCATTCTGCCCACCATGTCTATGCTGATTAATGGGCACCCATCTGTACTAATCCACTCTTTCAGCACCTGGCCTATAGCCTGCCATGCCTTGGTTAGAATTTACTGTATGTACCATTGTTCCCCTGTCTGCACATTGTGTCCAACTCAATATAAAGTTTCACCACTGCCATTTTGCAGCAGTAACATTGAGATAGAAATTGGGCTTTTGCTTTGGACAATTAAAATGAATTTTAAATTCCCTTAAGGAACTTAAGTTTAAATGTTATTAAATAAATTATCTTCAGACATTGAGAGTAATATTTCCATAAAACATTAGCTTAATTCATCGCATGTTTACCTGCTGATTGCAGCTTTCTCTGCGTTTGGTAATTTGGTATAGCCTTCATCCATACTTTCATCACTGTTGGTCTCATCATCAGCCTCATTGTTGACTTTACTAAGCTCAATGCGATCCATATCTTCAGTCAAAACAAGGTCAGTAAGAAAAAAGAAACCAGCACAAATATTTTAGGGGAGTCGATGTATTCTGTCAATTTCAGTATTGATTTCCTGGACAGCGTGTTCTGTTAAAAGACAGGTGAAACAAAAAATAAAGATTACATTGAGTCAATATGCTTTGCGTAGTAGCTGGCTCACCTACTCATACTTATTTACCCTTTTGTAAAGTATCAATAACGGGTCAACCATATATTTGTCAGGACACTTGATCTTTCCATTGACGTCAACAACTTCCCTACGCAACATTGTTGTGACAATATCAATAATTTCCTACACGTGGCGAGCTGCCCATGCTTATCACTAACTTGTATCAAATAAGGGGCAAAAGGTCAAAATAAAGGACAAATTCCTGCCAGCAATTCGTTGACCGACTCGGCCATGGCTGGGTGAATGGCGAGTTGGCCCGGGTGCTGGACTGCACACAGAGCCCAGCCGGCGGGCCAGCTGAGGAGTTTTGGCCCGGGTCGGTGACATCGCGTGCAAAGTCCTCCGCCCCATCCAACTCATGAACCAATGAACCATGAGAAGGAGGGGTGGTGGTATCGGCGGTAAGCAAAGGTCCGAAGGTCGAGCAGGCTGCCGACCGACGGGGCCACAGGCGAGGCGCTGCTGCTGCACTCCATGCGCTGCACTACGTCGGGATGGGTGAGGCGGGGCTGGGCGGGGCCGGTCGCGGCGCTCCGAACTGACAGTCCCCTTGACCCGAGTAGTAGCAGTCAAATACGGGACAAGGGTGGTCCTATATGGAACAAACCAATTTAGCCCAATATGCAGGATGTCCCGGCTAATACGGGACACTTGGAAACCCTAGTGTCAAGTGTGAATTTAATGTTAGTGAGGACCCTGAGATGTGCTGGCCAGGCAAGGCACTGTATGGATCACCTTTGCGCATGCAAACGTCATCATTCATGGGTGCTGGGTAAGCCCTGCCCAATGTATAGCTGAAAAACTAACATTTGATGAACTATTCAAAAACCCTCACAAACTTTAGTTTAGTTTAGAGATACAGCATGGAAATAGGCCCTTTGGCACAACGAGCCCAAGCCGACCAACAATCACCCATTCACTAGTTCCACCATATACTCTAGGGACACTCCAGAAGCCAATTAACCTACAAACCCACAGGTCTTTGCAATGTGGGAACAAATCGGGGCACCTGGAGGAAACCCACACGGTCATTGGGAGAATGTAAAACCTCCATACAGAGAGCACCCGTAGTCAGGATTGAACCCGGGTCTCTGGCACTGTAAGGCAGCAACTCGAACGTTGCACCACCACTACTGCGGCACAACTATTGTTAAAAACAATAAAACTCGGAAACATTTAAAAACAATTAGAAACAATTTATTGGTTGGACAGCTCTTCCCAACAGACAGAATGGATAAGAATGGAGAAAGAGGATTGTTCTCCTTGTGATATAGGAGCGATCCTCTTCTCCCCGATAAAACTGAACAACACAATATATAAGAATAATCCAATTATCCATAATACAATAAGAATTTGGAAACAAATAAAATTAACTTTAAAATTAAGAAACCTATCAGTGTTAACGCCAATAGTGAATAATCCTTCATTTAAACCATCCCTTATCGATAAAACATATAACCAATGGGAAATGAATGGGAATTAAAAGGATCGGCGATATGTATGAAATGGGAAATCTGTTATCATTCCAACAATTACAATCAAAATTTAAGTTGAAAGATAACCAATATTTTAAATATCTTCAGATCTGCGATTTCATGAAGAAACATATACAAAGACATCAAACTATAATTTTAGACCCACTGGAATAAGCAATGAATATTAAGGCTGACTCACAGAAATTAATATCATATCTATATAATAGTATTTTAAATATAGAACTACCATCGACAGAGGCACTTAAAGAGAAGATTGGGAACGAGAACTAATGATAAAAATCACGAAAGAAATATGGGAAAAGTATTTGATATATATACATAAATGTTCGATTAATGTAAGACATAACTTAATTCAATTTAAAATTTTACATAGATTATATTATTCAAAAACTAGACTGAATAAATTTTATCCAAACACTTCTCCCATTTGTGACAAATGTTTATCTCAAAATGCCACTATAACACATTCTTTTGTTTCCTGCATCAAACTTCATAAATTCTGGTGCGATATTTTTGATATATTTACAAAATTATTTGTAGACTAGTGCATGTTCCTTTAACATAGTGACCTCACCACTACTAACCACTCCCCATATCACCAGTATAATTGTAACCTCCCCACCTCTGGATCGCTCTATAGCTCCGGTGACAGACCACGGACAGCTAGGGCAGTAATGTGTATGAGTAGTGTGATCAGTAATAAAACAGTAGTGAAGCCATAGTGTGCTTTGACCTGTCTTTACATGGTGTCATAGTTGTACCTTGCGCCTCCTGTTTATCGGGTTTTATTTACTTTTCGCCCAGTTCCCCACCCTTCATTGTTTCTCTCCCGTGTCTTTACCATGGCCAACTCTTGTCGCAAGCCTGGTATGCTGGTTTTCGACGCCGACATTGCCCATCGATGGGCTGTCTTCCGACGCGACTTTGAGCACTACATTGCGATTGCCCATCCTGGTGCCACCCCTGCGACGCAGTCACACCTGCTCCTCAACTTGGCTGGCCCGGAGGCCCTGGAACGATCGGAGTCGTTTGAATATGCTGCTGGTGAGGAGGCTCGGGACCCGGTATGTCTTTTGGCTAAGTTCACCGGTCTGTGTGACATTCCCACCAACTGCATTCTAGAGCGATTTAAGTTTTTCACTAGGCGCCAGAGCCCCGGTGAGCACATTGACACCTACATTGCCGCGCTACGGCATCTGGCACGGCGTTGCCGCCTGGACGCGCTGACCCCCGATCAAATGACCCAGGATGTCCTGGTGTTCGGTCTCCAGGACGAGAAACTGCGGGCTGAACTTCTAAGGAAGCCCGATCTGACTTTAACCAAGGCTCTGCACGCCTCTCGCATGGCGGCGGCTGTCGCCTCCGTGGTATCGCCTGCAGCTCAGGACATTAACGTTGCCATTGTTGCTGGCCGCCGGCGGATCATAACTCCTCCTAGTGCATAAACAACTGGACCCCAAGGTCGCTTTTCTCATTAATGGCAATACTCTTTATCTGAAAGTAGATTCGGGTGCTCGCTGCAATGTAATTTGCCTGGCTGTGTTCCAAAGGCTAAGAAAAAAGCTAAGACTGTTTCTCCAACGACAGCATCCATTGTTCCATTCGCTGGAGGTCGAGTGCACCCTATCGGTCAAGTTGAGTTACGCTGCTGTCTTAACTCACGTGTCCATAACCTGGATTTTTATGTGGTACATGAAAATGTACCACCTCTACTGGGCGCCAACGCATGCCTAGACATGGGTCTGAGTATTTTCAGCCCTTCTGTCTGTCCTCTGACTACAGACTATTACTTTAACCATCACATCCTAACACAATACAATGATTTGTTTGATGATAAGCTGGGCAGGTTGCCTGTCAGATAACCATTGACCCCGAGGTAATTCCAGATGTTCGCCTTGCTCATAAAATTCCCCACACTATGCGGGACCGTGTTCAAAGTTAACTTAACAGAATGGTGTCTCTCGGTGTAATTACTCCCGTAACTGACCACTCGGACTGGGTCTCCACCATGGTCGTCGCTACCAAGAAGAACAATGACGAGATACAGATTTGTATCAACCCCAAGGACTTAAACACAGCAATTAAATGACCCTGCTATCCCATGCGCACTGTGGATGAGATTGCTGCGCAGATGGCCGAGGCAACTGTATTCATGGTGCTAGATGCCAAGAGTTCATTCTGGCAGATTTTGCTGGAACATAACTCCTCCAAGTTGACCACTTTTAGCACTCAGTTCAGGCCTTATAAATTTCTTCGCATGCCCCTTGGAATAAGTTCTGCTAGTGAAGTATTTCAACAAGCTATGGAGCAATTGCAGGCTACCCATGCACCATCGTTGTGGATGATATCCTCATTGCTGGACGAACAGTCGAAGAACACAATGCCAATCTGACAAAGGTCTTGGATCGTGACAAGGCCATCCATCTCAAGCTGATCCCTCAAAAATGCAAATTCAGCGTGAATAAGGTGAAATACATAGGCCATATACTTACCAAAGATGGCCTAAAAACGGATCCAGCAAAAACCAGTGCTATCAACGAGCTCCCAGCATCCACTGACGTGCTAAGTTTGCAGAGATTCCTTGGCATGGTTAACTATTTGAGCAAATTCATTCCAGGTTTCAGCGAAATATCAGCCCCATTGCGCCAACTTACACACAAAGACACTGCTTGGACTTGGCACGAGCAACAACAGTAAGCATTCGACATTCTTAAGCAGCAGATGTCTAGTGCTCCTACTATAGATAACTTTGATCCTAAACTACCGGCTCCACTGACTTGTGATGCCTCCCAACACAGACTAGGCGCAGCATGTCTTCAAAATGATGGCAACGGCAATAAGCCTGTTGCCTATGCCTCGCGCACCATGACTGACACAGAACAATGATGTGCCCAAATTGAGAAAGAGCTGTTGGCGGTTGTTTTCGCCTGCAAGAATTCACCAATTTCATCTTTGGTCACACGGTCACGATTGAAACTGACCACCAACCTCTGATCAACATTTTCAACAAACTGATCCACGCCTCTCCAGCGCGCCTTTAGCGGATGTTGCTGCAACTTAAAAAATATGACATTGTTCTGATCCACAAACGCGGTAAGGATATGCACCTGGCTGACACACTCTCTCGCGCGCACCCCGGAAGACCTGCAAGTATCCGCCCTTGCCAGATGATGACTTTATTGTAATGGCCGTGTCTTTTATCCCCTCGTCATGTATGGAGGATTTAGTTGCCCACACAGCTGCAGACAGTACCCTACGATCGCTTACCTCCGTCATTAAGCCCGGCTTACGGTCTGAACGAAATTATGTTGCCTGCAGTCATACACAGAATCAATAATAACAAAACATACAATAAACACAAATTAAACATCCACCACAGTGAGTTCACCAAGCGCATCCTCACTGTGATGGAGGCAAAGTCTGATGAGCTAGTGCTGCAGGATGGCAATGTTTTAAAAGGACACAAGGCTGTGGTTCCTGCTTCGCTGCACAACCAGTATTTTAACGCTGTCCATGCAGGGCACCCAGGCACTGATGTTACTGCCCTACGGGCAAAAAGCATGTTTTACTGGCCTGGCATGGCCGACTACATCACCGAGAATGTGGCATCCTGTGCAGTGTGTAACAGCTTGGCACCTCTCCAACAAAAGCAACCACTTCTTTCACATCCGGTACCCGTGGTCTACAGTGGCAGCTGACATATTTGATTGGCATGGCAAGCAGTACCTGGTACTCGTTGATTCGTATTCAGGATGGTTTGACATTGATTTTCTTAGCAGCCCCACTTCCAGCGGAATGATTTTTTGAAGTTATCTCGCCACTTTTCAGTCCACGGATCTCCGGGCAGTCTGCTAACTGACAATGGCAGTCAATTCACCAGCAAACACTTCAGGAAGTTTGCTAGACGCTGGAATTTTCACCACATTACCAGCAGCCCTGAATATCCATAGTCCATGGGCTGGCTGAGCGAGCTGTCAAAAGTGCCAAACAGCTTATGGAACGTTCACACAGAGCTGAATCCGATGTATTCCTGGATCTGCTCAACTTACGCAACATCTCCCGTGACCCCATTTTGGGTTCACCCGCTCAACGTTTATTGTTGAGACAGACCCGTGCTACGGTGTCTGTGGTGGATCAGGCCTTGATCTCACAGGTGATTCCACCTGATGAGGTTCAATCCAGGTTACAACAGAAACGTGACATTCAAAAACAATGGTTTGACAAAACAAGTAGGCCACTGCCACCATTGACCGAGGGGCAGGTGGTCCGTTTACAGACCGATTTCTGGAATTGCTTCTGAGCCACATGTATATTGTCATTGCCGGTGGCGGCATCTACAGGCATAACAGACAAGATATCCTGCCTGTGAACGAGCCAGTTCCTCCTCCGTATTATCCAGACCGTACTAGTGCACTTCCGTCTAGCGGCAGTCTTTCGCCTCTGCCAGCACAACAACCCGCATCTGCAACGGTTCCTCTGCCAAAGACGACTTCGCCTGTGCCACAGTCTCCTGCTTCATCTCCATGAATGCTGGTTCAGTCTCCTTCACCGGTGCAGCCACCTGCTCTGTCCCCGCGGAGAAAGAACGGAGATGGTCTCTATCGTACACGTGCTGGTCGTGTTTGTAAGCTGGTTGTGAAGTACCCAGGCTATGTTTGACTTTCCTCCAGTTTATCTCCAGTTTATTGTCAATTGCTATGCATGCCTTACTTAATTAATGGGTTTGTACTGTTGTTGATTCTTTAAAAGGGAGTATGTAGATCAGTGTCACTCATGTTATGAGTCATGTTTTTGTAGTTACGCCCACTAGCTTTACAGTAACCCTCCCTGCCAGGCTCCCGCATTATTAGAAAAACATGCTAGCATGAAGTTACCTGTGCTATGTCGTTAATAACGCCTTTGGACCTTTATCATGGTGTAAGGCTTCAGTTATATGGACAGCCGCTACACAACAGTATGTAACATGGAACACAGTTATAGAAGCAATGGGCTCGGGGTGGCTTGGGAAGGATACAGAGAGGGGCATTGAGAGAATTGTTGGGAGGCGCCTTTACCACTTTTTTTTAAATGTAGTAGAGAGAATGGAGATTGGTATTCTTAACATTGAAATAAACTACCTGAATTGAATGAATGAACATCTGAACTTTCATGCGTATTTTAAATTGTAATCTGTAACCTGGCTCAGTGTTATGGTTCCCAGAACGTACTGCACACAAGTACTCAGAACAACTCACTGCTCAAAGCAATAGATAAGAACTCAACAAATATTTACCAATTCCAGCCTGCAGTAACAACATTTACGTGTAGGAAGGAACTGCAGATGCTGGTTTAAACCAAAGATAAACACAAAAAGCTGGAGTAACTCAGTGGCACAGGCAGCATCTCTGGACAGAAGGAATGGGTGACGTTTCGGGTCGAGACCCTTCTTCAGACATTTACATTGTTTTAAAGCACCATAACAGATGCCTTAATAACTGTGCGTGCATGTATAGGTGAAGTGATGGGGGAGGTTAGCAGAAACCTTGTTGATATCCACGTTGCACTACGTGCGAAGGTGAATAGGATAGTTTTGATACGATCTCTCTGTGCCTGACTCTCCCAGAGGAATCTGCACCAGGTTGGGGGTGAGGAGAGATTAGATCCCAGGCTTAAAGTCTGTACACAAGAAGCATTAACGTATTCAGCTGTTGTGGTGATAATGTTTCCTCGCTGTCTGTTCCAAAACAAGAAATTATTCAATCAAGAGGAAGAGGTGGGGTTAGAATTTTTACTTTTCCAAAGTCCTCTACCTTAAAATACTTCAATGCTAACTGCACTTGTAGGCAATCCTGTTAAGAAAGCAGGAAGAGATAATACTTACAACTCAACTGTATGAATTTTCTAAATGTTAATACTCTCCTGCCCCCTCTCTCTTTTCTGTGCACCCATCATGCCAGTGGGAAGACAGAAGGATTAACTCTGCCATCAGGTCACATTATGGCCAATTTGATCTAGGCCTCAAAATAAAAACAGGAAATGCTGGATAGCGTCAGGTAGCATTTATTGAAGGAAATAATTAATATTTCAGATTGAAAACCATTCATTAATTCTAAACATTTATCACCTCCAGAAGGTGATTTCTAATAGAAAACAAAAAATCACATGTGGTTAAAGTGCACATTATCAGATTTTAATAAAGGCAATTTTCATACATTTTGGTTTCACCATGTAGAAAATGACAGCAATGTTTATACATAGTCCCTCCCATTTTAGGGCACCATAATGTTTGGGACACAGCAATGTAATGCAAATTAAAGTAGTCATATTTAGTATTTTGTTGCATATCCTTTGCATGCAATGACTGCTTGAAGTCTGCGATTCATGGACATCACCAGTTACTGGGTGTCTTCTCTGGTGATGCTCTGCCAGACCTGTATTACAACCACCTTTAGCTTATGCTTGTTTTGGGGGCTAGTCCCCTTTAGTTTTCTCTTCAGCATATAAAAGGCATGATCAATTGGGTTCAGATCGGGTGATTGACTGGGCCACTCAAGAATTGACCATTTTTTAGCTTTGAAAAACTACTTTGTTGCTTTAGCGGTAGGTTTGGGATCATTGTCTTGCTGTAGAATGAACCGGCGGCCAATGAGTTTTGAGGTATTTGTTTAAACTTGAGCAGATAGGAAGTGTCTATACACTTCAGAATTCATTATGCTACTACCATCAGCAGTTGTATCATCAATGAAGATAAGTGAGCCAGTACCTTCAGCATGCCCAGCCCATAATACCCCACCTGGTGGGGGTATTTTGGATCTTGGGCAGTTCCTTCTCTCCTCCATACTTTGGACTTGCCATCTTCGTCTGTTAATCTTCGTCACATCTGTCCACAAGACCTTTTTTCCAGAACTGTAGTTGCTCGTTTAAGTACTTCTTGGCAAACTGTAACCTGGCCATCCTATTTTTGCAGCTAACCAGTGGTTTGCATCTTGCAGTGTAGCCTCTGTATTTTTGTTCATGAAGTCTTCTGCGGACAGTGGTCATTGACAAATCCACTCCTGACTCCTGAAGAGTGTTTCTGATCTGTCGGACAGGTGTTTGGGGATTTTTCTTTATTATGGAGAGAATTCTTCTGTCATCAGCTGTGGAGGTCTTCCTTGGCCTGCCAGTCCCTTTGCAATTAGTTAGATCACCAGTGCTCTCTTTCTTCTTAATGATGTTCCAAACAATTGATTTTGGTAAGCATAAGGTTTGGCTGATGTCTCTAACAGTTTTATTCTTCTTTCTCAGCCTCAAAATGGTTTCTTTGACTTTCATTGGCACAACTTTGGTCCTCATGTTGATAAACAGCAATAACATTTTCCAAAGGTGATGGAAAGACTGGAGGAAAGACTAGGTGCTGAGAGCAATTTAATACCTGCATTAAGGAGGCAATTAAACACACGTGAGCAATTACAAATGCCTTTGAAGCCATGTGTCCCAAACATTATGGTGCCCTGAAATGGGGGGGACTATGTATGAACACAGCTGTAATTTCTACATAGTGAAAAGTATAAAAATGGCCTTTATTAAAATCTGACAATGTGCACTTTAACCACATGTGCTTTTTTTCTATTACAAATCTCAAATTGTGGAGTACAGAGGCAAATAAATAAATGATGGATCCCAAACATTATGGAGGGCACTGTACATTTAAATTTGCTGGAATTCAATGAATAATAGATGCTAACAAACATTTTGTTTGTAGACAGATCAATGCTGAAAGGAAATCGTTTTTATTTTTGAAGACAATTCATTGCTGTTTATTTCGAGTGAATTTCTGCAAAGCATTCTGTGCTAATTTATTAAAATTACTTAAATCAATTGCTTAAATGAAATGAAATGATAGGTTTTCCTTAAGGTGTCAGCCTTGAATTATCTCAACCCTAAATTCACTTTAAAGTACAGCAGCACAGTCCTGATGGAGAATTGCAGCAAGATTTTAGATAATTTGAAGAGGAGTTTGTGAGATCTCCCACTGTCTTAGGCCGTGTTAATTCTTCGCACAACACCACCGATACAGTTCACAAAACATAGAATAGTACAGCATAGGTATACGGCAAACAACATCTGTGACAAACAAGATGCCAAGATAAAGTAATCTCCTCTGCCTACATGTGATCTGTAGACCTCCATTCTCAGTATGTTGATGGGCTTATCTAAAAGTCTCTTAAATGCCATTATCATATCTGCTTCCACCACCACCCATACCAGCATGTTCCAGGCACCCTGCTGGAAAATTGTCCTCCCGCCCCCCCCCCCCCCCCCCCCTCATCTTTTTTAGATGTTGTCCTTCTCTCCGTAAAGCTCTAGTCTTTGACATTTCCATCCTGGGGAAAAAAGGTTCAATTGTCCATTTCTCCCGTGGCCTTTTGAGGAAACATAATATGTGTACATTGCATAATATTTTGACTGTCATGTTTCCGTATGTTCCAATAGTAATTTAATTCCAAAGGCAATGAACTGGCTGTGTGGAAAGTTTTTCACTCCCCAGTTTTCATAAGGATGACACATAAATGAAAGTTCTTTGCTTCCTCTGCCTTTTCCCTTTGGCTCTTTCTATGGCACACCAAGCCAATTAACCTAAAAACCTGTACATCCTTGTGCAAGATAGTTTCAACAATGCCTTTATATACATTTCTGTCTGCAAAACTATTGTTTATAACAAAAAAGCATATACTGATTTATAATATCCATTTCATCATTCTGACACCTTACCCATTTCCATCATTCCTATGCTTCCAACAAACAATAAAGGAAAGAAAACTATCCAGTACAATTCCGAATGAGTGCTGCTTGATGAAAGGACTGCTTCGTAAAAGCAACTTAAAATATAAACTGAAGGAAAACCCAATCCAAATGTTCCTTGAAATTCTTGCTGAGGGTATGATTTTTTCAATAGAATCTTCCTTTTAGAAATTAGCCTTTATTTCCCAAAAGTCCTGTCACAAATAAATTAACTAACGTTCAAATTTTCAATTTGAAGAATTGGATTTTTCTGACATTTCAACTATAATATTAATATAAACATCCAATAACTAGAGATTAAATAGCACATTAAGTGTGAATAGTCTATGATAATCTAAAATACTAAAAATAAGAAATAATATATATTAAATATTACAGATAAAATATTCATTATGCACATTTGTTCAGTTATATAAACCAACTATACCTCAATACATTCCTTTTCAGCCAGTTGCTTTGAGGTTAACACTGAAAAGCAACTATGTTACTGTTATGCTTAAGACCTTGAACTGGTTGCATCACATAGACAGGTGAACAAATGGCCAAAGAAGAGGGGAGTATACATATGATAGCCAATCACCAAATCACCAAACCCAACACCTCCATTTAAGGACTGTTTGCGTCATTTATACAAAACACTATATCTTATCCAAAAATCAGGATTAAGCCGGTCTTTGTTTATCTTATCAAGCTGCCATCAGCAGAATTCTACAACCGACATATTGTTTAGTGCAGATCTCATATAAAAAAAATTCTCCTGCACAGTAATACAGCCTTACCATTATTATTCCATAGTCACAAGCAAACTCTAATGTTTTCTCCGCTCCCAAAACCACCAATCCTAATAGCCTCCGAGATATGTGCTTCTCCAATTATGGAGTCCAAAGTACGTCACTTCACCAAAGGTAACCATGCCTTCAGCTGCCAAGGTCCCAAGCTCTGAAACTCCCTCCCACGATCTATGCATTTCTCCATTTTCCTTCTGCTCCATAAGAGATTCCTAAAACACCTTTTTTTTAACCGAGCTTTTGATCTCCTAGTCTAATGCAACTCAATGATCGTTTTCTGCTCAAGTTACCTTACCATGTTTATGCTACACTGAAGTCATACAATTTAAACTCTTCTTGCACATTCTAATTTCACTATAAACCTCTCGTGGAAAGGCTGAAGCCCAAAGCAGAAGAGAGAACTAGGCTTACAGACAGTTAAAAATAAGATTACTGAGGAAATATGCAAGTCATAAGGTATAGGAGTAGAATTACGTCATTCGGCCCATCAAGTCTACACCATTCAATCATGGCCGATCTATCTCTCCCTGCTTACCCCATTTTCCTGCCTTCTCCCCTTAACATCTGACACCCGTACTAATCAAGAATTTAATGATGAATAGAAAATGAGAGCAACTTTTGAACTCCTGAGATACCATGAAGGAAGAATGACAATGTATTCGAGGACCTGAGGCAAAATGACTCAGCAAGCCAGACAGTGCACCGAGTTTGTACCCGACGCCTTGGGATACAAAGAAGAACACTCAGAGGAGCATCATCATGACAATGCTAATTAGGGTAATATCAATAAAATAGTAACAAAAGATTGGACATGGTAAAAAGTCAAGATATGGGATGAAAGAACTGAGAACTTCTCCATCAGACAATGTGCTTGTTTTTAATAATCCATCTAGGAACTTGGAGTGAATTGAATGGGAATAGAAATAAAATATCTTGTCACCGTGGCGTCATCTGGCTTAACATGGGGAATACAGCACGGATGTGGGATTTGAGAAATTGAAAGAGGCAAAGTCAAATTGGATGATAAATAATGAAGCACTATTAGTGAAATTAGCTGAGAAAAAAGGGATTCATATTTGCTGGTTTAGTCATATGTGTCTTGAAGGGCTTTGATCCAAAACGTCATCTTCCCATGTTCTCCAGAGGTGCTGCATGACCTGCTGAATTGATCCAGTACTTTGTGTCCAGTCATACGTTTATGTGGCTTGCCATAGGCTAGAAAATTTTCAGGAGAAGCTCGGTGCTTGCCTATCCTGTAAACCTGCTCTTACCTTGAGATGACCCCCTCGATCGAGAGGCTGGCGCCCATCAAAGGTGCATGGGGCCTCAACTGGGAAACCCAGAGATGCTTCTTTAGCTGATTCAGCCACGTAAAAGCTGTCAAATTGCTTCAATGTTTGTGCTCTGACATTTTCAGTTAATCAAAACTAAGATGTAATAATAATAAAAATTATAATTATTTATATTTACATAACAATTATAAACTCTGAAGAAGGGTCCCGACCCGAAACATCCCCTATCTGTTTTCTCCAGAGATGCTGCCTGACTTGCTGAGTTACTACAGCATTTTGTATCATCTCTAATATGTAATTAGTTACGCTATTCAAATATTTTCCTGAAATAAAAAAACTTGAAATAAAAGCACTTAAAACTCCAGAGAATGCAAAAAAAAAATGTTTTTAATTGAATACATTTAAATTAATTTCATCAATTCAAAACATGTCATTTGCCTCTTTACCTTGCACACATTCCTAACCGTTCAAATACATGGACTTGCTGAACTTGCATGTGCAAAAAACATATTCAAAGGGCAGAATCTCTATGTAACTTCCGAAAAACTACACAATGACAGTTCTCGTGTCTCAGGAAGCTAATATCGGAATGCAATAGGCAAATTACCCCTGAGAATCTCTCGGGAAGTTCGGAATACGATGTTTACTGGGCAGTTAAAAGTATTCTGACAATTACCTGGGATTGCTGCAGCTAAACACAAAATTCCTGACAATTCCGAGGAAACTGGACCAATATATTAGAAGATAATTTGATGTGCAGCTAATTTGTTTTGGTTAATAGGTTGAAAAGAAGAAATAGCCACAACGTTAGATAAGATCATACTGGCAATGGGGGCAGCCCAAGAAAGGTTCACCAATCCAATTCCTAGAATCAATGTCTAATCAATCACATCATTCTGAAGAAATTTGAAATGCATTCTTTGGAGTTTGGAATAATGAGGAACGATCTTATTGAAAGATAAATTCTGAAGGGACATGAAAGGGTTAGATGTTGAGATCATTCTATAGGAAGGCAGAATGTCAAAGGGGGGACATAGCACTGAGATTAGGAGGCAGTCATTTAAACCCGAGGTGCATAGGAATGTTTTGTCACAGGGGGTGGTGAATGTTTGGAATGTTCTCCACTGGAGGATTGTAGAGTTAAAATCATTAGAAGCCTTTAATGAGGAAGTAGATGTATTTTGAAAAAGTCATGGCATTAAGGGCCAATAGATGAGATGAGGGGTGCCTCAATTACAGTCATAATCAGTGGCAGGGTAGGCTGGAGGACCAAACCTATTTCCTACTTTTATTTTGTTACGTTATTATAACAAAGTAAATTATTAGGAAGTCATCTTTTTCCTCCAGACATGTGGGTTTGTAGTTTAATTGGCCTCTGTAAATTGCCTTTGGTGTGCAGGGAGAGGATGAGAAAATGGGATGTTAACAGAAGTAGTGCGAATGGGTGATCGATGGTCAGCGTAGACTCTGTGGGCTGAAGGGCCTCTTTCATTTCTTTATCTCTAATATAAACTAAATGGAACAATCTGAACTGATGAATGGGTCTCTTCCTGTATACAGTTTGTTTGTTTGCATTCTGACAAAGAAAACGTCTTTGACGTGACAGGTATGAGTTTGGTACTGCTGGCCCTGGAGTAGAAAAAACTTTCACCACTGGGAATAGATTGGAAATCAATATGGAGGTCAGCAGATTGCTTAGCAAGCAACACAACATGTTCTAGTCAAGGACAGTAAAGCTTCACAGACACATGCCAAACGTGGCTCGATACTGTCAGCGGAAAGCTATCCTTTTACCAACGCCGAGACCTTCAACACAATGTTTATAATCTTTGCAGACTGTCAGATTTTAACCTTCATATGGCTTTAAATGCAGGTACAAGACCTCCTTAGTTAAATCTCATATCATGCCCTCAAACCATCAGTGTAACATTTGCAAATCTGAATTAAAACTCATTCAACAGAAAGTGAAAAACAGTTTGCATCTCATGTTATAGTTTGTCAATAATTGTTGGGAAGATTCAGAGGTGCCTATGTTTTTTTTAATTTTTTTGATCAATATTTGGCAATAATCAAATTGCTTGTCATATTAAAATATCAGGTGGGACTAGTGTAGCTGCGACATGTTGGCCAGTGTGGGCAAATTCGCCCCAAGGGCCTGTTTCCACGCTGTATCACTCTATGACTCTAAACCCTGAGAATGGAAATGAAGTAAGCCCCAGCTTGTTTCAATAAATACGGTGTCTTATAGCAATAAATCTAGCAGGAATGATGTTAAGGCCAGCGGATGTAGGAAATGAAAGAGGTTAGCAGTCGCACCGGTCACCCAAGGACAAAGTTTTAAACATACGCTTCGGAGGGAAAAGATTTAATAGGAACCGGTGGGCAACTTTTCCCCCCTCACACAGAGGATGGTGGGTACATTGAACGAGCTGTCAGAGAAGCTCTGAAGAAGGGTCTCGACCCGTTCCTTCTCTCCAGAGATGCTGCCTGTCCCGCTGAGTTACTCCAGCTTTTTGTGTCGATCTGCCAGGGAAGATAGTTGATGCGGGTACTATAACAACATTTAAATAACATTTGGACAGGTACATGGATAGGAAATGTTTACAAGGATATCGACCAAATGCAGGCAGGTAGGACTAGCATAGATGGGGCACCTTGGTCGGGGTGGGCAAGTTGGGCTGAAGGCCCTGTTTCCATGTTGTATGACTCTCCGACTTTAAGTTGGGAAGGGAGTGTGGGGGAAGGATCCAAAATAGCTGCCAATGTAGTGAGAGAAATCCAAGGATTCAGACACATGATCAGTAAGCACTTTGCATTAAAATAATAAAGAATAAAGCCTACCTTTTGTCAAAAGGTGAAAAAAAATTACAAACCAATGTCACGTCATACTATTCCACCACAGCTAAAAGAAAATGGATTAAATGGATGCATACTTCAGGGAGTTGTTGAGTTGAGCTCTACTGATTAAATGATTCACAACTTCCCTGTTTCTGTATTAGCTCAAAGTATCCCAAGTAGAAGAAGCCCAGTTGCTTCCTTGAACAGGTGAAGATACTTCCACTGTGTGGAAAGGTAGGGAGTATTTCTGCTGATGATACTCCCACAAAGTGGATGGGTAATTATGCACACAACGTGGTTGTTTAGGGTGTTCCAGAAATAATGTGTCAAAGACAAAAGGGAGCTGCAGATTGTTGTGGATGCAGCCCAGTCTATCACACACAGCAGACACCTCACCATTGACTCTACCTACACTTCAGGAAACATAATCAAAGAGCTTTCTCACTCAAGCCATACCTTCTTCATTCAGAAGATACAGATGCTTGAAAGTATGCACCACCAGACTCACAAACAGCTTCTTCTCCCCCGTTACCAAACTTCTGAACAGTTCTTCCATAAGCTGGGGTACAATCTGATCATCTTCCACCTCATTGCAGACATTGGACTTTGTCTCTGGAACTTGTGATGCAAAGCTGATAACTATATTCCGCACTCGGTATATTTCCCTTCGCTAGACCTATTGTACTGTTTGGCTTGATTGTATTTATGCATAGTATTATCCGATTTGAGTGGATATTGTCAAAACAAAGCTTTTCATTGTACCTCAGTATATTCATCAATAATACCTAAACCTGAAGTAGACAATAGCGAAAAGAAATAATGTATGCTGAAGAAACAACAATGTATTTCCAGTTTAGAATGATGCACAACTTAGAGAGCAAGTTGCACTTGGTATTGTTTCCATGCCCTTGTCTTTCTATGTGGTAGAAGTTACAAGTTTGATGGATGTTTGAAAGATGACTTGATGGGTTGTTCATTTTGTAGGTGGTACACACTGTAAAATGTCACAGGGCCAGAGAATGAGTGCAATGGAGACAGGATTGCATATCAAAGGAACCCAAATTACATGGAACATTTTCAATGTAGCAGTAACAAAGAGTACAGCAAGGATACACATCATTTTGAAAGGGCAGTCAGGTCAAGGGGCAGCTCAGTGAGCTGAGAATTCTCTGTTACAAAACAGTTACTGTAGATGCTCAGAATTTCAAAAACATGGAAGACAAAGGATGTCTATTTGACAATAGGACATTTTAATCCTTGATAGCAATTTCATCTTTGTTGTTGTCAAAATTAAAGGATGGGTTGTTGGGAAGATCCAGATCTGTTTGTCAGTGGTCTGACAAAAATAAACAGGTGCCACAGTGATCAACGTGGTTCCTTTAACTCTCTGGGTTAGAAATTAAATCACAGTCCAGATAGTTGTAGATGACCCAAATGGCACCTTTGATCGTTTCAATGGTATTTTATTGTCACTTGTACACAAGGACAGTGAAATTATGATTTTTCATATAGTTCAGTGATGATTCTACTACACTTTAGGCACAAGCATTCTATGTGCAAGAGTGGAAGATAGAACACCACACTGAGCCAGTACGCAAGAGGCGCAATGTTTCAGATGCCATCTTGTACCCTTCATGTTTGAAGTTTAAAAAAATGTTTGAGTCTTAACTTGGCCATTAAGCCCTGTTGTCCTGGTAGCGGCACTGGGTTGGAGCTGAAAGAGACGGCCTGGCCAGGCGGTGTGTTCATGACCTCCGGCGCTCCATGCTAGACAAGCTAGATGCAGGAAAAATGTTCCCAATGTTGGGCGAGTCCAGAACCAGGGGCCATAGTCTTAGAATAAAGGGGAGGTCATTAAAGACTGAGGTGAGAAAAAAACCCTTTTCTCCCTGAGAGTTGTGAATTTATGGAATTCCCTGCCACAGAGGGTAGTGGAGGCCAAATCACTGGATGGATTTAAAAGAGAGTTAGATAGAGCTCTAGGGGTTAGTGGAGTCAAGGGATATGGGGAGAAGGCAGGCACGGGTTATTGATAGTGGACGATCAGCTATGATTACAGTGAATGGCGGTGTTGGCTCGAAGGGCCGAATGGCCTCCTCCTGCACCTATTTTCTATGTTTCTATGTTTCTATCACTTGGCAGGTTTTGCCCTTCCCACCATCTCTTTTCCAGCTTTCTCTCCCCTAATAGATTCTGAAGGGTCCAGACCTAAAACATCACCTATCCATTTCGTCCAGTGATACTATCTGATCCATTGAGTTACTCCAGCACATTGTGTTCTACGCAAGATTCCAGTATCTGCAATACTTTGTACCTACAATAATTATATCCATCTGACAGTTCATTCCGTATATGGACTATCCCCAAATCAAAGGTTGCTTTGAAATTCCTCTTACCTATCACATTTGCCCTCTAGTTTTGGAATCCCCTACCTGTGAGTGTTCACTTTATCACTGAAGGGCCTGTTGCCATGCTGTATGACTCTATGACAAATGTATAAGAATTGTTGCTTTTAAATCAGTTCGATTGGGCTCAATACAATCCCATCGTTAATGGCAGTGTCACTATGCCTCATTACTTTTAAGATTTCTGGCAATGGGTTAACAACGGTTGTGATGATAAGGGGCTAATATTAATCTGCAGGTTAATTAATAACCATTGCAATCCTTACAGATGTGGCATTTCTTTAACTGGGAATGTTTACACCAGCAATATTTTGATGACTTTCCCCAATTATATCTTGCCATATTACAACAGTGTTGGGGTGGAAGATTGCAACCTTCACGTGGTCCGCCTTGTTTCGACTAATGCAATCAACTAGACGTGCACAAACAGAAGATCAAATAGAACAAGTTGTCCTACAACTTTAAGCTGTGCATGCCACACGAAAGAAGAAGAAGAAGACAACAGTGTTATCTTGACAGATGCCAACTTACTTTTCAATACAATTTGCAGCTCACCTCCCACAGGCTTCCCTTCAATTGAAGCAAATGCAAAATCTAAAGCAGAATGTCAACACTTTTCATCTAAAGCAATCAATAGAACCACTATTTGCACATACATATTTCAGAGTAGATTAAATTAACAATGCAAGAACACGCTCACATGTTGAAACAAAAAGGGTGAAGCACAATGTTTTTGCAATTTCATTTAAATCAAAATCATAACAATTTGGGACATCATGCTTATTGACAAAGGGTTTTATATATTAAACGATGTGGGACCCGTTGGGCCCCGTCCGCCAACGCAATAATCCCTCACTCACCCGTTCCCCAAACATAACCCGTTGCCCCTATGCAATAATCCACCACTCACCCGTTGGGTCCCTGTCACATGGGAGACCTGGTCCCCAAAGCAACCCTTCCCCAACGTAACATTCCACCACTCATCCATTCCCCCAACACAACCCGTTCCCCCAATGCAATTTTCCACCACTCACACATAGCCCCCCAACTTTGCAGGTCATTTTAAATTTTAAAACCAATGCAATTGTACTAAGATTTAATGTGATGTAGGTGCCACCGACAAGGCCATCTTTTGTTATCCAAATCTAATAATTTTACTTCGGAGTCACGTGAGTGACTACGTGAAGAAGACCGCCAGGACGCATGCGTGTCATATCGCTACACGCATTGCGAAACGTCAGACGCGGTGGAACGACGTTCCCCCACAGCGGCAGTTTAAAAGCCGCAACTTGCAGGTAAGAGTTTACTCTGCGGTCTTTATTGTTTCCATTTCCAACTACAGGTGGGAACATGGACAAAACAAAGAAGACAAGGTCTGCGACAAAGCTGGTGAGGGAGGACCGCGGAGCAGCGGGCAGCCAGCAGCAGCCAGCGGCACTTGGATCACCGATAGTGGGATCAGCTGTGCCCAATGTCGCCTCCGCACCGGCCAGATCCACGCGGCCGGGCGGTAAGGCTAGACAAAAAACAAATAAGGTCGTGGACTCAGAGGAGTCCGACTTTGAACAACCGCGGGCGGCCAGCGACCGTGAGCGCTGGAGCCGGATGGAGCGGTGTGTGGAGCATTTACTCCAACGTGACAGACTCCGGGAGATGGAGTCGGGTCACAGTGGGCCCTATGATAAACCCACAGCAGTACCTCTTGAAGGGCTGCACAGTGCTTCTACCTCATCAGAGGGGAGCACTGCGGGTCAGTTCTGGGCTGACCTGGAAGAGGGGTCCGCAGAAGGAAAGACAAGTGTGCAAGGGGTGAAGGAACGAAATAACCTACTGGACATGGTGTCCAATTTCATACAGCCAGACCAGACTGGTCAAAATCTGGAGCCAAAGCTAGCTGCCAGTATAGACTATATGTCTCTAAACCAGTTACAAGAAAAGGCTGTACTGGACACCACATCAAGACACCTGCATATCCCTGAATGTTCCAATAGTAAACACCTGTATATGGAAACACATTGGAATAGGAGTCAGAAGTATGGACGTCAAATTACAAAAAGTATTGAAACTCCTAACAGCAGGGATAACAGCATTTGCCCGCACAGTGGATGACAAGGACATGTCCCAGGACCAACAAGATGCACTGGCACTACTCTGCAACACTCAACATGAGATAAACAACATCATGAAGAGTGCCATTCAACCCACACTAAACCCCAAATTTGCGGGACTGTGCAAACCTGGGACCACAAAACCACCAATACTATTATGTGGAGGCAACCTATCGAAGCAAGTCAAGGAGCTCGATGAGGAAGCAAAAACCCTGGGACTAATAAAAGGGACTCCATCAAAAACCCACTACAGCCAAATACAGCACCCCTACGCACCCACCAGCAGAACAAGAATGACTGGTGAAAGCTCGAAGGCCCGGTACTCAAAACATGAGTCTTTTTTAGGCCATGGCCCAGGCCGGCCTTCTTGGAAGATGCACGGACCTCCAACGCCAACCAAACCACAAATCCAGACACCAGCGCAACAACAGCAGCGAAGAACCTACAAAAATAAGTAAACCTGCCACTGGTAACTATGGAGGTAGGTGGGTCTGGTTCCCTACAAAATACAGGGAGCATGGAGGTTGGTGGGAGATTACACTCTTTTCTGAATGCATGGAGCATGTTAACAACCGATACTTACATCTTAAGCAGTTTCCAGGGATATACAATAGAGTTTATACACAAGTAAAGCCCTCCAGTTCAACATATACCGAACCGAATGTTCGTGGTTTCTGATAAAGAAAAATCAGAAGCGCAAGCTGAACTGGAGCGGCTTTACGTAAAAGGTGTAATTGAGCAAACTCAACACGAACCATTAGAATTCGTGTCCAATATATTTACCAAAAACAAAAAAGATGGTGGTTGTCGCATCATCATAGATCTGACAAATTGAATACATTTGTACAATATATTCACTTCAAAATGGAAACCTTTGTTACTGCTAAACAATTAATTTCCAAAGGTTACTTCATGGCCAGCATCGATTTAAAAGATGCTTACTATTCAGTGCCTATACGAGGTGACCACAGATGTTACTTAAAATTCAACTGGATGGGACAACACTGGCAGTATAAAGCACTGCCAAATGGATTATCATCAGCCCCCAGGCTGTTCACAAAATTTTTGAGACCAGCCCTAGCGTTTCTACGGAAACGTTTACACATGGCCATGGCATATTTAGATGACATACTCATTGTGGGCAAAACTTTGGAATTGGCCAAACAAACCGTAACAGCCACAAAACAGTTATTTGAAAAACTGGGATTTATTATCCATCCAGTTAAATCTAAACTAACGCCTTCCACTACTATGGACTATTTGGGGTTCACCATTGACTCAGTTCACATGTCGGTGACTCTGCCTAAGGGAAAGGCTAGAGATTTAATAGAGGCTTGCAATAACCTCATTGACATCAGCAAACCATCCATCAGATTAGTAGCAAAAGTAATTGGCAAAATGGTGGCTGCCTTTCCAGCCACACAATTTGGACCTCTACATTACCAAAACTTACAGAGAGCAAGAATACAAGCACTCAAAATCAATGCAGGTCACTTTGGCAGACCTATGAAACTACCAATCAAAGCTAAAATGGAACTAAAATGGTGGATAGATAACATCTGGCTTTGTTCCAATCCAATCATTGTCAGTAACCCTTCCATGGTACTACAAACTGATGCCAGTGCACTTGGGTGGGGAGCCACCAATACCATCACCAGCTGTGGAGGTAGATGGACTGCTCAGGAGGCATCATTATTACTCACACTGGGCATAAACTACCTGGAAATGTTGGGTGCATTCCATGGCCTAAAGTCATATTGTACTGGGTCATATCACCAGCATGTTAGACTACAGATAGACAATACCACCGTGGTAGCATATATTAACCACATGGGTGGAAACAAATCGACATCATGTGACAATCTGGCTAATACAATTTGGCAATGGTGTATCCAGAGAGATATTTGGATATCAGCCACTTACCTACCAGGTAGACTAAATTTAGTGGCAGACACCAGGTCATGCAAATTTAATGAAAACACCGAATGGATGTTGAATAAAAAAGTATTTGCTGATATTACAGCAAGATATGGAACACCAGATATCGATCTATTCGCATCCAGACTTAACCACCAGTTATCAAATTATGTTTCATGGGAACCAGAACCTGGGGCAGCGGCGACAGATGCATTTTCGCTGCATTGGGGGAAATTGTTTATTTACGCATTCCCTCCTTTCTGCCTCATCAGTCGGGAAATCATCATTAAGGAAAATACAACAAGACTCTGCGTCTGGTATTTTGGTAGTACCCGATTGGCCTACTCAACCATGGTTCCCAGTGGTACTAAACATGGTATTAGAACCATGTATCACCATCCCACATAGACCAGATTTATGGCTACATCCCGTAACAAGGGATAGCCACCCATGCCATAACCATTTGAACTTATTAATTTGTAGAGTTTAAAAACACCTCTACTACAACTGGGACTGACGGACCGAACAGTGAACATGATCTCGGCGGCCCAAAGACAGTCAACCAAATAACAGTATCTGGTCTATATCAGGAAGTGGGAGATGCATTGTCACAAAAACAACATCACCCACAGAGACATGAACATCCCGTCTGTTCTGGAATATCTGGCAGGCCTCCACTATGATGAGGGGCTCAGTTACAGTGCCATCAACTGCGCCAGAAGTGCCCTATCGACTTACCTATGGCAGGGGACAGAGCGTTACTCTGTTGGGACTCACCCACTGGTAACAAAACTTATGAGGGGAATTTTTAATACTAATCCCCCAAGAACCAGGTACTCCCAAATATGGGATGTAAGTATTGTCCTGAAGATGCTCAGGAATTGGTCTCCAGCAACAGCTCTGTCCCTACACAGACTGACATTAAAAACAGTCATGCTAATGGCATTGGTCACGGCACAGAGGGTACAGTCACTGCATAAACTAAGACTGGACAACATGACTTCCTCAACTGAAAATATTACGTTTCATATCTATGAATTAGTAAAGCAGAACAGACAGGGATCAGCAGGCCTCAATATACAATTTAGGTCATACCCAACAGATGACCGTCTCTGTATAGTAAGACATTTGTCATTATACATGGAGAAAACGAAAATCATAAGAGGCAATGAGAAGGCACTTCTGGTCAGCAACAAGCAACCACACAAAAGAGTGACGGTCCAGACCATCTCAAGATGGCTGAAACAGGTGCTAACACAGGCTGGGGTGGATACTAATATTTTTAAATCTCATTCCCCCAGGGCTGCAGCTACATCGGCAGCAATACAGTTGGATGTACCAATGGACCAAATCCTCAAGGCAGCAGGATGGTCAGGGGAAAAAATATTCCACCTATTTTACAACAAACCAGTAATGAAACCTGGAACGTTTGCAGAAACAATTTTAAGTTCTGTAAATTAATTTAAACCCATAAAAAGGGGTTATAATTTTGTGTTAATAAATTTTATGATTTCAATGTCGAATTCATGTCCAAATTATGTTAACACAATTCCTCCTACAGTCATCAAGGCAGACGTGATGCATGGACTCGTTTCCACGGCATGAAATCACAGATCTTTGAAATCTTCACGTAGTCACTCACGTGACTCCGAAGTAAAATAGTAAGATTAAACGAGAAATTACCAGTTTGAAGTTTGATCTGTATTTTATGAGGAGTTACGATGAGCGATTACGTGCCCTCCGCTCCCACCCTTGATCATATACTCAACTGGTATCTCTTCTCTAATCTTACTATGTTTAGTCATTACAGTTACCTGTGATTTCACACCGCTGCTTTGAAGAATGCCACGCATGCGTCCTTGCGGGCTTCTTCACGTAATCCCTCATCGTAACTCCTCATAAAATACAGATCAAACTTCAAACTGGTAAGTTCTCGTTTAATCTTACTATTAAACTTTGCTGTATTGGGTAAGGCTGGCAGATTCTTCCCCTTTGTTATCCAAATCTAAGCATTAAACTTTGTTGTGCTGGTGTGCTGGGTTAGGCTGGCAGATTCTTGCCCTGTAGGACATTTGCTGTGAAGGACTCAGTTCTGGTATAGAAACATTGTAGCCGGTTGGGCATTGTGACATCATAATTGCCTAACTGCCAGTGCAGATTTGAAGAAATACAACATTTAAATGTCACTTTAAAACTTTTAAATCTCCCCCACTACGTCCCTCTCCTTACAACAATGTAAAAACACTCTCATAGCTTGTGTATAGGCAGCAGAGATCCTATTGTGATGTCATTTTTGGTTTTCTGAATCTTTACAGCAGCTTATGTAAATGAGATCCCATTATGATTGGACGACTGTGAGATGCCATTGTGACATCATCACTGGAAGCTGCTGGAAGTTTCTCCCTCTCAAAGGCAGTTATTATTTTCAAAGTTTGCTTTTTTTTTAACTTTAAATAACAATAAATTTTGAAATATAACATCAAATCTGAAGGAAACTTGTAAGAACGACGACGTGGAAAAAGCTGAGTAAGGTTTTGCAAAAAATTTCACACCATAGTGTACAATTTTGCCATAATTCCTTAAGATCGCTTGCTCGCACGCACGCAGAAAGACAGACATCCAAACATGACAAGACTATTGCTATAATATATAGATATGCTTCAGTTCAATTTGAAATGCAGCAAAGGGATATAAAAACAACTAATCTTATTAAATTCTGCATTCCTAGTAAAAAATAATTTCTCACATCTACTGGATGGAAAGAGAAAGATTTGCACAAGCGCCTCTCTCAGGATGGAGAAACCATCTCACAACCAACCTGCTTCAGCAACATGGGTCATAGAGAAAGAAACAGGCCCTTTGGAACAATTTGTCAATGCCCGCCAAGTTGCCTATATGAGCTAGACCCTATTGGCTGCATTTACTCATATCTCTCTAAACCATTAAAATCCATGCACTTGTCTAAATATCTTTTATACATTGTAATTGTACTTGCCTCCACCAAATCCTCTGGCAACTGGTTCCACACATTCACCACCCTTTATGTGAAAATGTTGCCCCTCTCATCCCCTTTCCCCATTCATCTTCAATCAATAATAATAATAATAATACATTTTATTTATGGGCGCCTTTCAAGAGTCTCAAGGACACCTTACAAAAATTGAGCATGTATAGGAAAAACATGTAAGGGGAATGAAATAAATAGTAGAGACATGACTAGTACACAAAGTAAAGACAGAATTCAATACAAAACACAGCATGAGGCAATTAATGCACAGATGAAAAGGGACGGGGACGTGGGGCTAAGGATAGGCAGAGGTGAAGAGATGGGTCTTGAGGCGGGACTGGAAGATGGGGAGGGACACGGAATTGCGGATCAGTTGGGGGAGGGAGTTCCAGAGCCTGGGAGCTGCCCTGGAGAAGGCTCTGTCCCCAAAACTGCGGAGGTTGGACTTGTGGATGGAGAGGAGACCGGCTGATGTGGATCTGAGGGACCGTGAGGGTTGGTAGGGGGAGAGGAGGTCAATGAGATATGTGGGGGCCAGATGGTGGAGGGCTTTGTAGGTGAGGACCAGGATTTTGTAGGTGATCCGGTGGGAGACGGGAAGCCAGTGAAGTTTTTTGAGGACTGGAGTGATGTGATGCCAGGATTTGGTGTGGGTGATGAGTCGGGCGGCTGCGTTCTGGACCAGTTGGAGTCGGTTGATGTAGGTGGAGCTGATGCCAAGGAGAAGTGAGTTGCAATAGTCCAGTCGGGAGGAGATGAAGGCATGGATGAGTCTTTCAGCAGCAGGCGGTGTGAGAGAGGGTCTGAGTTTGGCGATGTTGCGGAGATGAAAGAAGGAGGTTTTAATGACATGGCGGATGTGAGGCTCAAGGGAGAGGGTGGAATCAAAGATCACGCCAAGGTTGCGGGCCTGGGGAGATGGGGAGACAGTGGTGCCGTCGATGGTGAGAGTGGGGTTATTGATTTTGCTAAGTGTGGCTTTGGAGCCTATGAGGAGAAATTCTGTCTTATCGCTGTTGAGAAACCCACAATCAATGCACTCAAGTTTTAGACCGTCCAACCCTAGGGGAAAAAATGGGACCCTTCACCTTATCTATGCTTCCCATGATGTTGTATCCGCCAAGTTCACCCCAAATCCTCCTTCACCGAAAGGAAGAAAGCCCCAACCTATCGAGTTTCTCATAACTCAAGCCCTCCCGTCCTGCTAATACATCTTTGTCAGATTTTTTGATTTTTTTTGGTTCTGGCTACCTGACCAATCTCAGTTTTCAAAAGGGTCAGGAATGTCACTTTAACTATAATGGTGATTTAAGTTATGATTCCATTATTAGTGCTGTAGATACTGCACTATTAGGACACCTACTTATTATGAAGAAGGATTTTTACAAAATCTTCTCACATGAATTTATCTGAATATAATATTACTATTACAATGCAGTATCATAAGAATAAACAATCAGGAATAATTGGGTTTGTAAGCAATATTCAGCCTTCAGCTTATTAATATTCATATTACATAAGGGTGGCACGGTGGTAGAGTTGCTGCCTTATAGCGCCAGTGACCCATGTTCGATCCTGGTTACGGGTGCTGTCTGTACGGAGTTAGTACGTTCTCCCAGTGACCTATGTGGGGTTTCTCTGGGAGCTCCGATTTTCTCCTACACTCCAAAGACATATAGGTTTGTAGGCTAATTGGCTTGGTAACATTGTAAATTGTCCCTAGTGTGTTGGATAATGTTAGTGCACAGGGATCGCTGGTCGAATTGGACTCGGTATGTCGAAGGGCCTATCTCCACGCTGTATCTCTAAACTAAACTTCTAATTTTATTAGTACATTATAAATCAACCAAAGGAGTAACACATGTGGCTTGTGCGTTATTTGCTGCATGTTCTTTTAAGGATTGTAATTTGTGACCAGCCACATGCTATATATTACTATGAACGTTCCAATATAGTGGCTTTCAAAAGCTGCAAGGTTCAGCAAAGAACAAAAAAAACAAAAGTGCTGGTGGGTCAGAAGCATCTATAGAGGGGAGAGACAAATGACGATTCAGGTCTGGACCCTTCTTCCATTCAGATCGTGCCTCCAAATTCCTCCACCACTTTGTTTCTTTTGTTCAAGATTCCAGTATATGCAGTCGCTTGTATCTCCAGTTTCAGCAAAGTAATCAATATAAAAACGTTTTCGAACAAAGTAATGTGTTAGATTCAATTACTGGGCAGTCCTCTGACATTTTGTGGAGTGTATGAGTAAAGATACTGAGAGACAAGGCATTTCAAAAATTTGCCATATATTTTGCAATATAATTGCAGTATCATATTTAATCCAATTAAAAAATGCATGTCATTGAAGCAGCAGTCTTATAAAGATGGGAAAGAGTTGGGAGACTGAAGGGAAGAAATTATAACATTGAGAATCAATCTGGATTAAGGCACAGTTGTCAATAATAGCGTGAAGGAAGTGACCTAAATGTAAATGCATATCAGAGCTTTGAAGGGCATGGGGAAGTTACAAACACTACTTTAGATGAATTGGAACACAAGAATGGGATGTTCAATATCAGGCTATTGGTGAACGTAATGAAAGTCAAAGAAGGGTGAATGCATGGGACTTTACGTTAGACTTTACAGACACAGCATTGAAACAGGCCCTTCGGACCACCAAGCCCGTGCCGACCAGTGATCATTCCTTACACTAGCACTATCTTATATTTTAGGTTTAATTTCCAAATTACAGAGGCCAATTAACCAACAAACCTGCTCGTCTTTGGAGTGAGGGTGCAAACCAGACCACCCGGAGCAAACCCACACGGACACAGGGAGAGCTTACAAACTCTGTACAAACACCACTGGCCGTGATCAAACCTGGGCCTGTGGCGCTGTAAGGCAGCAACTCTACCACTGCGTCACTATGGCAGTCGTGAATAAACGAGAGTTTGGAGTGTTAAAATATTTCCTATGGCTAATAGGGACTTCATCCTGTTTAGACTTCTTGATATTTCAAATCCTTGATTAATGCCAATTGCAGATGTCAGAAGAACTGGAAACTGACCAAGCTTGTGTGATGAATTATTGGTTGATAAATGATACGACACTTCTCATTATTCATCTGAAGTCAGTGACATGCAGAGTGCAAGTGAAGATGATCAAATAACCAAATGTATGGACATTTATTTTTGGTTGCAGGACCAGCGTTAACGAAACAAAATCCAGTTCACTCAAATTTCATACTGAATATATTTGGCAATATAATTGCAGTATCATATTTTGGCCTGGATTTTGCAGCCATTGACTCTGTACCCACAATTGTTGTCTGCCTAGTACCCCAACTGAACCAAGTCTGGGTAAAGAGAACCATCAAGCCCAACGTCCCAGGTCTACCAATAAGCAGCTGCAGATCCTTGAACAAAGCTATGGATAGACCTGGTCTATAATTCTAGACAACTTTGACAGGCAGAAAAGTCTTGCCCCCAGCTTTGCCAGCTGTCTGAAGAAGGGTCCCGACCCGAAACTTCACCTGTTCATTTTCCAGAGATGCTGCCTGACCTGCTGAGTTACTGCAGCATTTTGTGTCTATCTTTGCCAGCTGTCAGTTGTTTTAAGAATTCTGAATATCGCTGACATCCAGCAACTTTAAAATAATTTAAAAAAACGAAACCTATAGTCATTATTATGTTAAATATAGAAAATAAATTAAGCAAAAGCAGCTTTAAAATATTAAACATAAATGTCAGGTGTTGGTGGTTTCTCAGCTTCTGTGGCAAAGGGGTATCAGTGACACAGATGGTAGAACTGCTGCCTAGAGAGCCAGAGACACGAGTTAGAGCCCGACCTTGGGTGCGGTCTGTGTGGTGTTTGCACGTTCTCTCTGAGACCATCTGGGTCTCCTCCAGGTGCTCCTGCTTCCTCCCGCATCTCAAAGACGTGCAGGTTTGTCGGTTAATTGGCCTCTGTAAATTGCTCTTAGTTTGAGTGGATGAGAAAGTGGGATAATAAAGAACAAATGTGAATGGGTGATCGATGGCTGGCATGGACTCAGTGGGCTGAAGGGCCTGTTTCCATGCTGTGTCTTTCAATTCAATTAAGGGCTGAATAATCGGCAAGTGGGAGTTGGCAATGGATTGGCTGAAGACAATGACGTTTTAAACGAGTACAATGTTTTTAAATGCGGATGGCAGGCTTAGTCATGGAATATTAAATGAATTGGATCTCAGATGGACAAATAAAGGTTTCAGTGGCAGATGAGAGGTAGAAGGGATGGAGTAGAAAACATCCTGGTGATCAAATCAACAGACTTTGGAATAGAGACACAGCTCACAAACTCGAACTATGCAGAGATTGCATAAGGAGCATTTTGCAATGCACAAGAGGGTGACAACGGTACAATGACACGAATCAAGACCAAAATATGCATTCTTTCTGGATAGTTACTGTCTAAACTATAAACTATGAACATCTCCAGTGGCAGCGTTCATCAGTCAGAACTAGATAACAATGACCTAATGCATGCAAGTAGATTGATCAGTTATCTTATCACTGATTTGAACATAAAGTAACATAAGGCACCATGTTGCTTGGCTGATGTTGAGGAAGGTTCTTCTGGTCAGATCTTTCCTATACAACTAGGCTCTCAACACTACTGCACATTGTGCCCCACGGTGGGATGGCAACATTGCGCATCTTCTTCTGCACGCATGTTTGCCAGGAGGATCGGGTCAGAGAAACACTGGTCATTGAGATTCCTGAACAACTGTGCAATACATGATTGCTCTCTGTGTAGAAAGAAACTGCAGATGCTGGTATATACCGAAGATAGACACAAAGTGCTGGAGTAACTCAGCGAGTTAGGAAGCATGTCGGGAGAAAGAGGATGGATGATTTCAGGTCAGGTCAGAGTCTGAAGAAGGGTTCCAACCAGAAGCGTCACCTTTTCTCCAGAGATGCTGCCTGACCCGCTGAGTTACTCCAGCACTTTGTATCTATCTTCTGTGCTATTTCCAGGGACACAAATAGAGGCAAACACCCGCACGCAGCTCAAGGACTAACAACTTGGTGAAAAACAGCCTCTGTGTTGCCAAGGGCTTGGTGATCATCTGCTGCTTGATGGGGTGCTGCAGTCCAGGACCACTGAATCTTAGTGCAGCCTCTACATAAGCTTAATGGAGAAAACCCATAGCTTATGACCCTCCCACCATGCACACAGAGAGGCTGGAACCTGTGGCCAAGCAGGCCATCTGCAGGTCATGTGGCCAGGCGGAGGAGGGCTCTGCCCGAGCCGGCTGCCTGACCCTTCTCTGGGTTTACATCTGCGCCCGGGTGGTACTAGAAAGGGACTACACGCTGTCCATGGGCGCCCTGGGGGATTTCCGGGACAGCTGAGCACCATGGGGCAAGGATTGCATCCTTGACAAGGATTGTATCAGGAGTGTAACATTTTAATATTTGTTTGAGATAATTGAGTGCTTTTGTATTATGGGTTTGTTTGGCATTGTACATATTATTGTATTAATTGATTACATTTATTTTTATTAAAAAATGAGGCTGAAACCTCTATAAAAGCTCGTCCGATTGTATACTCGAGAAATGTATGCAAAGGAAATGTGATGCCATACTGCTGTGAAGTAAACAGTCGGTACAGCTACTACTGACAAAGGCCATGCAAGAATGCGCTGCATTTGATATTTGCAAACTATACGAGGAAAGCATTTTTTTTTTTAAATGTCAATCAATTTCCAACTTAGTTCCGTTGACACACTAACGTCCAGTGATAAACAGAACAACTATAATGCAGAACAACACTGCAAATAAACCAAAAACCAGAGAACAGTTAGTATCTGCACAGACTGCATTCTCCATTTCATTCCGAGATACTATTATTTCTCATAAGGATGGGGTTATTTTTAAGAAATACTGTAGGTCAGTGATTCCCAACTTTTCTGAATGAAAGTCCCATTTACCCACACACACTTGGTGAAATGTGACCCCTCACATCCACTTCTTGATGCCGGACCCCAGCCCCTTTAATGAGTTGGGACTTTTCAAAAGACCACCAGTAACTCTAAAGTTGGTGTGATGAGTAAATATCGTTACCTTTGTGTGGAACATACCAGCTAAAGTGCCACAACATTATAAAAAACCCATGTATCCTCTGCAGTCTTTAGAGCCCCTGCCACTCCCATTTATTGCGGGATGGGGGAAGGAGAAATAGAAAGAGATAGAATATCTTGCACATGAACTGGGAACCACTATTTTAGGCAATAGCAAGTTGAAAATGATGGGCCATCATTTAACCAGTAGAAAAATCTGTTTGAAAGGTGGGTTGAATGTGAGAGAGAGCTATGATTGAAAATATAGATAAACATATTTTTATAACCTCAGCTTTTGTTTTGTGCATTTACATGCGTACCCAAGCTTGTTACTGTGGCCCACCCACATCCAGGGCTTCTTACTAAAACATAATTGGCAAAACTGTTCCAATCTTGGGTGACATACCCTTCCACCCACCATATAAAACACAGTAGCTTGCTGTCCCATCTACATTGAATACCACGCAAGAAAAGCTTTTCGCTGTACTAAGGTGCACGTGACAATAATAAACTAAACTAGAAATATGTTCCCTTATCATATGGGAATTCCCTGGTGACAGCCAAACCACAGATAATTCATTTCATTCATTCATCATCGTTGAAAACATTAGCGACGCATTGGTGCTGGTATCCAACGGGAACGGTAACGGACGCACCACACATCTCTGTCCTCCAGTTCCTGCGGATTTCCGCTGCTGGAAGTATAGGATTTTGGTGTGTGTGCTTTATAATCATTCCTTACAATGCTATGTACGACAGTGATCGCATCTTCTACTGAAGTGTGGATGGCCGTTGGCTCGCTAGAAGATCATCCGCTCTTTGGCGGGTCTTGTTTTTGGTCCTGCTGGGGGTCCACAGCCCCCTCATCACCTGGCAAACCAGGTGGGGGAGACGGTTTAGCCGCTGACTATCAGACCATGGAGCAGGTAGCACGGGATTACATGGCACCCGTGGCAGATGAAACTCCCCCGACCTGACCATCACAGATAAAATACTTTAAAAATGCAATACCTTTCTTACTAAATAAGGCTTTGCAGATCTAGACTGGGAAATTAAAATATGTTACTGCCTATACTGAAAGAAAAATTGGAAAGGTGTTAACCCTCTTTCCATGTTTCAACCTCAAACGGTCACATAATGAATTTAATCACTTCTGGTCATCTTATTACAAGTTGCTCTGCCTTGGTAAGATGCATTCATTTGCCCTGTTCTGTGTAATGAATAGTAGCTGGAGTAGCTCAGCAGGACATGCAGCATCTCTGGAGAGAAGGATGGGTGACGTTTCAGGTCACGACCCTTCTTCATATTATACTATTGGATTGCTAGAAGCAAGAAGCAAAGCGTATTTGTCATCTTTTGGTGCCTGACAAACATAAACGTTTACAATCTGAAAATCAAACAGTGGTTTAGTTATAATGTCAGGCATGTTCCCGAGTCAATGCTACTCCCAATAATAGTGCATTAAATGAACCACTGTATTAGAACATAGGACAGTGCTGCACAAGAACAGAGCTTTTGGCCCACATTGTGTCGGCCAAACAAAATACCAAGATCATCCCTTATCTACCTGCACACAATCCATATCATTCCATTCCTTGCAATAGATACATATCACTCCATTCCTTGCAATAGCTATCCAAAAGTCTCTCATATGCCACTATTGTATCTGCCTCCACCATAACTCTGGTAGTGCGTTCCAGGCATCCACTTCCTTCTGCATAGAAGATTTGCCCTGTATATCTCTTTTAAACATTATCCCTCTCATTTTAAAGCTACACCCTCTAGTATTTGATTAATCTATCCTGGGGGAAAGGTTCCGATTATCTATCCTATTTATGCCTCTCATAATTATATACACTTCTAACAGGTTTTCCCATATCCTCCAGCATTCCAGAGAAAACAATCCAAGTCTGTCCAATATCCCCCTAATCCAGGTATTATTCTGCTAAACCTTTACTGCACTCTTTTGAAAGTCTTCACATCCTTCCTGTAATGGGCCACCAGAACTGCACACAATACTCCAAATGTTGCATAATCAAAGTCCTATAAAGCTGTGCCATAACTTCCTAACTCTTATACTCAATCCCCTCATTTATGAAAGCAAGCATACCATATACCTTCTTACCATTCTATCTACTTGCCACAATCAGGAAGTTATGAACATACCCCAAGATCCCTCTGTGCATCAACACTGTTAGGGGTCATGCGATTAATTGTATACTTTCCCCTTACATTTGACCTCTCAAAGGGCAACACCTCACACTTGCTCAGATTATAATCCATGTGCCATTTCTCCACCCATTTCTGTAGTTGATCCATATCTTACGGTATACTTTAACAGCGTTCCTCACAGTTCACGACCCCAACAATCTTGGTGTCATCTGTAAACTTACTAACCAATATATCTACGTCTAAAGAAAGACACAAAATGCTGGAGTAACTCAAAAGGACAGGCAGCATCTCTGAATAGAAGGAATGGGTGACACACACATATACACACACATATACAAAAGCACATCTTTCAAACACAGGGCTCTCGCTTAACTTTTTTTCCCTGTAGCCAGCCAGGCAACCTAGGCAACTTTTTAGGTTGCCAAATGACAGTTTAGGTAGTCATTTAAGACGGCTTGCATGACACGTGCGATAATGTGCTCGGACAAAGTGCGTAGTTACCAGTCAGAATTATGGTCAATGAAGCATTCACATAGTATTTCTGCTTCAAATAAAGTCACAAACTAAACATATTCACCAATCAAGACATGATATATACCAGACTGACATGCAGCAAAATTACAATACAGTATCTCATCTCCTTTTACACGTTGCAAAGAATGCAATTTCTATTATTTCTTTCCACTTCCAAACAAAATTCTGGTTGGATTATTCAGCGTATGATCAACCTCAGTGAGACCAAGTGCAGGCTTGGCGATCGCTTCGCACAACACCTACACTCAGTTCGCAATAACCAACCTGATCTCGCGGTGGCTCAGCACTTGGACTCCCCCTCCCTTTCCGAATCCGACATTTCTGTCCTAGGCCTCCTCCATGGCCAGAGTGAGGCCCACCGTAAATTGGAGGAGCAGCACCTCATATTTTGCTTGGGCAGTTTACACCACAGCGGTATGAAAATTGACCTCCAATTTCAGGTAGTCCCTGCTTTCTCCTCCGCTTCCCAGCTCTCCCTCAGCCCACTGTCTCCGCCTCTTCCTTTCTTCTTCCCACAGCAGAGTTTCCAGCACCAATTCCTACGGAACTCCACTGGTCAGACCTCCAGCCTGAATATTACCCTTCCACCACAACCCTCTGTCTTCCATCAGTAAGCCAGTTTGGAATCCATGTGATCAAGTCATTGATGATTCCTTGCATCTTAATCTTCTGGATCTGCCTACCATGGGGGACTTTATCAAATGCTTTACTAAAATCCATGTAGACAACATCCATTGCTCTACCCTCATCGATCACCTTCATCTTTTTCTCAAAAATACCTCGTTCAAGTTAGTAATTGAACAGTAGTATTATATGACAAAAATAAATGGAATTGTTACCTTTATGACAAAAATAATAGATTGGCAGATCACCCTGATTAGTTTCTTCCTTTTTTTTTCTTCTTTCTTATCTCAGATTGCACGACTACTTCAACCTCCGCCTTCTTCCGCCACAAGTTTTACTCTGTTTGGTTCATAGCTGAACTTTGACAAAAAGAGTGAAAAGTTGAGTTTTTGGGTCACAAAACGTAACTGGTTAATGAGTGTTCAGCCAAATGAAAATCCTTGGCACTCACCTCTTTGTGCTCACACAGCAATTTGATCCTGCTGCTTCCCCTTCTCCCCTAAATCAGTATCCGCAAAATGAGGGACTCACCTGTGCATCTATTAGGTCCAATCTCACATGTTCAGTTCTCAATGATAATTTTTGCTGATAAACTTCACACAAGCCTTCAAGAATTCTCTCTCTCCGTCTGAAGTGATGAACCAGTACTGCTGCCTTGGTTCTCTCTACTGAAGGTATTTGTTTATTGCCAAGAGCAGCTGTCCATACTCTCACATGTTTACTGATATAGCAAGGGCAACATGAGATCTGATAGTTATGCATATTGCTTGCCATGCCAACTCAAGTGTTAAGAGTGTTCTTGGATGAGAGTGTTGGATATAAATAGGAGGATTTTCATTTAATCGTAGCTGGGAATGCTAATTCCAATATTTGGCAGCAGAATGAATGGGAATATTCTGAAACTCTTAATTTCTTGTCACTCCTAACCAACACAAGGTTGAGAAGGCTGCATCCTCAAAATAACATGGGGCCAGGAGCAAAACATAGTGAGAAAAGCTATGGCCAAAAATCCACAATTTCAACATTTGGTTTATTCATCGCATATGCAACTGCACAGTGAAATTCTTTTTGCGTATATTACACATGCTGCCGCCACCATTTTTGGTACCATTATTCAAAGTTCAAAGTGAGGTTGGCCTACAAAGTGCGTTGGCACTCGATGTACGGGCGCTGTACACGTCTCAGGAAAGGAGGGTATGATAGGGGACCTCATGGATGCCATTATTATGACCATCTTCAAGGAAGGAGTCAAATATAACTATGTAGAGGTTCTCCCTGTTCTCTGCCACAGGGACATTATCGTCAAGTACCCCTCAGCTGTCTCCTCCTACTGGCCAAGGAGTTCTTCGTAGAACGCAGGGGTATGGACGTGTTATTCTAGAGGCACAATGACTCAATCTTCACTGAACGGCAATAGCAAGAACAATTATGGGGGCAGAAGTAGCAGCTACATAGGACCTCCATGGCATTATAAACAACCCACCTCAAATCCTTCTCCTTCATGCATTTGCATCATAATGGGATGCAATGCATGATAGCAACCAATACAGGATCTATCTCAGTGAAGACTGGTGCGCAACATAGTTGTGCCATTGTCCCAACAATTTTGTTATTTATTCTCACTACAATGTTGCATGTCACGTTCAACAAACTTCTTGTGGGAATGGAGCTTATCTTCACAACTATCGTTAAATTGATGAATCCACGATGACTTCACTCTGGATCCAAGGTCATTCACGCATCAGTAGTAGAGTTATAGCATGCTCCAGTTATGCAAGCTTGAAGACTGAGTGCTATGATCTTATGAACACATTCACTGAGGCATACGAGAGGATGGGTCATAAACTCAACAGCTGCTAAACAAAGGTCCTCTACTAACTTACTCCTGCTGTTACAAAACTGTCTCCCAACAATAACATTTTATAGCAAGATCTTGGAAATGTGGTCCACTTCCCAAGTATCAGGGGTGACTTCTTTGTGATGGCTGATATCAATGATTAAATTAATCTTATCTTCGAATACACCAACACGCCCTTTAATCAATTAAGAAAAAGGACACTTCAAGATCAGGACCTTAGACCTGTCAGAGAACTGATGGACTACAAGGCAGCAGAGATCTCCGTCCTCCCAGATACTTCTGAGATCTGTACAGCACCTCATATTCCACAGGTTCTCCGAACACACTTTTCTCCTGCCACACCTACCACCCATTTCCTTTGCCTAATCCTTCCATTCATCTCTCACCACTACCCACTATGAGTCCCTCATTTCTCTTTTAACACACACTCCCCCCCCCCCCCCCCCCCCCCCCCCCCTTCCACCCATATCACTCCCTCTGGTTTTATATTTCACTCTTCCTTTTTCTTCCTCATCGAACATCCTTGTGTCTCCTTTATCACTTCCAGCCTTTCTCAACCCATCTGCTAATCACCCTTCCTCACCTGTATCCACCTATCACTTGAGGGGCTTTGCCTCACTCCTTCCTCTCTTCTCAGCTTCCTCCCCTCTACTCCATCAGATTGAAGAAGGGTTGTCTGTCCATTTCTTGCCACAGATGCTGCCTGACCCATTGAGTCTCTCCAGCACTTTGTGTCATCTGTAGAACATGAATTTATGATGCGTGATCGAGCGTGTAGAGGGAAAATAGCCAGTATATAGAAGCATGAGGAAGGGATGAGACACGGGTTGGCAAGTGTCATGTGGGGGGGGGAGGAAAAGGGCTATGATGGGTGGATGGAATCAGGTGGAGGAGAAGGAAGGGGAGAAATAGAGACTGGCAGGTGATAGGTAGAATCAGATAAGGGAGCATTGATGGGCAGATGGAACCTGATGAGGAAGGGATAGGAAAGGTGAACCAAGTGAGAAAAAACCTAGGTAGAGATAGGTGGAGGCAGATGAACCAGTTGGAATAAAATAGTGGGCCTTGGAAATGAGAGGGGCAGGGGAGTAAAAGGTGAACAAAGGGAGATAGTGCCTGAACGGACTGGTGGGAGTGGGAAAGGTACATGGACAGGTACATGGATTGGAAAGGTTCAGACGATTATAGGCCACATGTGGGCAGGTGGGACTATGTAGATGAGGCATCTTGGTTGGCATGGGCAAGTTGAGCCAAAGGACCTGTATAAGTCTAGGAAAGGAAAATCGGAGGAATGGGTTACTTGATATTGTAAAATTTAATCTTCATACCATTGAGCCACCCAAATGGAAAATGAGGTGCTTTTCTTCAAGTTTGCACTTGGCCTCACCATGCAATGGATAATGTGGGAATGGGAAGAGGAGTTGAAGTGACCTGCAAATGGAAACTCATTATGACCATCGTGGACAGAGTGCAGGTGCTCTGCAAAACGAGACAGATCTATGCTTGGTCTCATCGGGGGATGCTGGAGGAACACCCAGGCGAGTAACTGCAGACCTTTTTGTAGATGATCAGTGAAAGATAGATTGCTGGAGTAAGACTGTGGTTCTGGCAGCATGTCTGGTGAACATGAATAGGTGGCATTTCAGGTCGGGACTCTTCTTCAGACCAGTTTGTAGATGGTATTCATTGCAGGCATTATGTGCTTGCAGTGAAGGGAATAAATGTGACTGCCAGAGGATGGGCTGATTTGTAATGGAAGGTCGCAAGCTTCTTGATTATTGTGGGGCCTGTAGTCATTTACAGTCATAGAGTCTTACAATGTGGATTTAGTGAGTGTAGACTGAACTCCCCTCTCCCCGCCACCCCCCCTCCCGCACCACTCCCCCCTACCCTTCTCCCCTCCCCCTGCCATTCTTCCCTTACCCCCTATTCCTCCCTTCTCCCCGCTCCACTCTTCTCCCCCTTCTCCACTCCCCCCCCCACCCCTCACATCCCCTTCTCCACCCCCCCTTCTCTGATGCCCCCATTTGTGGACCCAGTCTGTGACAGCTAGATCCCACTAATAGTACTGCACAAAGGCCACATCTTCTGTTTTAGTAACATTGACTATGGAATAACTGCAGACATTGGGAACAACACCCCCCCCCCCCCCCCCCCCCTCCTTCTCCACCCCCTCGCCTGGCTTCAAAATGGGTGGTGGGTATTTAGACTCAGTGGCCGGAGCAGGTGGGTGGCACTGGTACATTGACAACATTGCCTGTACCCAGTTGAAATGCCCACTGCCTCTGGGGGTTTGGAGAGAACATTGGAAGAGAGATCTGCCCTCTGGGACAACTCGTGGCCAACAGTTTAATTCCCATGAGGAGCAGGCAGAACATTGGGGGTTCGAGTCCAACCCCTGGGGCCCCTGTGTCACATTTCAGAGATACAGTGCCCTTCGACCCACCAAGTCCGCACCGACCAGCAATCCCCACACACTTACACTATCCCACACACGCTAGGGACAATTTAGAACTTACACCAAACCTATCAACCTACAAACCTGTGCGCCTTTGGAGTGCGGGAGGAAACCCTAACCCTAGCCCTAACCCTAACCCTAGCCCCAGCCTTGAACCTGACCGGGCGTCACCTGCAGGACAGCTTACGTCATTGTGTATGTCGTACAACTACGAGCGTCAGTCACCGACTCATCCCATAATACTACTTAATTCTAAACTTCCACAACTTTTCTTGACACCCTCACTTGTCTGACAACAAGGTTAAATTGCTACAGACACTTTTAAACGCAATGACAATCTTCAGATAGTATTATTTTGGCTTAGCTTTTTGTTACATGCAACACAATTATGTCATTACTTTAAACTGGCTCAGTCCTTTGAACAGATAGCCAAGGAAACAAAGCATCAATCAACAATGAGACACTTTACCAGTTTGCCAAATTCCATTCTTTCCAATTACCTTCCTCTTGTGTCCAAACATTCTGCTAGTAAACCGACTATTCATTTGTGCAGTACACAAATACATTTTATCCCCATATTTACTCATTAAGTTGCATTTGACATTATGCAAGCCAGCCTCTCCCAGATTTTCTGCCTCCATTAATATAATTTTAATGTTGTTCTATGGATAAAGGGCAAAACACAAATATATCCTCACCAGTAGCGTGTTGTGCCGCAGTGTCTACCATTTAAAAAGGGCACTGTTGTTATTATCAAAACATCATGACTTGCAGGTTCCCTTCCAAGTCACTCTCTGTCCAATCTTTATATTGTGGTTCCTTCATCATCAATGAGATTAAATCCTTGAAACCTACACACAAAAAAACTATTTGCAGAAAGATCCCTATCCGAAACATCCATATTCTCCAGAGATAGCACTCCACAAAGTGCTGGAGTAACTCAGCAGGTCAGGCAGCATCCCTGGAGGAAAAGGGAGGGCGATGTTTCAGGTTGGAACCCTTCTTCATGCCCGGAGAGCAGTAGGAATCAGGAGATGCTGCCTGACCTACGACACAAAATGCTGGAGAAGCTCAGCGAGGCAGGCAGCATCTCTGGAAAAATAGATGACTTTTTGGGTCGAGACCCTTCTTCAGGCTAAGAGTGAATGCTGCCTGACCTGCTGAGCTACTCCAGTACTTTGTATCATTTTTTTGGTACACTGCATATGCAGTTCCTTGCGTCTACAACAAAACTATTGGAATGACTTTCCAACAATAATTGCTGCACTTGCTTGAGATGCCCATATTTTATCAAAAAAATATAAAAACTGGAAACGCTTTGTATCTGAAATATTTCCTTCAAACCTGGCAAATATTTACCCCTCAATCAACATAACAGATGAAGTGCATGTTATTATACTATTGTTAATATAGGAAGAGGGGCCAGCCAGTTTCCTATTACAATAAGAACCAATAGTTCAATAGCATCTCATTAGCTGTTGCAGCATTGTGGCAGGTTTTGACGTCAGAGAAGGAAAGTTATCTCTTAAAACAGGAAAACAATCTGTCATTTTCTTTACAATTTACACCGAGGAGCATAGTAGGAAATTCCTTTCTACATAAAAGGTCACAATTCGTACTAGACTGCTTTGGAGAGGAAGAGCAAAGACAATCAAGGTAGCTCCCAAGTGTCAAGGCATCTGAATAGGCTTTTCAATAATAAATCTTCCTGAGGGGGTCTGCTTGTAAAAACATTTCCTAAACCACATGTTGTAACCAACATTTGTGAATAACTACAGCACGTTTTGCAAAATAATTACCGCAGTTAAAATGGGAACTGTTTGTAAAACTAGATAATCAAACTTTAAAACAAGATGATTTAGATTTACTGAAATCCTTGACTGAATTTGAAAGAGCATTACCGCTTTTCCAAAGTTTACATGCTAAACTCTATAATGAGCCTACTAAAATTAGAAAGAGCAAAACAATTGATAAATGGTGTTCACACATTCATTGTTGGAATCACTGCTCCCATCTGAATCAAAGCAATTTGATACTGGCTAATCGTATACTTCAAGGCCAGGAGATCACCTGAAAGTGGCACAACATAAGATCCTGACTAGTGGGTGCATGTTTCCAGGTTTGGATGTTCTCCTTATGACCGTGTAGGTTTTCTCCGGGTGCACCGATTTTTTTCCCCACATTCTAAACACGTGCAGGTTTAAAAGTTAATTAGCTTCTGTGAAAATTGTCACCTAGTGGGTGTAGGATAGTGTTAATGTGCGGGGATCGCTGGTCGGCCGAAGGGCCTGTTTCCACACTGTATCTCGAAACTAAATTGTTAGTGTTGCTAACTTGCAGCTCCAAAGACCTGGGTTCGATCCTGACCTCCGATGCTATATGTGTGAAATTAGTATAATTTCCCTATTACGGCACTCTTCTCCTCCTTCACAGATGAGTACAGCTTTACAATGCCAGAGACCCAGTATGATCCTGACTACGGGTGCTATCTGTACGCATTTGTACATTCTCCCCGTGGGTTTTTTCATCCCACACTCCAAAGACGTGCAGGTTTGCAGATTAATTGGCTTCTGTAAATTGTCCCTAGTGTGAAGAATAGCACTAGTCTATAGGTGATCGTTGATAGGCACAGACCTGGTGGGCCAAATGGCCTGTTTCCACACTGTAATTCTGACTAAATGTTGGGTGATAGAATAATTGGCTGCTTTTAAATTACTCCTTGTGGCAGGAGTACCAGGAAAGAGTTGATGAGGATACAGTTAGGTGGATCAGCACAGACATGGTGGGTCAAACGAATGAATGAATAAACTGGTGGCAAGAAAAGACCAGGATCAGTCAGGATTGCCTACATATGACCTCAGGTGCCTGGTAACCCCATTGTTGGCTTGGGAAAATATGATCTCAAGAGGGATACAATGTGGAGAACTGTGGAATTAATAACATAACTAGGGTGGAGGTTTGGTGTGTGTGTGAGGATGTGTGTGTGTGTGTGTGTGTGTGTGTGTGTGTGTGTGTGTGTGTGTTGTGTTTGTGTGTGTGTGTGTAAGGGGGTGGTGGTGGTGGTGTTTTGTGTTTGTGAGGGGGTGTGGTGGTGTTGTGTGTGTGTGAGGGGGTGGTTGGTTCTGTGTGTGTTTGGGGGTTGTGTGCTGTGTGTGTGTGTGTGTGTGTGTGTGCGTGGGTGGTGTGTGTTGTGTGTGTGGTGTGTGAGGGGGGGGTGGTGGTTGTGTGTGTGTGTGCGGGGGAGGGTGGTGGTGTGTTGTGTCGGTGTGCTGCTGCGGGGGCGTGGTGTTCTGTTGTGTGTGTGTGTGTGTGCGGTGGCGGGTGTGGTGTTCTGTGTGTTGTGTGGTGTGTGTGTGTGTGGTGTTGTGTGTGTGTTCGGGGGGGTGTGTTGGGTGGTGTTCTGTGTTGTTGTGAGTGGGGTGTGGTGTATTGCGGGGGGCGTGGGGTGGGTTCTCTTGCTTGTTGGTTCGTGTGCGGGTGGGGGGTGTGTGGGGTGTGCGGGTTTGGGTTTGTCGTTGTGTGTTGTGTTGTTCGTTGTGTGTGTGAGGGGTGTGTGTGAGGGGTGTGTGTGTGTGTGTGTGTGTGTGTGTGTGTGTGTGTGTGTGTGTGTGTGTGTGTGTGTGTGTGTGATGCTGGGACATTTCATGGGGCCTTGGGTCATAGATTCCTGCTGAACATTTTCAAAAGGGTACCCAGGAGTCATCCAGAATTCATCCTTGGGACTTCCTTACCTCAAGATGGCGGAAACAGTGTAGTCCTGATGCAGGGTTTAGACACAAAATGTTGGCAGATCCTTTCCCTCACCACTGAGGCGGCTCGACCCGCTTAGTTCCTCCAGCTGATACCTGTTGTCTGGCGCATACAGCTCACCATAAGGTTCAGGCAGATACTGGTTTTGTTTTTGCGCACGATGTCCTTGCCATGGAATGGGTTGTGTCTAACATCGGTGGGGAAATCCAATCCTTGTCCCCTCAGCCTGTGTTAAAACCAGGGTATAACTGTTTTAGGGTTCGATTTATTTTTAATGTGAAACATTCAATCAGTCAGTCAATTTTAGTCAGTCTTGCAAAAATAGGCGCATTAAAAGCCAGAACCCTTATCCCAGATGGATTACTTACTCAGTTCTCAATGACAGATAACATTTTTTGTTAAAAATCAGAATTTTACACCGTTTTTTTAAAAACATCATCTATAGTGATCACATCTTTGACTTATACTGTGCCAATATTAAGCAATGTGGACATGACAGTAGGGTACTTGCCCCTGATTTTCATATTCCCTAGCCTGCAATTCCAACCAGGTTCATAATGTAGAAAACACAGAGCATCAGATTCATGCATTGCACTGAATTTTTGTACCTAAAAAACATTTGAATATTTCATTTAAATTTTAATATCTTAATTGCAGACCCAAAATTCTTTGCAAGAATTTGAACATAAAACGACTGCAATTCATGTTAACGAAATGTCATGAAAGTAAATGATTGTGCAAAAAATGAAAAGATTGAGAACAATTCAGGTAAACGTACACATTGGTCATGCAATGCTTTGAGTCAGTGCCTGAAAGGAATTCAAGACATCTTTTCAGAGAGTGGTAAATTCACATCTGAAAATGTTTAACCATAGGTATTGGTTGTGGATTGTTAAAGAAGGAGAAGCCAGTACGTAAAGAATGCAAAGAGTGCAATGGTTTCAAATCTGTGGTGACATAGGGCAGGGAGAATGCAAGTGTTAAGAGGACAAATCTTGAAGCTGGAAGAGCAGCAGAATTTTTAGTGAGATGGAGATGGTGGAATGTGTAGTATTAGAAGCCATTGGGACAGCAGTTACATAATCCCGGCTCTAGGTGATAATTGGGAGCGTTTAGCAGTGTATGATGGAAGAGCAGATACCAATATGAAGCTGTGCACTGAAGATACTTAAATATTCAATAACATCTACACAAATCCGTTTAAATCCTGTATTGTACTAAAACAGTATTGATTGTACACAGACACTTCCAGGATAGCTGGTCCAAATAAAGCACACATTAGAGAGCAGGTAAGAACTTGGATTGTATTATTTACACACATTTCGTTCCCACTGGTTAACTGAAATCAATGGAACCAAATGTGAATGTGTGAACATAACCAGTTGTCAATATTTATGCATGTTTTTAGCACTAATATCAGAGGTGATTCCCCCCCGAGGTCTTCTTTTAATTCACTGTTAATTTTAAACTCTTACATAACCTTTCCTTTGCAAGTTGACAGAATCTTATTGAGCTACAGTTTCAGCGACTTTCTAATGTATTATTCAAGAAACCACACAATATTTCAAACCCGCACTACTTTAACCATAAAATTCTCGTTACTCGTGAGGGGATTCGGAAATTAACTGTGTGAAAGCTGAGAGTATTGTGGTATTGATGCATTTGACAGGTGGATATTTCTGGCGATAACTAATCCAGCATCATTCACGAAGAACTACAACACATCATGATAACTACCACCCAGGGCATTGCTTCCTGTTAGTCATTTGCTGCGATGAGTATCAAGAGCGAAGTATAATAGGCAATCAAGGTATAGCAGTCATTGAGTGCGGGATTCAATCGTGTTAACAAGCAGTGTCAACACTGTGCAAAATATCAGAATGAGGAAACAAGGGCACTATTCAAAATTCTAAGGATGTCCTAAATTATTTTGAAAGTGGAACTACTTCCCATTATATGGGCAAATATGACAAATAATTTTCACAGTCAGCTATGACCACAGCATCATATAACCAATTGAATTTGTTATTGACTGGAAAAAAATATTAGCCAGGAAAGACCAAGACAATTCCTGGTCTTGTAGGCATTGTGCTGTGGGACATTTTATATCCACCCATAGAGTCAGACGGAATTTCCCCCACCCTTCCTGAAGTCATCTGTTGCCAGCCCTGTTTTGTTCTGGCCTTCTCCATCTCTCAGTCTGAGGAAGGGTTTCCGACCCAAATGTCACATATTCCTTTCCTCCAGAGATGCTGCCTGACCCACTGAGTTAAAGCCCTGTCCCACGGTTCGAGTTCATTCCAAGAGCTCTCCCGAGTTTAAAAAAAATCAAACTCGTGGTAAGCACGGAGAATGAACGTAGCGGGTACGTCGGAGCTCGGGGACGTCTCTTAGCGCTAACGGCAGGTACTCGGGAAGACTCGCTAATGGCAGGTAAGCACGGGAAGACTTGTGAAGATTTTTCAACATGATGAAAAATGCCCACGAGAGCCCCGAGTACCGACGAGTGGCCATTACCGTAAATCTCCGAGTTTGAATCAGGGCAAACTCGGGAGAACTCTTGGAATGAACTCTCACCGTGGAATAGGGGTTTAACGCCAGCATTTTGTGTCTGTATTCAGAATGTGATATCTCATCTTAATGAGTGCCTCGGCAACAAGACAGCACTTTCCCACCAATGGAGTGATGTGCTAGTTATGTGCTCAGATCCCAGTGTCGGGGGAAAAGGTACTGGCAGAAGTGGAAACCAAATGCTACTTACATTTTTCACATCTTGAGTTAAAGATAAACTATAATCTAGATCAATTTTGAATCTGCTTGCCAGGAGAAAAGATGCATTAGGGAAAGGAAGGGGAACACTGTACTGTTGGTAACAGATTTGAATTTACTCTGGTAAATGCCCAGTAGATATCAACCCATTGGTGATAACCAATGAGTCAACAAGAAGAGTGGGAAGAGTTTTGATGAGATGAATAAAAATGACAGTTATGGTGTGTACAGTCTGATCAGCACATTATGAGGATGGGACAGCATTAGAGTGTATGCAGAGATTTACAAAAGTGTTTAAGAAAGAACTGCAGATGCTCGTTTACACAGAAGATAGACAAAAAATTCTGGAGTAACTCAGCAGGTCAGGCAGCAACTCTGGAGAAAAGGAATAGGTGACGTTTTGGGTGGAGACTCGTCACCAGACTGAGCGTCATGGTGGGGGAAACTAAAGATATGGAAGGTACAGAGAAAAGCAGATACTGCAACTATGACTCAAGAAAGGTGGAGCCCACAATGGTCCATTGTTGGCTGGTGAAGAGGTGATGATGAAAGGATACAAATGGCAAAATTATCAAGACTAGGATGGGGGAGGGATGGAGGGAGAGGGAATGCAAGGGTTACTTGATGTTAGAGAAATCAATATCCATACCACTGGGTTGTAAGCTGCCCAAGTGAAATATGTGTGTGGCCTCACTCTGACAGTGGAGGACACCCAGGAAGGAAAGGTCAGTATGGGAGTAGGAAGGGGAGTTAAACTGTTTGGCAACCAGGAGATCGCGTCGGCCCTGATGGACTGAGCGTAGATGGTGTCAGGTCTAGCAAATTATGAGGCGACACTAACTGGGCTGGAATGTTTTTCTTTGGATCAAAGGTATACAAAACAATGGAGGTATATATAATTATGAGAGCAACATCAGTATGACCAGGAAAGACATACCCTTAGCAGAGATGTCAATAACTGAAGGACATGGATTGAAGAAACAAGAAAGTGCAGATGCTAGAAAAAAAAAAAAAAAAAAAAATGCCGGAAGAACTCAGCAGGTCAGGCAGCATCTGTGGAGAGAATGGACGGATGATGTCTTGGGTTGCGACCCTATTTCTGACATGCTCATGGATAGAAGTCAATGGAACAAAGCAAGAAGAATTGTGGAAAGGTCGGTGAGAAAGGTCAGTATTACTCACTGCTTGAAAGGATGATAGAGGAAAAAATTCTCACTACATTTAAAAAAAGTCAGAAGTGCAGCAAGCCCTGCAGCTGAATGGCCACGAGCTGGAAAGTGGGATAAGTTTAGTTTAGTTTACAGATATAGTGTGGAAACAGACCCTTTGGCACACCAGGCTGACCAGTGATCACTCATACACTAGATATATTGTACCCACTCGGGACAATTTGCAGAAGCTAATCAATCTACTAACTTTCAGTCTTTGGGATGGAGCCAGAGCACCTGGAGAAAACCCATGGAGTCACAGGGCAAATGTACAAGCTTTGTACAGATAGCACCCATGGTCAGGATCAAACCCGGGTCTCAGATGCTATAAAGCACCAAATCTACTTCTTCTTCTTGCGTATGGCGTGCACCGCATAAAGTTGTAGCACAACTTGTTCTATTTGATCTTATTTGATTGTGCACGCCAGGATGATTGCACTCGTTGAAACAGGGCGGACCACGTGAAGGTTGCAATCTCCCACCCCAACAAATCTACTGACGTGCCAGCCTTAGATCATTTGTGTTTTGATTACGATGGACTCAGTGGACTCCCGTGCAGAAAATCTTTTTAAATATATGAACTTTATTGATTGTGATATGTTCATGACATGGATGCAACTGGTATGATCAGTCAACTTGCCAAGGACATGAAAGTTGGTGGGATCAGGGATATTTAAGGAGGTTACCCAAGGATAAACAAGGATATTGAGCAGCTGGTAAATTGAACAAATCAGCGTCAGGTGGAATTTAACCCAGACATGCGAGATAATGCAGTTTACAGACAGGCCATACATAGTAAATGGCAAGGATCTTAGGAGTGTTGGTGTACAGAGAAGTCTTGGGGTGCAAGTTCATTGTTCCCTGAAAATCAGCATCCAGGTGTATGGGGTAGAAAAGAAGGCATTTGACTTGCGTTTCCTACATAGAACAAGACGTTCAGTTTAAGGGCTGGGACATCATGTTGCATCTATACAAAACAAAGCATTGAGTACAAGTGTCAGAAAGTCATGATGCAGCCTCATAAGACTTTAGTTAGGCCTTATTTGGTGTATTGGGTACAGTTCTGGTTGCCCCATTACAGGAAGGATGTAAGGCTTTGAAAAGGGTGCAGAGGAGGTTTAACAGAATGATGCCCGGATTAGCTATAGGGAGAGATTGGATAGACAGATAATTTCCCCCAGAATGCAGAGTGGAGACCTAACAGAAATATATTAAAGTATGAGTGGTATAGATAAGGTAGAAAGTCACAACCTTTTTTTCTCAGTATGGAAATATCAAATACCAGAGGGCATAGCTTTAAGGTGAGAGGGGATAAGTTTAAAGTCCAAAAACTGACCGTCTGGTGTACCAAAAACAACCTGGTACTAAACCCATCAAAGACAAAAGAACTTGTCGTTGACTTCAGGAGGAAGAGGAGAGAGGAACCTGCTCCCTTGTACATCAAAGGAGACATGGTGGGGAGAGTCAACGACTTTAGGTTCCTGGGAATAAACATCTCCCAGGACCTCAAATGGCAAATGAACACCGTCACTCTCTTGAAGAAGTCTCATCAGCGGCTGTATTTCCTGAGGTCTCTACGGAGAGCTAACGTCTCACAGCCGCTGCTGCTGTCCTTCTATCGATGCTCCGTGGAAAGTATCCTCACCTACGGAATCCTGGTGTGGTTTGCCAGCTGTACTGTGGCTGAGAGGAGGGCGCTGCAGGGAATTATAAAAACTGCGCAGCGCATTACAAACGCTAACCTGCCCTCCTTGGATGACATATACAAGGCCCGATGCTTGCGCAGAGCCATAAATATCAAGATGGACACTTCCCACCCTGCCAACCACCTTTTTACTCTGCTACCCTCGGGGAGGTGACTCAGGTCTCTGCAGGCTCGCACCGGTAGACTAAAAAATAGTTTCTACCCATGTGCGGTAAAAGAGCTTAACTCCAATAGTGAACACTGGGAAGCAAGAAGTAACTTCGAGGAATTCTTTTAAACTTTTTTTTTTTAAATGTATCTATTATTTTACTATTAACTGTACATATGTGTATTGGTTGTTGTGTTGTATTTCTTTTAACGGAGGAGAAGCAAATGGAATTTCGTTGCTCAGTTTTGTGCAATGACAATAAACATATTCTATTCTATTCTATTCTAAAGGAGAGGGGCAAGTTTTTTGAATTTAATTGAATACTTTATTTTCCCAGTGAAATTCTTTGCTTGCATACCCAAAGTATGCAAATAGTCACCCTTAAAGGACATTGACAAAGTTGCTAATAACGCCCCGCACCAGGTCCCCCTTTGTTCTTGAGTGTCTGAAATGCACTGCCAGGTGCGGTGGTGGAAGAAGATACGATGGCGGCCTTTTGGACATGGATATGCAGGAAATGGAGGGATATGGATTATGGCAGATAAGAGTTGGTCTTGGCATCATGTTTGGCACAGATATTGTGGGCCCAAGGGACTGTCCTTGGGTTGTACTGTTCTTGGGTTGGTTGTCCTTGGGTTGTACTGTTCTATGCTCTTTGGTTCTGCCATATTTGGAGAATTAGGCACAGTTCTGGTCGCAACGCTATAGGAAGGATGTGGTGGCATTAGCAAGAGAGCAGAAGAGATTTACCAGGATGTTACCTGGAATATCCATCTTCAGACTGAAGGTGACATGGAGATGCATTAGCAGAAAAAAGTAGGAAACACTCACTCAGCAGGTCAGGCAGCATCTACGGAGAGAAAAACAGAGCTAATGTCTCAGGCCTGAGATCTATATTTTGACCATAGGGCTTTGGGCTTGAAATATTAGTTCTATTTCTCTTATGTTGAATGTTCGCACCATTTTCTATGTTTATTTCTCATTAGCAGCAATTGCAATTTTCTTTTGTATTTTTATTTTCTTTGAAAATATATTAGGGCAGGCAAAATAAGTATGATCAAGCAGACAGGAGGAACTGCAAATGTTGGAATTGTGAGCAGAACACGAAGAGCTGGAGAAACGCAGCGAGTCAGGCAGCGTCTATGGAGGAAATGGACAAGGACCCTACTTCAGTCTGATCAAAAGGTGTTGGGTTTTAAGGAACAAAGCAAGATGGAGAGGCCTGCGGAGGATAGACACAAAAGGCTGGAGTAACTCAGCAGGATAGGCAGCATCTCTGAATAGAAGAATGGGTGATGTTTTGGGTCAAGACCCTTCTTCAGATTGAGTCAGGGGAGAGGGAGATGTGGAGATAAAGAAGTGTAAGGTGTGAAAACAAGAAAAGGAGATGGAGATCAAAGAATATGGAGAATAGATCATTGTTAGGTAGGAGAAGGTAACAACAAAGCAAACAGTAATAAAATGTAATCGAGGACAGCCGGTTTCCAGAGAACTATGAGGGAGGGGGGGGGGGGTGGGGGTGGAGAGAGAGGTAAAGCAAGGATCACGAAGTTAACGAAGTTAATATTCATACCACTGGGGTGTAAGCTGGGAACAGGCGGACATTAAGCCTGACAATTGGTAGGAATGCTGCGGGTTACACGAGAGGATGGATAGAACGGAACTGGAATAGCCAGAGAAGACTGGAGAAGGGCGTGGGGTTGGTAGCGAAGGAGAGGGATTTAAATCCTGCATGAAGACTTTGTGTGTTGCTTATCCGGGTGGGAGTGGGGTTCAGTCAACACATGTTGATCGTTTAATCCTTTCCATCTGGGCTTTGCAGGCAGTCCCTTTGTTTTTAATGAGGCAGAAGCCCGTAACCCTCTTTGGACCCTGAGGGCTGAGACATCCGTGGAGAGGAGGGTTTCCTGTTAGCCTCTCTCCCCTGCCCCGAGTTAGAATGATAATAGTACCCGGTCCAGCGACCAGTTCTGCTACCAGGATGCTAGTTGCTGGGCGGCACCGACAAATATTAATCGTGGGGGGGTAAAATCAGTCTGCAGTGTTTCTGCAGCCGGATACAGTGGATTAATACTGGTGCGATATGCCACATTAGTAGCCCACGCCTTCAGCACGCAACCCTTGCACTTTGTCTCAAAGCCACAATAGAACCGTTCACGATACAATTAAACAGTTCTCGTTCTGGGTAGAAGACACCGGGTAGTTTGTTTAAATAAAAGCAACGCCCCGTCATCATGTGCAATAATAACGATAACAGTAACAATGCCGAAACATTCCTCACAAATTAAACTGTTCTGGCGGAAATTAATGCAAAAAGGGGTTTCTTCAGATGCCGGGAAGAAAGCAACACAATCCAGGGGCATTTCACACATGGAGAAGGTTGTGTAGGAAGTGAAATGAAGCTCCTCGATTGTCCCAAGATGATTTCCCCATTATCACCGGCTTTTAAATACAACGCCAATGTAATATTGACTCAATGATTCTCCCTTTGCCAGCGCACACATTTATAAGTTCAGCATGACTTTAACCGGTTATGTCTCCTAATTTTGCAATAGTTTACGAACATCCACTTGTACTCTTTAAATAAAAACAAAACTGCTTATTTTCTTAGCAGCAACGGACCCAGAAATAAAAACAAGCCACAACATCTTCCCGCGTAAACACACAACTCGGTTTGAAACCATATAAACTGCGTTACAATACATTGGAGAATAAGACAATATGGATGTTTTTTTAATTAATAAACAGTCAAAAACAAAATTAAACCCACCTTGGAAATGCAATGTGAACCAAGTAAGAAAACGGGAGCAACAGAGAATTGTAATTTCAGAGGGGATATCCTCAGCATTTAACAGCAGATAGTGGAAATTTCCACCATGTGAACTCAGCATGCAAACAGTTTCAGGTTTCATGAATGACGGAACACGCCCTGTACTCGGGGATCCACCAATCGAAGCAAACTCTTTCAAGGCAGACCCTTCGCAGAGACCCAGGCACACTTCCAATACGACCTGAACTAGTGTGAAATTCCGAGTTCTGGCAAGTCATCCCGGCTCTGTTGGAAAATGCATCTCATTGCTTTGTAAAGAAATAATAATACAGAGAAATGCAGATACAAGGAATCCAGTCAGAAGAAGGGTCCCGTAAGATAGACACAAAGCGCTAGAGTCACTCAGCGGGTCGGGCAGCATCTCTGGAGAAAGGGAATAGGTGACGTTTCGAGTCGGAACCCTTCTTCAGACCTGAGTTTTATTTTATGCCTATCTTCGGTATAAACCAGAATATCCTACATTGAAGAAGGGTCCCGACCATGTTCTCCAGATGTGCCCATGTTCTATCCATGTTCTCCAGATGTGCCCATATTCTATCCATGTTCTCCAGATGTGCCCATGTTCTCCAGATGTGCCCATATTCTATCCATGTTCTCCAGATGTGCCCATGTTCTATCCATGTTCTCCAGATGTGCCACCTGCTCAATTGAGTTACTCCAACACTCTGTGGCTTTGTTATATACCAACACACTTAGTATTTGGTATTGCCTCTATCTCTCATATTAAAAGGGTTTACCAATTCTTTTCCCCCTTACCAATTCTCTTGTAGGACCAAGGAACTGCAGACGGTGGTTTACACAGAAGGACACGAAGTGCCGAAGTAACTCCGAGGATAGACACAAAATGCTGGAGTAACTCAGCGGGACAGGCAGCATCCCAGCGGTTCAGGCAGTATCTCTGGAGAATTTGTATGGGTGAGCTCTGAGTCGGGACCTGGTCGGCGGTCTCAAGACAGCACCCGTACTCAGAATCGAACTCGGGACTGTGGCGCTACTCGAACTACTTATTATCCAAACGCTGCACTTGAAACCCAAACATACTCACTCTCGCAATGGCTGCTCCAAAATGGCCACCCTACTGATCCCACTTTAGTCTGAAGCTAACAAGCCCTTATCTTTTTTTAAAATCTCCCATTCTGCTCCTCAGTTTCTTGGGAATTTCTGCATTAATAAGGAAAAATATTTGTGCAACGGGCTGTTGCAATGCTATAAACTCCACGGGCGGATTTTAATTTCTAAATTGTAGTAGTCAAAGGGCAGGCGATTATATCTGCCAATTCCAAATCTGCACTCAGTCTGCCTGGACCTACTTGATCTCCTGAATGCCAAAAACTTTAATTCCCCTTCACATTCCCACACTGACCTTCTGTCCTAGGCCTCCTCCATTCTCAGAGTGAGGCCAAATGCAAATTACAGGAGCAGCCTCATATTTCGCTTGGGCAGCTTACAGCCCAGTAGTACGTATACATATTGATTTCTCTAACTTCAAGTAACCCTTGCATTCCCTCTCTCTACATCTCTCCCACAGCAAAGTCGTATCAGCTTCAAAGTCATCTTGTTGAGTCATATTGTTCATACTCATTCTCACCTAGCACACAGCTAACAATGTGTAAGAAGAAACTGCAAATGTTGGTTTAAACCGAAGGTAGACACAAAAAGCTGGAGTAACTCAGCCAGGACAGGCAGCTTCTCTGGAGAGAAGGAATGGGTGATATTTTGGGTCACCTGAAATCTCTCCAGAGATGCTGCCTGTCCCGCTGAGTTACTCCAGCTTTTTGTGTCTATATACAGCTAACAATGGCCTGTTTCTTTTATCATTGTTACTTTTTTGCATATCTTTCATTCATTTGTTCTATAGTGCCCTCCATAATGTTTGGGGCAAAGACCCATCATTTATTTATTTGCCTCTGTACTCTACAATTTGAGATTTGTAATAGGAAAAAAACACATGTGGTTAAAGTGCACATTGTCAGATATTAATAAAGGCCATTTTTATCATTTTGGTTTCACCACATAGAAATTACAGCTGTGTTTACACACCTGAGCAATTACAAATACCTGTGAACCAATGTGAGAATTGTTTATGCCCTAAAATGGGGGGACTATGTATAAACACAGCTGTAATTTCCACATGGTGAAACCAAAATGTATAAAAATACCCTTTAATAAAATCTGACAATGTGCGCTTTAACCACATGTGATTTTTTTTTCTCTATTACAAATCTCAAATTGTGGAGTACAGAGATAAATAAATAAATGATGGGCCTTTGTCCCAAACATTATGGAGGGCACTGTATATCTCTACATCACCGTCTTTATCTCTTGTTCCCCTTTCTCCTGACTCTCAGTCTGAAGAAGTTTCTATCGAAGGTTTAGAGGGGTATGGGACTGGCTCAGATGGGGCATTGGGGTCAGCTTGGATAGGTTGAGCCAAAGAGCCCGTTTCCATGCTCTATGACTCTATTATCTTGAGAGTATCAGTTTGGGAATTTTTCAGTCTTCTGACTGTTAACAATTTCCTAAATTGATCACTCAATTAATCAAAAAGCACCCAGAAGCTGCAATCAGTAATCTCTAGAAATGAAACCTGACATTACGATGTTCCTAGTCGTTTGGATATTGATTTAGCTTAGTTTACTTTAGTTTGGAGATACAGTTTGGAAAAACACCCTTCAGCCCACTGGGTTGCACTGACCAGCAATCTCCGCACATTAACACTATCCTACACACAATGGGGACAATTTACAATTTTACTAAGCAAATTAGCCTATAAAACCTGTATGTCTTAGGAGTGTGGGAGGAAACTCGAGCATTCAAAATAATCCACCAATTTATTTTTATATGTATTAGCATTTTCATGCATTCCTAATCACAGTCTGACAACCTTAGGTCAGATTTGGAATTCTGAAGAGTTGACACTGAATCACTCTCCACACGTACTGCTTCACTTACCTACTGTGTTCTTCAGCATGTTTGTTTTTATCTTTTTTAATTAAGAACCCTTTTTCACAAATTATGTTTGACCACCAAACAAAAATAAAACTTTAAATAAATGTAAAATAAACCCATTATAGAAAAGCATATAATTCTTTTAATGGCACAATACATCTAAGACATACATCTAATACATCCAATACATCTAATACATCTAATACATCTAATACATCTAATGGCACAATACAGAAATGATGTCAAGCAAGATTTGATGCTAAACCACATAAGTGAATTTTCAGTTTAGTTGAGAGATACAGAGCAGAAACAGGCCCTTCAGCTCACCAAGTCCACACAGCATCCCTGCATATTAACCCTACCCTACACACACTAAGGACAATTTACACTTATACCAAGCCAATTAACCTACAAACCTGTAGGTCTTTGGAGTGTGGAAGGAAACCAAAGATCTTGGAGAAAACCCACACAGTCATGGGGAGAGTGTACACACAGCACCCGTGGTCAGGCTCCAACCAGGTCTCAGTCGTTGCAAGCACTGTAAGGCAGCAACTCTGCCACTGTGCCACCATGCTGCCCTGCAAACCTTCATGCAGGTTAACATGATGTTGGTTTTAAACAGTTGGTTATAAAATTATAAAATCACCAACACTGCATTATTGATAATCTGTGATCCGCACAAAGCTGGAATTTGAGACCTGGGGGGGGGGGGGGGGGGGGGGGGGGGGGGGAAGTGAAGAGACTATGGAGGGATAAGAAATTCAAAGTACAGTTATTGCCATTGTAGATGAATGGGTCCAGTGTTTATGGATAAAACAGACTGGGTACGGATTAGGATTTGGTGACAATAAACTAAACTAAACTAAGACAGGTTTCTGAAAATTGCAAGGCATTTTCCCAGGGGAAACTGGAACTAGAACCATTCATTGATACATGTTCCATACACAGATCCACCACCGATTTTCCGGCATCCTTGGTACCAGAGCCTTGCCTGATTATCCGTTTTGCCAGTCCAAAAGAGGTCACGCAATAATAATTCAACAATACGCCTCTGACACTCTAATTAGACCCCTCCCATGTCTATAAAGCACCATGGACTGCTGGGAACCTAAATAATAATAGAAACAACAAACTCTTTTGGGACAGAGGCACATGTGCTAATAGAGCCAGCACCACATGCAATGTCATCAGTGGCCACAATGCGCACTCACAATTTTTTCTGGATTAAAGGAGATGTCGGACCATCTTAGTGGCCGGAAATCTGTGGTGAACCTGTGAAAAACATCAAACTCCCCTAAAATATCATGGAAGATTCATTGTGAGCACAACTGCTGGTGTTAAACGTTTGCAGCAGTTTCTGCTTTTGCTATCAACATCCATCATTCAACCATCAGGCAGAATTGGCATATTGAATATAATTCAGCACACATATGACCAAGTCAAAGCTTTAAAAGTTAGATTGTGCATATTTCAAATAAACAATATTAAAATGGAGTATGTCAAATGTATGATCTGTAATTATCTGCATGATCCATTCATCCTCTTGTGTGTGTACAACTTTGGAACTTGGCACTTAACCCAAGAATATAGCAGCTGGCAGAAATCGGCTGTAATGTGTTAAAATGACTTAGATCAATAGCTCTTTTGCTCCTTTCCAATTCCCTCAGCATTTATTTACAAGGATAAATGAGTGGAAAATGCTTCCAAGTGCATGACATAAACATTTGTTACGGTATTCCTTACTTCAAATAACACATAGACATCAATGGAATGGATTCAGGGAAGTCTGAAGAGGGTCTTGACCTGAAACGTCACCCATTCCTTCTCTCCAGAGATGCTGCCAGTCCGGCTGAGTTACTCCAACTTTTTGTGTCTATCAGGGAAGACTTAAATGTATTTAAGATATTTTTGTGGAATTCTTTGCCACAGAAGGCTGTGGAGGCCAAGTCAATTGATATTTTTAAAAGTAGAGATAGATAGGTTCTTGATTAGTGCGGGTGCCAGGGGTTATGGGGAGATGGCAGGAGAATGGGGTTAGGAGGGAGAGATAGATCAGCCAGGATTGAATGGTGGAGTAGACTTGATGGGCTGAATGGTCTAATTCTGCTCCTATCACTTATTAGCCCTATATGTGTGGTCATATGAAGATTATTTATTGGAATCACGACGTCGGGAAGATCAAAATTCTAAATAGTTATTTTCTTTGTAAAAAAATAATAAATAGCTGTGTTTTGATGGATTATTTGTGATGATTTATAATTGTAGGAACATTCTGTTCTAATGTGATTTCACATCCAAAGGCTAGTCAAAGGCTAACTTCATTGTTAATAAATCATTATTGTTATGTACAAAAAACCAGCAGCCAATTTAAAAAGAGCAAGGCCTGACAATCAGCAAGGAGGAGACAACTGAATTTAATAACCTTGTATTCAAATTGGTGCCGGGTGATTTTGAACATCCATCTCGGCAGGCAGAAGAAGCCTTGTTTTTTTATTCTGCCGCGCAATAATTAGTCTTTGATTTGATTCCCCTGTTATCTCTCCAATGTGGTGAATTGAGGGCACATTCCAAGGCATGGGCAGATCCTCCAGCACTTATCAAGTTGACATCCTTCATTTGTCAGCCCATACTTGGAGGAGGTGGTTTATATGCTCGTTGCAGCTAGTCCCTAATCTGTTTCAGTTTAATGCCCAAAGAATATTGTTTGTTGTTTGCGTTTTGAGTGTACATATGTGTGCGTGTGTGTGCATGTGTATATGTATATATATATATATGTATATATGTATATATGGGTGTACTTTTGTGAGTGTGTGTATATACACACACTGAACTTTTTTTTTCTCTCGTTAATTATATTGTTTACAGTGCACTATGTTTACACATTCTGTTGTGCTGTAGCAAGTAAGAATTTCATTGTTCTATCTGGGACATATGACAATAAAACACTCTTGACTTGAATACTAATGAGCTATCACTAGCATCACTAAACACCATTCATGAACAAGAAAGCTTGTTGCTAACTAACGGCAGCCTGAAGAAGGGTCCCGACATGAAACTTCACCCATCCTTTTTGTCCAGAGATGCTGCCTGACCTGCTAAGTTACTCCAGCTCTTTGTGTCTGTCTCACTCAGACCAAAGTTTCTTATGCCCCTGTCCCACTTAGGAAACCTGAACGAAAACCTCTGGAGACTTTGCGCCCCACCCAAGGTTTCCGTGCGGTTCCCGGAGGTTTTTGTCAATCTCCCTACCTGCTTCCACTACCTGCAACCTCCGGCAACCACCTGCAACCTCCGGGAACCGCACGGAAACCTTGGGTGGGGCGCAAAGTCTCCAGAGGTTTCCGTTCAGGTTTCCTAAGTGGGACAGGGGTTAACCATTCAGTTCCATCCATGGTTTGGCAAAGAATTGACTCCAGGACTTTCTGTATGGTCCTTGAACTAATGTAAGCTTAGTATATTGCATTTTTGTTGTTTATTGTGCAGTATTATTTATTAATATCATTACTGTTGCTATAGTTACAGTTATATTATAACTAATTGTATTATTATTGTTGTATAGTATTTTTGTGAGTCAGTCTCACTCCACATTAACTTTTATTTAACCCAGAAATTGTTTTGGGGACTTATTTTGTGTAGCACAGGAAGTTCCCTGGAGGACATGTAGAGACGGTATATTGAGTTGCCAGCTACCGCAATTGCCCATGAATAAAGTACAGAAACCAACAGTAGCCCGATTATTACCCACAGCCCTGAGTGACTGGAGTAATTCAACACCAAAAACTAGGGTTACACTAACATGACAAGGTGACATAAACAATAATTATATTTCTTCATAATGGAATCAATTAAACATTCCATTGTAAAGAAATAACAGTGGGGACGCAACAGTACATCGATATGAAAGGTTTCGAGGAATATGGGCCAAACACGGGCAGGTGAAACTAGTATAGATGGGGCATCTTGGTCAGTGTGGGCAAATTAGGCTGAAGCGGCTATTTCTCTGCTACATAACTATGACTGGAAAGGGAGAAGATAGAATGACCAAGTTGCAAACAGTCCTTGATTATGTTGGCTGCCTTCCCGAGGCCGCATGGAGATGGAGTTGATGGGGAGTGGAGAGGCTGGTTTGCGATAATCCAGCTCCCTCAGGACATTGGTGGTGCCAGATGGGCAGAATGCCTGGACTGATTAATGTTATTTTTATTAATTCTACAACACACTTTTAATTCATTCTTTTTGGATGTTAGACAGCAGTAAAATTAATTTTCCAATTACTTTCCAGGTGGGCACAGTGGCACAGTGGTAGAGTTGCTGCCTTACAGCGCCAGAGACCCGGGTTCGATGCTGACTACAGGTGCTGTCGCTATGGAGTTAAATTGTATGTTAATTGGGTTTGGTAAAAAATTGTAAATTGTCCCTAGTGTGAAGAATAGTACTTGTGTATGGGCGGATCACTAGTCGGCGTGGACGGTGGACTGAAGGGCCTGTTTCCATGCTGTATCTCTAAGGTCTAAAGGTGAGATTGAATGTAGCATAGGAAACAGGGCCCAAATGTGTTGAAAGATAGATGAGGGTATATGGCCCCGATGAGTTTAAAGGGAGTGTGGGAGTTGAAATGCTGGTATATTTAAAGCAATCGTAGAAAATGGGGTCCCAGAGTGTTTTTTGAGGTAAGGGGAAACAGGACCTCAGCATGTTTAATTGGAGCAGGATTTTGGTAAGCATTCCAAAACCCACAAGGAAAATTAGTACAATTACAGTTCAATTCAGTTAACTGCCCATTCTGTATAAAATGTTTAAAGATTGACAGAAAGAAATGAAAAGAAAGCAGAGTTGCAAAACATTGTTAGTGTCAATATTTTTTCTTCTTTGCGACCTCATTCTGTTTTTCTTTAGGATCAGATGCATCCATTCGTGAAGTAAAAAGTAATTAGTTGTACTTTTAGACAACCCATCTGCAATAAATTGCCTTAAAACTAGAGTTAAGCCCCTGTCCCACTTAGGAAACCTGAACGGAAACCTCTTGAGACTTTGTGCCCCACCCAAGGTTTCTGTGCGGTTCCCAGAGTTTTTTGTCAGTCTCCCTACCTGCTTCCACTACCTGCAACCTCCGGCAACCACCTGCAACCTCCGTGAATCGCACGGAAACCTTGGGTGGGGCGCAAAGTCTCCAGAGGTTTCTGTTCAGGTTTCCTAAGTGGGACAGGGGCATAAGTCAAATGCAAGCACCCTCAAGGATGTACCAGCACTTCAAATACATCTTTTTGTATAAGTCATGATCATGTATTTACATTCTTCACAGTTTAAAGGTTAATATTCAATATCTTACAGGTTTGTTTTTTACCCCATCAATAAATTTAAAGGTAGCAAAATATTTTATAAAGTCTTTCAGTCATTAATGTTATTTCTTTCCAGATGCTGCCTTTAATTTCACCAATTTACTTTCTTGAATTTATTGACTGCTTGGGTATGGTCCAGAGACATACATTGGCATTTTGCCTACGCTCATGTGGTATTTTGATGTCCCATGGGCACCAATTGAGTTTAATCAAGTCCACGGAGTGGTGGATATTTAAAGAAAAAACTAAAAAACTAACTGCTGGGGAAACTCAGTGAGTCGGGCAGTGTCTGTGGAGGGAAATAGACAGAAGACCTTTTGGACCGGGACCTTTAATGTAGGCTGATGTAGAGAGGAGATAGCTGATAGAAAGAGATGAGGGGAAGGGGTGAGGCAAGAGTTGACAAGTGAGATCCAGTAGAGGAGGGGGTAGTTGGCAAATGAACTCAGTGGGGGAAATAAGGGTAGAGATGGTCAAAGCGGGTGGAGGTAATGTGTAAGAAGGAACTGCAGATGCTGGTTTAAACTGAAGATAGACACAAAAAGCTGGGGTAACTCTGTGGGACGGCAGCATCCCTGGAGAGAAGGAATGGGTGACGTTTTGGGTCGAGAACCGTCAGACTGGTTAGGGATAAGGGACATGAGAGATAGATGGTGATGTGGAGAGATAAAGACCAATGAATGAAAGTTATGCAAAAAAGTAATGATGATAAAGGAAACAGGCCACTTTAGGCTGTTTGTGGGGTGAGAATGAGAAGCTAGTCCGACTTGGGTGGGGGAGGGATAGAGAGAGAGGGAATGTCGGGGCTACCTTAAGTGAGAGAAATCAATGATCATACCCAGCTACCCAATGTAAAACATGAGATGCTGTTCCTCCAATTTGCATTTCGCCTCACTCTGACAATGGAGGAGATCGAGGACAGAATGGTCTGTGTAGGAATAGGAAGGAGAACTAAAGTGTCCAGCAAACAGGAGATCAGGTTGGTTCACGTAGGCGTAGGCTGAGCGAAGGTGTCCCGTGAAATGATCGCCCAGTCTGCGTTTGATCTCGCCGATGCATAAGAGTCCACATCTTGAACAACGGATACAGTGGATGAGGTTTGAGGAGGTACACGTGAACCTCTGCCTAACCTGAAAGGACTGTCGGGGTCCCTGGACAGAGTCGAGGGAGGAGGTATAGGGACAGGTGTTGCATCTTCTGCAGTTGCAGGGGAAGGTAACTGGGGAGGGGGTTGTTTGGGTGGGAAGGGATGAGTTATCAGGGAGTTGCGGAGGGAATGATCTCTGCAGAAGGCGGAAAGGGTTGGAGATGGAAAATTGTGGCTAGTGGTGGGATCCCGTTGGAGGTGGTGGAAATATCAGAGGATTATGTGTTGTACCCCACAGATGTACAGATTTATAGGATAATTGGCTTTGTTAAAAAAAAAATTGTAAATTGTCCCTAATATGTAAGATAGTACTAGTGTACGTGGATTGCTGGTCGGTGCAGACTCAGTGGGACGAAGGGCCTGTTTCCGCACTGTACGCCCTAAACTAAACTAATTAAAGTGTGCTGGAAGGAACTACAGATGCTGGTTTAAACCGAAGATAGACATAAAAAGCTGGGATAAGGTGTGGGCTCTGTTATTCTCTGCCCCTGTTGGATTCTATTGCAATGGGTTGGTGGGGAATGGAGAGGTGGTGGGGTCAGAAGGCTGTGGGGAGTGGGTTGTTACTAGGCTGGTTGTTGACTGCAAAGAAATTAGAACAAGGAAAACATTGTCACACTGACTTGATGTCAATATGAATTGAAAGCTGAAGAGACCTTCTGAATTTGGCTTGATGTACCATGCTATAAAAAGATTTGAGCACACTGTCACCTTAACAGGCCTGCAAACAGCTGAGTGCATGCTAAAAGTGGTTTCTAATTCATGTTGAAATATGTCATAACCATGAAGTACTCTATGATATATCGATGGTATCATATTTTTCAGTACATAAGTAATAGCGAGTATATAAACATATTCTTATGAAAGTGTTTCAAATGTTGCTCCCTCTGTCTGTATATGGGCGATCTTATCATCGTTGAACTGTGAACAGCATGGATCAGTAGTGTGCTGCTCTCAGTGAAATGGCTGTCTTTCAATTTTGTAAATAACTCATTTTTTTACAATTAATATAGATAAGCACCAGATTTAGATACCAATAAAGCAGAAGAAAATGCCCACCATAAGTATATACAATCACATCAAGCTTAAACTAAAATTGAATTCATGCAGATAATGGAAGATGACAATGCTGGATAATACAGGGTGACTGGTTATAATAGCAACACTGCTTTATATGGAAAAGTACATGCATGGAATTGGAGGTGCAACTTGTTAGTATGATTTCAATGACTAGAGTTTGGAAGGATGAGGGCCTGTGGAAGTGGAGAGGATGTTTCCACTAGTGGGAAAGTCTAGGACCAAAAGCCATAGCCTTAGAATAAAAGGATGTACGGTATCTATAGAAAGGAGATGAGGATGAATTTATTTAGTCAGTGGGTGGTGAATTTATGGAACCCATTGCCACTATAGAGGCCAAGTCCATGGATATTTTTAAGGCGGAAATTGACAGACTCTTGATTAGTACAGGTGTCACGGGTTATGGTGAGAAGGCCGGAGAATGGGGTTGAGAGGGAAAGATAGATCAGCCCTGATTGAATGGCAGATAAACTTGATGGACCAAATGGCCTAATTCTGCTCCTTCAATAACTGAACGTATGAACCACCCAGTGGTAACTGCAATCTTTATTGCCTCAGTTAATAATATGGAGATCAGGACTCACAGGATGTTTTAATTGTATAATCGCCCTCCCACTTACCTACAGCCCGTCTCTTCCAGAACAATATTATTGTATGCTTGTTGTGGGGCTGTAGAGAGACTGCCTTTAGAGTTATAAAGTTATACAGCCTTCAAACAAGGTCTTTGATTCAACTCATCTATGCTGACCTATCCATTTGCCAGCATAAGGCCGACATACCTTTAAAATATTCCTATCCATGTGCCTATCTAAATGTGCCTTAAACATCATAATTGTCCCCACGCCTATAGCTTCCTCTGGCAGCATGTTCCATATACCCACCATTCACTGTGTAAAATGGTTGCTCCTCATGTCCTTTTAAATTCCCAATTGTCCCAGTTTGGCCTGCATTTGGCCCATATCTCTCCGAATCCTTCCGTGCCGCTCATTGGTTCAAATGTTCTGTGAAAGTTGTGTGGCTTCATCCGGTATCTTGTTGCATATATGGACTACCCCCTTTTGCTCTTGGTCACTCTAAAATCTTTCTGCTCTCACCTTACATCAATTCCCGCTTGCCGATTCCTTTTTCTCAGATCCAATCTTCTCATCATTCCCATTGCTCTAAAGTTTAAGGTGAGGGAGGAAAGATTTAATAGGAACCTGAGGGGTAACTTTTTCACACAAAAGGGTGATGGGATGAGCTGCCGGGGAGGTAGTTGATGCAGGGACTATCGCAATGTTTAAGAAACATTTAGATAGGTACATGGATAGGACCGGTTTAGAGGGACACCAGCCAAATGCAGGCAGGTGGGACTAGTGTAGATGAGACATGTTGGTCAGTGTGGGGAAGTTGGGCCTGTTTCCATGCTGTATGACTCTACATTGATTCTCTTTATCTCCTTTGGTTTGGGCTGCAAGTATGGGCTTCACCAGCCCTTGCTTCTCAACATGATCCCAGCCTTCTGTTCTCCTTTCAGAAAACCAAGAACTCCCTGTTGTCCAGGTGACGATGATTGAACAGGGAGAGAGGAATTGCAAAATAATTGCATCACTCAATCTAACATTCGCAGTCACCACTCACAACCTGATACTTTGCCCCTTCTAGATGTCAACATGGAGATGGGGTCAGCCTGCAGTGACTCATTGAAATCTGACGCTCACTGCCACCACCCCAGAAACGGATACCTTGTGTACTCTAGTGGTCAGCTTCGAGGTGTGATCTGCATGCAGTAAATAAATCATTGAGCATGAGTGGTCTGTAGGCAGGGCAAAGTGAAAGATTGGCCCAGGTGCCTTCTCTCCAGAGCCGTCCAGAGAGCATGTGTGACAAATGAAGGCTGAAGGCCTTGCAGAATGGAACTGGTGGACATGCCTGTCAACTGGACTTGTTAAAGACCAATGGTTCAATGGTGTTTTATTGTCACATGTGGCAAATGCACGCACACAGTGAAATTATTTTCTTACAAACAGTCCAGTAGAGTATTGCCATACCATCCCGAATGGCAATTGTACAGAAACAGTCTGCTGAGCCGGCATGCACGAGGCGCCATGTTTTGGCGCCATTTTCCAAGTCCAATCCACGCACCAGTAGTCATGAGCAGTGCCCGTTCTAGGCGAGCCCCAGGCTGCATTTGGGCCTCCAGCCATCGCCTTCCTTGGTCAAGAGCAATCGACGTCCTCTCCTCACCTATCCACCTTTGTGCCCTGGGGGACATTGTGGGCATGGGGAGAGGGAAACGTGCACGGTGTTTGGACCCCTTCCTCTCTCGTAGGGAAGAGCTTCTGAGTGTCAAGAGGCAAGAGTGTTGTATATGTCCCAGACAGAACAATGAAATTGAAACTTACAGCAGCACAACATATATAAAACACAGTACTCTGTAACAATATAATAAATGAGAAAAAAAGTTCAGTCTAGTGTGCATATATATATATAATTTGCACTATTATTTTGTTTTTATAATATACTAGACCAAGTGCAGACCCGTTGGGTCTGTTCCCCCAACGTGTGGGGAGGAGGCGGCACGCAGCGTCACACACACTAACTATCCCCCCCCCCGCACTCACGCTAATTACCCCCTTGATATTATATTAATTTTATTAATTTGCTCCTTTTACCCCATAACCACCCTATCTACTAATGCATAGCCCCCAACTTGCAGTCACATCTAGAGAGGTGCGGGGGGCGGGCGGGGGTAGAGAGTGAGGGCAGAGAGAGAAGGGGCAGAGACAGAGAGACAGAGTCACAGAGAGAGGGACAAGAGGGATAGGGGGGTGGAGAGGAGGATAAGAGGGAGGGTGGGTGAGGGGGGAAAGGTGGGGGAGGAGAGAGAGAGGGTGAGAGTGAGAGGGAGAGAGAGGGGGTGCTGAGAGGGGGGTGAGGTGGGGGGAGGGAGGGTGGAGGGAAGAGTGTAGGGGGTGTGGAGGGGAGGGGGTTTAGGGGAGGGAGGGAGGGGAGAGAAGGGGGGGGGAGAGGTGGGGAGCAGGGAGGGTGGAGGGAAGGGGGTAGGGGTATGTGGAGGGGAGGGGGTTTAGGGGAGGAATGGTGGGTGAGGGGGGGAGAGGAGAGGTGGGGGAGGAGAGGGAGGAGAGGAGAGGAGAGGAGAGGGGGGGGAAGAGGAGAGGGGGGGAGAGGAGAGGGGGGGAGAGGAGAGGGAGGGATAGGAGAGGGAGGGAGAGGAGAGGGGGGAGAGGAGAGGGAGGAGAGGGGGGGGGAGAGGGGGGGTGGGAGAGGAGAGGGGGGGGGAGAGGGGAGGGGGGAGGGGGGAGAGGAAAGGGGGAGGGGAGAGGAAAGGGGGGGGGAACCTAAAACACATTTTAGAACCAAAAAAGACACATTCTGCAAGCATTGTAGAAACAAAAGAGACACTTTTTGCAAACATTTTAGAACCAATAAACACTTTTTGCAAACATTTTAGAACCAGACACATTCTGCAAGCGTTTTAGAACCACTAAGGACACTTACATTTGAGTAGACATGTGTTCAGTGTTATTCACAGCTCAGAGAAACATGACCCTCTGCCTTCCTCCAGCTTGCAGACACTGATTGAGGCACACCACTTCCTGGTTTTATAGTCCCTCCCCCCTGCCGCCAGCAGGGGCAGCAGAGAGAATGGGGAATTTTGTAAAATCATTAATATCTCTGTCATTTTTCATCGACGGGAAAAATCCTCGGCACTCATACGGCGGAGGGGGGCTCTGAGCAAGGTGGCCAAATATGACGGCCGTAGGTGGCGGCGTTCTCTCGGAAATCGCAGCACAGATGGCCAAAACCGGTCAAGAACAGACTTTTAGTAATATAGATAGTTCAGAGCTTATTTGGAGGCTGTAGTGTTTAATATCCTAATGGCTGTAGTTTCTAGTAGTCTAAAGACTACTAGAAACTCAATCTTGAGGATGCCAGTGCTTTGTTTGCCCGCCCAGGGCAAAAGAGGTGACTTTTACTTACAGCGATCTCCAAAAAGCAGCAGTGTGCTGTTAATAATTCTATTCAGTTCCACAATACATCCATGATACAAACCAGGAGAGGGTCATATGCAATGGAAATCCTATTCCTATTCGCAGGAGAAGCAGTTCTTAACTCTGGCTGCAAGGTGAAGCAGATTTCTGTCACCATATCTACTCAGACATGCCATGTACAAAGTTATTTTTTATAGCTAAAAATGTATTTTTGTTACTCCAAACTAAAAAATACTAAAGGCTGTTTGTTACATTGTCGATCGGAGCAATCGCTTGTCAATTTCTTTGTCCTTCGCAGTGTAACTTGTAGCCTGTGTACTTAAAGAGACAGCGGTGTCTGATTACTCAATCAGACCGTTACAGTCTATTACAGTTCATCTGCTAAAACCAAAATCCGTTATAAAGAGGTCTACAATGCAAGGATTTACTGTATAACCAACTTCAGTTCCAATCAGTCTAAAATCATCATTGTCAAAAACGCAACTTTGTAATGTTAGTTTGAAAACTGCACATCTCAATACTGAACCACTATCTTCATGTTGAGATGAAGCACTATCTTCCTATGCTAGATGAATGCTGAGATTCAATTCTGAAGTCCTGGCATCATATCAGAGTTATAATCATTGACACATGGAGTTGTTCAACACAAAAACAGTACTGGTCCACCATGTCCATGTTGACCTTTTTGTCCACCTACACTGATCCCATTTGCTAACTCTAGGTCCACATCCTTGTATACAGTATCTTGCCTATTTAAGTGCTGTATAAACATCTAGTAAATGTAATGATTATTTCCGACCCCATCTCCTCCTCTTGGCTGCCAATTACAGATATCAACTACTCTGTATAAAAGACGTACCCTCAGATCTCATTAAAAATCCCACTTCTCGCCATTGGCCTGCAAAGTATTGTTTTATTTATATCCATAATATGGGAAAAAATCAGGCTCTTTACCCTATCTACCCTACCTGTGCCCATTATAATTTTATATGACTCTGTCAGATCATTCCGACTGTACTCCAATGAAAATTAATCCAGTCTATCCATCAATTCAGGTGATATCCTTGTGATTTTTCCCTGCATTCTCCACAGAATAACCATATCCTTCCGATAATGTGGTGACCAGAACAGCAAACTATACTTCAAATGCGCTCTAACCAGTCCATCATGTTCTATGCCCCAACCAATGAAGGCAAACATGCCATATGTCTGCTTCATCAATCTATGTTCCCACTTTCAGAAAACCAAGAACTCTGAGGTCCCTTTGTTCCGCAACATATCTCATATGCTACCATTAATGCATATGGCCTATACCTATTTGACTTCCCAAAACGTATCACCTGACCTGTCGGGATTAAATTATATCTGCCAACACTTCATCCAACCTTTCATCTAATCTATATTCTGCTGTGGCCTTCAGCAACCTTCCTGGCTATTCACAACACTGCCAACTTATGTGTCAGCTGCAAATGTTTGTGTCAGTTGCAAAATTTCACATCCTGCATTCATTTGTCATGCGTGTGTGCGTGTGCATGTATGTATATGCACACACACACACACACACACACACGCTCGCGCACACACACACACACACACACACACACACACACACACACACACACACATATATATCATGTATACACACACATATATATACGCACACGTATATGCAAACATATATCCACATATACACACACACAGATTGTTGTTTGTGATATACAGTATATATATCTGTTTGTGTATGTGTTGTATATATATGTGCATGGAAATGCACAAGAAATTCTAGCCAAAAACTGACAATTATTTTCAAAGTTTAGACTATTTGAGCAATACACCAGCTAATATCCTTCTAAATGTTACAGATTGAGTAATTCAGCCTAAAAATGCTTGAGTAAAATCTGTGTGAAATTCCAGTCAATTGGTGTCCATAATTGGCTATTTTGATGGGAAAAACCAATATCTATTTTTCTGTTACAACTTTTAGACTTGCTACGGATTGTAATTATTTTTGTGCAGTGTATGTTTCACTAGTCACTAGAACTAAAACTATAACGTGACGTTTCCATTAAACCAAATGTGAAATGAACAACCTTTTATGGTCAGTAGCTATTATGAACGTGAGATTTGCCAGAAACTGCAGGATTGGAATGTTGGAAGAAAACTACCAAGCTCAAGTTTGAACCCATATCAGAATTCACTGAAGGGGTGAAGAAGGGCCTCGACCCGAAACGTCGCCTATTCCTTTTCTCCAGAGATGCTACTTTACCTGGATATTTTTAAGGCAGAAATAGATTCTTGATTAGTACGGGTGTCAGGGGTTATAGGCAGGTGAATGGGGTTGGGAGGGAGAGATAGATCAGCCATGATTGAATGGTGGAACAAACTTGATGGGCCGAATAGCCTAATTCTGCTCCTATCACCTATGACTTTATGACCTGCTGAGTTACTCCAGCTTTTTGTGTCTTATCTTCAGAATTCACAGAGCCTCTTTAACCAAGTTAAAACAATGTATGACATGCCTCACAGCCATTTGCACTTCCTTTGTGAAACAGAATTTATATTCAATCTGCAATGGTGCCATCTCATGTCATTGAAGCTTTTTGCTTTTTGTGCTAAGTAGGAAATGCAGGTCATGGGAAACTCATAGCCTAAGTTGTTCAAGCGATTGAAAGGAAGAGGTGAGATAGGCAAAGATTAAAATTGAATGCAAATGTGGAAGGGATCATGATGGAATTATCAAAATTAATAATAGTTTGGATATTAAAAAGATACCGGCTATAAATATTACAAACATATTTAAATAATGGCAAGAACATATCAGAGGGCCCTCATATCTAGTGTTCTCTCATTACATATGAGGACACCACTTGATCCATCAATTCCATGAAGGCTCTCAGATTAATCTTATTCTCCCATTTATTTCCCATTTATTTCCCTCTAACCTATTCTCGCTCTCATGTACAAGTCCACCTGATTCTCCCATCACCTTTAGTGCTTCAAGGATAACTTAAATAGCTAATTAACCTATCATTAACAACCATCAATCTGCTAACTTATTAACCATGCTTGTTCATTCTCAGCCAAATTGTGTAAATAAAAGATAAACAATAATGTGTCCAGCACCAACCCCTGTGGGACACACGGCGAGTCATAGGCCTACAGTCCAAAAAGCAATCGTCCAATTTCACCACTTTCTACCATCAAGCCAATTAGGTATCCTATTTGTTAGCTTTCCCTGGATCCCATGTGATTTATCCTTCCAGATGAGCGAACCATGAGAGAGAATAGGACACAGGGAAATGTGGGGGTATGAGATTAATCTGAACGTTTCCACAGAATTGATGGGCCAAATGGTCTCCATATATGTAATGAAAGGACATAGGAAATGAGGTGTCCTCTGCTGTGTTCTTACCATTGTTTAAATGTGTTTGTGCTATTTATAGCTGGTATCTATTTAATATCCAAATTATTATTAATCTTGATTACTATATCATGGTCCCTTCCACAATTACATTCCATTTCAATCTTTATTAAGCCAAGGTCCTTGGCAAAAGCATTTCCTAAAGTTTGTATAGACAACTTGCCTTGCCCTCATCAGCCTTTTCCAAAAGCAATATTGTAAGATATTATTCCTCAAATATGTGACAACTATCCTTAATCAGTTCTCATCTATCTAAATACTTGGCTCATGATATGAGACATTGTGGTGTATTTGGTGATGAGATTTGATAATGTTTGCAGTGAATTTGATCACACGTGAGATCAGGGTGAGCAATGAGGCTGGAAAACCTAACCCTAAATCAATTTGGCACATTACATGGCTTTGCTGGTATGCACAGCAACAATAAATAATTTGACCATTGAGTCACTTCCTTAGTGGATGTCGGTATTGAGGTCTAAAGTGAATACAACTAAGGAGAAGTGACTAAAAAATCCATTAGACAAACAGAGGAAGCAACTCTCCTCAAACAAATAAAGGAAAAACGATGTAATTAAAAGGCATTGATTGAATGCATTTACAGTAATGATGCATAAATCGAAAACTAAAGTCGATTGAAAGAGAAGGCAAAATCTTTATTGTAGAAAGCTATTTTAATGAAACAAATGATTTTTGCAGCAGTTCACCACAAGGTTTACCACAAAGCTACATGCAATAGGGGGTATTAGCCACAAGGATAAGTTGGACAATGTTGGATTTTTTTCTCTGGAGGAACGGAGGTTGAAACCTGATGGAGGTTTATAAAATATGGGAGACAGAGATGGGATAGACAGTCATAATCTATTTTCCCCAGGGTAGAAATGTCAAATATTGGAGAGCATAACTTTAAGATGAGAGGGGCTAAGTTTAAAGGAGATGTGCACGGCATGTTTTCTCACACAGAGGGTGATGGTCACCTGGAACAAGCTGAACAAGGTGGTGGTGGAGGCAGTACAATAGTGGCATCTAAGAGGCTTGTAGATTGGCTGATCAATATGCAGGGAATGGAGGGATATCGATCACGTGCAGTCTGAGGAGACTAGTTTATCTTGGCATCATGTTCGGCACGGACATTGTGGGCCAAAGGGTCAGTTCCCGCGCTGTACTTTTCTAAGTTTTATGTTCTAGTTGGCAATCTTGACATAATGAGAATCCACGAGAGATCAGATATCATGGTTTCTTCATATATTTAAATTTAGTTTAGTATGGAGATACTGCGTCCTTTAGCCGACTGAGTCCGCGCCGACCAACGATCCCCGCACACTAACACTAGGGACAAGTTATGATTTTACCAAGCCAACTAGCCTACAAACCTGTAGGTCTTTGGAGTGTGGGTGGAAACCGGAGACACCGGAGAAAACCCACACAGGTCACGGGGAGAACGTACAAACTCCACACAGGCAGCACCCGTCGTCAGGATTGAACAAGGGTCTCCATCACCATGCCTCCTTGTTATCACTTGGAGTGTAAAGATCTTCAGAGTACAATCTTTAACTGCACAGACAAATTATCAGAAATCATCTTGTGTGGCCTCAGTTCTCAGCACACCTGAAGCATGAGGGGCTGTTGTGGGGAACACTGAAAATTTAAGCAATTCTGCTATACCATGGGTAATCTTTACCAAAGGTCAGTAATAAAGAGAGATTTACTGCTTCGTAAACATTTTGGTGTGGTCTTAGAGGAATTGGAATTGAAAAGCTGCAAAGTAGCTGGGAACCAAAAGGTGTGGAACTGGTGCTTAAAATAGAAGAACATTTCTGATGGTGGATTGGTTGCTCTCTTTATATCCTGTTCCATTTCCTCTTCTGTTCAACCAACACCAGCTGATGATTTGTTGCCATCGCTTTTAAATTCAACCTTTTTTATGTGAGAGCGGAGAAATCACTGGAGTTGTTGTTGATCTCTCTCACATTAGTTTAGTTTCCAGATACAGCACGGAAACAGACCCTTAAGCCCACCGAGTCAGTGATCCCCGTACACTTCTTCTTGCGTATGGCGTGCACCGCCTAAAGTTGTCGATCAATTGGCATGAAAAACACTACATCTATTTGTTTGTGCACGTCGGGTTGATTGCATTAGTTGAAACAAGGTGGACCACATGAAGGTTGCAATCTCCTATCCCCTGTACACTAGCACTATCCTACACACTAGGGACAATTTGCAATCTTAACCAAAGCCAATTATAAAACCTGTACGTCTTTGGAGTGTGGGTGGAAGCCAGAACACCTGGGGAAGAATGTACAAACTCTGTACAGACAACACCCATAGTCAGGATCGAACCCGGGTCCCTGGCACTGTAAGGCAGCCACTCAACCCTTTTGCTACCGTGCCGCCCCTTCTGTAGTCTCACCAATTTCTCAGCCAGCACTAGAATAGCAACAGCCCCAATATGTTTCCTCAATCATCTCTGCTCTGGATGACTGGGTAGTGGATGGAATTCTATATATAAGATGTACGAACAAGGAACAAGGAACTGCAGATGCTAGTTTACCAAGGAAAGACACACAATGCTGGAGTAACTCAGCAGATCATGCAGCATCCCTGGAAAACATGGGTAGGTGGCATTAAGTAGAAATAAAGAACTGCAGATGCTGGTTTATACCAAAGATAGACACAGAGTGCTGGAGTAACTCAGCAGGCCAGGCAGCATCTCTGGAGAAAAAGGAGGAGTTACGTTTTAGTCGGGCTCCTTCTTCAGACTGAAAGTAAGGGGTGGGTGGGAAGGGAGAGCTAGAAGCGAGAAAGGCTTTGTAACCGGACCTTTTTCTCTAGAGATGCTTCCTGACCTGGTGAGTTACTCTAGCACTTTGTGTTTATCTTTGATCCTATATAAGAATGTAAATAAACATTTGTGCTGTCAGTTCTCATTCTCCTAACAAACAAATATTCACAAACCAAAATCCTAATACCATAATGTTATCACCAAGATAAGAATTGAATATTCTTGAACATAAAACAAATCGTTCGGTGCACCAAGTCAGTGTATTAATTGAATTATCTGTGAAATCACTGATGCCATCTATTGATGCTGATGCATACTGTATATCTTTGAATATTAAAGAAAGCAGTGAATGAATATTAAAAAAACATGCCGATAGGAAATCTCCCAATTTAGACTCAACTCAGTCTGAAGAAGGGTCTCGACCCAAGACGTCACCCATTCCTTCTATCCATAGATGCTGCCTGCCCTGCTGAGTTACTCCAGCATTTTGTGTCTATCTTCAGTGTAAACCTGCACCTGCAGATCCATCCTACACAATCTCCCAATTTATCTGGTTTTGGACAGAATGCTCTTTGCGTTGAATGAAACACACCGATTCCCTGTGTGAAGATGTGTGTGTGATGAGATTTTTAACAGGAGGAGTGGGTGGGTTGGTGGTGAATGTAGTGAATTAGGCAGATTGGGTATGCATAGATCTGCAGAGCAGAGTTAAGTTTCCAGCAATTTTTTTTCAGTCAGGTTGCTTTAGATAACCCCTCCCAGTCTTTTATTGTTGATTTGCTTTTCTGCTTACCTCAGTCAATGAACAAGGCCATTCAAGTAAGATGCTGCAGAAGGAAAGTAGGAAAGTGACCAGCTTCCCATTTAATTAACCAGCCAACGAAAATATAACAATGCACAACCTTTTTGAAAAAAGGATTGAAAATAATTGGCACCAAGATACTTAAACCATTAAATAATCAAAAGTCAGCACCAAATCTTAGCTTAACTTAGATATACAGCATGGAAATGGGCCCTTCGGCACAAGGGTCCATGCTGACCATCGATCACCCGTACATTCGTTCTATCCTACACACTAGGGATAACTTACAGAGGCCAATTAACCTACAAACCTGCACATCTTTGGGATATGGGAGGAAACAGGATCAGCTGGAAAAAACCCACACAGTCACAAGGAGATCGTGCAAGCTCCGCACAGACTGCACCTGGAGTCAGGATCGAACCTGTGTCTCTGGTGCTGTGAGGGTGCAGCTCTGCTACTGCGCCACTGTGTTGCTTAGTGTTGGAGAAAACAGAATAAACAAGGATAAACCTTGACCTGGATTGCCTCAATGGTCAAATCAGGTATGTGGATCGGATAAAGTGATTATGTTCAATTTATTGTGTAATAGAGAGTTTATCAGAGTACAACCTTGAGTTCTAAGTGAATGAACTCCATTTTAAAGCACTAAGCAATTCAGGAGACATGTGCATGAAATGCTGCACAGCATTTTGAAATAACATTTTCAGATAACATGCTCTTGAAAAGCATATGTATCCTGTATTTTAAAAGTCCACTGAGCCTGTTACAGTTACTTTTCAGTACAGCTGCTTTACGTTACAGTGGCAGGCACTTTAGAAAATGGACATCAACTTAATTGTGACTTAAAATTAAAACCAACCCATACATATACAATCAAATGCAGCTGTGCAGTGGTAGTGGTGCATCATCTTTAAAAATAATTTTTAAACAGTTTTCAAAGGAATTAAAACCTGAAATTGTTTTAATAAATTCATGTTCTAGGAGCAGAATTAGGCCATTTGGCCTATCGTCTATTCCACCATCCAATCATGGCTGATCTATCTCGCTCTCAACCCCATTCTCCTGCCTTCTTACTAATCAAGAATTTGTCAATATCCAACTTAAAAACATCCATTGACTTGGCCTCCACAGCCATCTGTGGTAATGAATTCCACAGCTTCACCACCCTCTGACTAAGGAAATACCTCCTCGTCTCCTTTCTGAAGGTACGTCCTTTTATTCTGAGGCTATGGCCTCTGGTCCTAGGCTCATTAGTGGAAACATCCTTTCCACATTCACTCTATCCAGGTCTTTCACTATTCGGTAAGTTTCAATGATGTCACCCCTCATCATTCTAAACTCCAGCAAGTGCAGGCCCAGTGCCTTCAAACTCAGTGCCTGCAATCCAATCATATCTGGCGTCATTCTCGTTTTGCAACATTGGCAGTGATTTTATTTTTTGATTAATGTATGTTAGTGAGATTTTTAGTTTTTTGTCTTAATAACGTGTTTTAACAATCGGACTAGAGCGTACTAGAGCAGGCCCAACTTGTCTACACTGACCAACAGGCCCCATCTACACTAGGCCCTATTGTCTGTGTTTGCCTCATATCCCTCTAAACCTATCTTATCTATGTACCTGTCCAACATTTTTTTTGGACTAATTTCTTAGAACAACAAAGGTCGAAAAGTGATATAATAGTGGTGTATAAGAATATAAAAAAGGAAAGAATAAAAACAGAAATAAGTCATTCTACTCTTGAATGCTCTGTCATTCAATATTGTGGCTTATCTTTTATCCTATTGACACTTTGCTACACTAACCTTATCTCAATTGATTATACTGCGATCCAAAATCTATCCATTTCTTTCTTGAATATTACATAGAACAGTAAGCACAGGAACAGGCCCTTCGGTCCACAATGCCTGTGTCAAACATGATGCCAAGTTAAAGTAATACTATCTGCTTGCTCCAGATTCATATCCCTCTATTCTCTGCATATTCATGTGCCTATCTAAAAGAATATTGGGAGCAGACCATACAAAAATGTTGAATGGGTGACATGTTGGGGAAGAAGTGGATGGTAACAGTCAGTGCAGTTGCTGAACTTTATTACCAGAATTATTCAGCAATGTTATGCATGAGTATTAACTTTCCAATGCTCTTGCTAATAAATGATCCTGACCATGGGTGCTGTCTGTGTGGAGTTTGCACATGCTCCCTGTGACTACGTGGGTGTCCTCCAGGTGCTCCAGTTTCCTCCCACATCCCGTGATGTGTGGGTTTGTAGGTTAATTGGCCTCTGTAAAATTGCCACTAATGTGTATGGAGTGGATGCATAAGTGGGATAACACAGAACTAGTGTGAACAGGTGAGCTATGGCCGGCATGGACTCAGTGGGCTGAGGGCCTGTTTCCATGTATCTAGAAACTAAACCAAACTAAACTAAAATAATGGATAAAGCTTGAATGCAAGATAAAGTATTATTTGTAACAATTACTGATATGGGACTTCCAATACAGTGATGCTGAGGCCTTTTTTATCCATGGCATGTTGTAAGGAGTATTGAATCTAATACAGGGATTTTTCTTATAAAGACCAGTTTAAATGAATTCCAGCAGGTCCAAAATACTTCAGAACTCTTTACAGCATCGAATTCTGTTTAATGGTGTGTCCGGCTGAAGCAGGGAAACGTCAATGTTCAATTTTAATTTGTAGAAATTCCACAGTAAGTGCTTTGCTCAGCAGGGAACGATCACAAGTGCCTCATTTCCTTTATTATGAATGTTAGAAGTTTTCATAAGTATTCCAACACAAGTGAGGTATTGTGTTCGAATACTCACATCAATTTTGAATACTTACAATTGAGTGTTTCTAAGAAGCACTTAAATCAATTATTAATAAAAGAGCTTATTACTTAAATATTTTGTTGAGGGATCCTTGGCAAAATTTACTTTGAAAGCACTAATGTAGCCATTTCATTCTTTGACCCTTCAAATATTCCTTTCTGGTGAACATACCCACTTTGGCAATTAACAAGGGGAAGTAGGAATCTTCCCTGATTATACCGTTGTACCGACACACAATAATTCCAAAAATTATCCAGGGGGAATGTTTCACTTTATGAATAAAATTGTTTGAGAATGAAATTCACTGCCTGCAAGGTCAGTAGAAACAGATCCAATAATACATTTCATAAGGAAGTTGTAGGACTTTGGGGAAGAGAGCATGGGTGTGAAACTATCGATTGTAGGGTAGTTGGGAACATTCTGCCACATTTTATCCTTTACTGTCTAAAATATTTTGGGGCTAATTTTACCCTGTATGAAAACTTTGTACAGGGATATAACCTATTGTGTGTTTTCAATGGCAGATGGATTTTAACTGCCTTACTGGATTGCTATTCAACTGGATATAGTAAAAATAGAAAAGCTGAAGAAAATTGGAAGGCTAGATAACATTGGTGCAAAGGAGAATAGCTAATGCTTCAGGTCTGACCAAGTTCCAGGCCTGCTCGTTATTCATAATGAGCTCCTGGTTTTTACAGCATTACAACGGGGCCACAGCACAAGAACAGGCAATTTTCTGTAAGCTGCCCAAGCTGCAAGTTGCAAGCTGTGTTGGCAAGTTACAACCCAGCAGAATTAATATTGATTTCTCTAACTTCAAGTAACCCTTGCTTTCCCTCTCTCTCCGTCCCTCCACACCCTAGTTCTCTGACTAGTTTCACTGTCCTCCTGGTTAATTTGACTGATATTTTACTGATTATATGCCTCGTTGTCACCTTCCCCTCAGATAACAATGTACAATTCTAAATTTCCTAGTTCGTCTGCTTTGATTTCTTGTTTTCACACCTTACCCTACCATATCTCTAGTCCCCCCTCTCCTGACTCCCAGTCTGAAGAAGGGTCTTGACCCGAAACATCACCCATTCCTTCTCTCCAGAGATGCTGCCTGTCCCGCTGACTTACTCCAGCATTTTGTGTCGATCTTCAGTGTAAACCAGCATCTGCAGTTCCTTCCAACAAATTCCTTGGGATGTTTCCAACCATGATAGATTTTTCCGAAACCTTTTCTTGCTTTTCACAAGATCTTCTCCCATCAAACATTATTCACTATTTTAACATTCTCAGTCAAGTTTTGCTGTGACCTTTTGAGAAAGAAACAAAGTGCTGGAAGAGCTCAGCAGGTCAGGCAACACTTTGTTTATTGCTCAAGTCTTGTCTGTCTCCATTTTGCTGAAACCTTTGTTTTTCTGGATAAAGTACAGTTTTCTTGGTAATTTTGATCTTATAGTTCTGGTGTCATGGCTGTGTATCTTTATTATTGTCTCTCTATTTATTGTATACACACACACAACAATGCACAGTGCTGAATGCAAGATTTGATCATTTCATATAACTGCCCTTCTTCCCTCTGGAACTGAATATCGGTGGTTAGTTTCTTCTGTGACTTGATTGACCTGCATTAGCACCTTTTGTAATTTGTGCAGATATGCTTTAAGGTTCCTTTGTTCTTCAGTGCCATTGAGTCTCCATTAGCCAAGCAATAAATAACCCTGAGCAAAACGCAAAGTGCTGGAAGGGTACAGCGGGTCAAGGCAGTATCTGTGGAGTCTCTTCCCTCCATAGATGCTGCCTGACCTAATGAGTTCCTCCAGCACTTTGTGTTTTGCTCAAGATTCCAGCTTCTGCATGAAATAACTTGTATTCATAAAACATCTTTCATAACTTCAGGGTGTCCCAAAATGTTTCATAAACACTTGGCAGTAAATTTGGACATTACATTTGTTCTTTGTATTATGGCCTGGTCTGAGGGAGAGATGAAATAGAGGAACAGAACCTCAGCATATCTTAAAGTGTGTCCCCTACATCATGTGTAGGATAGAACTGCAGATGCTGGTTTAAATCAAAGATAGACACAAAATGCTGGAGTAACTCAGTGGGACAGTTAGCATCTCTGGAGTGACGGAATGGGTGACGTTTCAGGTCGAGTCGGGCCTGAAGAAGGGTCTCGACCCGAAACGCCACCCATTCCTTCTCTCCAGAGATGCTGACTGTCTCACTGAGTTACTCCAGCATTTTGTGTCTATCGCCCACATCATGGTCATAAGTCTCACAACAAACAGAGCAGTTTGTTGCTGACGTCCATATGTACGGTTTGCAATGTTTAATATCCATTAAAATGTTGTTGCAAACCATTTGTACGCAGTTCATAATCTTAAAGCGCCAGTCACAGTCCATTTTCCCAGAACAGGGGAATCAAAAACTAGAGGGCATCGATAAGGTGAGAGGGGAAAGGTTTAATAGGAACCTGAGGGGCAACCTGGTTCACACAGAGGGAGGTGGGTATATGGAAAGAGCTGACAGAGGGTGTAGTTGAGGCAGGTACAATAACAACATTTAAAGGACATTTGGACAGGTACATGGAGAGGGAAGGTGGAGCGGGATATGGGTCAAACACAGGCAAATGGCACTAGCTCAGATGTGGCAACTTGTTCGGCACAGAGGAGTTAGGCAGAAGGGGGTATTTCTGTGCTGGGTGGCTCTATGACTCTTTGAACAGCCATCCAGCATAAAATTGTTGCAGCAAATAAACTGTATGCAATGTTTCTTGCTCTCATTAGCACAATGAATACTTGTCAAGATTGGTGTTTAAGTCAAGATAATGACTGCACTAGAAACCTTTATTGAACAATGTTTTAATGAGGGAATTATGTTTGGCAACTGAGTTTAATTAAATCCATATCATATGTCCAATGGAACACTATTCATAACATGTATTTACCATATTGTGATGTTTCAAACACTCTGTGATTTTAATGCCGTGAGTCACAGAAGCATTTTGCAAACTTTCTTTATTTTCAATCATATCAAATTGCCTTCCAATGCAAAAGAATTAATGCTTGCATCAAAGAAAAGAAAAAATGTGTAAGAAAACAGTTTCAGGGCATTTGTAATTATAATTGCTGTTCCAGGATTACTTGAATTAACTAAATCGCAATAATATGTTGGTTTCAATGCCAATTTAAATAAGAAGTGAAGAAAATTAAAAAGGCAATGCCAATAAAGTCGCATGTAATGCTTCACAAATTTTATTTATACATAGCTGAGTGGCAGCAACAATTCTAAAAGTTAATCTCTATTCCATTGTACTGAATTAATTAAAAGGAAAGCATTGCATTGACAACAAACCTTTCTTAAACTTTCTTCCTTCCCTCGCCCCCTCCACGCCCCCCCCCCCCTCCTCCCCCCCACTCTTCCCTCTCCCCCCCACCCCTCCCTCTCCCTCTCCCTCTCCACATGTACTGAATACAGTCATTGAGTTGTTAAGGGGTTGGTCTGGGCAAGTCCTGCCACAGAGGTTAAATATGGATGTAGGGATAGTGAAGAATAAAGCTATAGACTAAGAAGTAGCAAGAGAAGCCATATTCTTTCCTCTGACCTGCCAGAAAACAAAAACCATGAAACATCTGGTCTTGTTTTACATTTGCTTCATGGCTGGTTCAATCAGAAAAGCCACATTTCCAATTAATATGTGCTGTAGTAGATGCCTGATAAAATTATGAAGTAAATTTCAATGCTCTGATAAGCCAAGTTCCAAGTTAATAGCCCATGCCTCACGAAAGAGATAATATCTCAGCTCTCCAGTGCAGAGCTTTTAACTAAGCATGCACTTTGTAGTTGTTTTGCCTTTACTTAAAACCAGCCGAAAGCAATTTACTTTGAAGCCATCCTTCAACACTGAGTCAAGAGTACCTTATCCAGCTGTATCTCTAACCTTCATGTCAACCAATTATAGACGACAGGAGAAACATTTGAACAGAAGAAAAATATTACCGAGCAGGAGTAAACTGTCCACAAACAAAACGGAGGAGAGTGAAATTTAAATACATAACACAATGATTGGATACCAGCAAATGCTCCATGTAGTTCCAGAGCTAATAATATTTTGTTTATTTTGTTTTTAGTTTGGGTACCATGTTACCATGTTACCATAAAATGTGAAACAACTAATTTTGTCACTTTGGTGAAATGAGAATGCTTACCTATCAAGTACTTTCAATATTTCCAAAGAGTTTTATGTGAAACTTGATTGTTTACAACTCTGAACAAGGATATATGTAGGAAGGATCTGCAGATGCTAGTTTACACCAAAGACAGACACAAAATGCTGGAGTAGCTCAGCGGGTCAGGCGGCATCGCGGGAGTAAAGGAATAGGTGATGTTTTGGGTCAAGGCCCTTCTTCACACTGAGAGTCAGTGGAGAGGGAAATTAGAGGTATGAAAGGGATTTGCTCTGTCTCTCAGTCTGAAAAAGGTTTCCAACCCGAAACGTCACCTATTCCTTTTCTCCAGAGATGCTGCCTGCTCAGTTGTGTTACTTCAGGAGAGGGGAGCCAGTCAATTCAATTTCGATTTCTGGATGCTATTCAATTTTCTTTTTTAGAAAAGATTCTAGTATTAATTTAGTTTGTTACAGCGCGGAAACGGTTCCTTTAGCCCATTGAGTCCGCACTGACCAGCTATCCCCACGCACTAACACTATCCTACACACACTAGGGATCATTTACAATTTTACCAAGCCAGTTAGCCTACAAACCTGTACATCTTGGAGAATGGGAGGAAACTTGAGCTCCAGAAGAAAACTCACGCAGGTCATGGAATAAACATACAAACTCCGAACTGACAGCACCTGTTGTCAGGATCGAACCCGGATCTCTGGCGCTGTAAGGCAGCAATTCTACCAATGTGCCACCATGTCATCCTTATTGTTCCTACCATATTAACCCTGTAATAAATTCCCAACGTATGGAATGTTGCAATGACTTGTCAATATGGGTCCTGATCTTTGTTAATCTGTATATTTGTTTATTTTTTATACTTGACCTCCTCTGCAACATCCTGAGTTCCGAATGAAAACTTTTTCTTTCTTAAAAGTTTTAATTTTTGCCTGAATTGGGAAATGATTTACACCCGTATGTGGGAAGTCTTTGTAAATTGGGCACAACCTAATGAAGTGCATATTAAAGGATGTTTCCGTGTGGTTTGAGGAAATAGTAAGGAGACCCATCATAAACATGGTTTGCTTTTTCCTCCTCTCACTCAATGCTTCACTTAATTAAATTCCCAGCTGATAAAACAAGGAAAACAATTAAAAACTTCCTGAATATAATTAGCCATCTGTTCACTCCTATTTCTGCATCCAATTATATACTATAATACCACCCCCACACGACACTGTTCAAATCCAGTACAATTCGTTCAGAGTTTTTCGACTAACAGTTATAATGAGATCTGACCTGAGGAAAAAAAATTAAGATAAGCCATTTTTGAAGACCATATGGTATAGATCTACTACTTATTACATTCCCTTCGTGTGCAGGTCTCTCAAGTTGGGCCCTTCAATGGAAAATTGGTCTCTTACATTGATTCATCCAAGTGATTTTTAACTAAGTTTTAATAAAGTCAAGAATATAATTTGTTTCTCAGTAAGAATGCATTTCCGAGTGTGATTAAGCTGGAATGGGTGCAGAGAACATTTCCAAGGATGTGGCCAGGACTCATGGGCCTGAGCTATAGAGAGAGGTTGAGCAGGCTAGGGCTTTATTCCTTAGAACTCAGGAGGATGATGGGTGATCTTCTTGAGGTGTATAAGATCATGAGAGATCATAGATAGGGTAAATGCACAGTCTTTTACCTAGAGTACGGGAATTAAGAGCTAAAGGACATGGGTTTAAGGTAAAGGGGAAAGATTTAATAGGAACCCTAGGGGCAACTTATTTACACAACGGGTGGTAGATATATGGAACAAGCTGCCAGAGGAGGTAGTGGAAGAAGAACTATCACAGTGTTTAACAAACATTTGGACAGGTACGGTGGATGGGCAAGGTTTAGAGGGATATGGGCCAAATGCAGGCAGGTAGTACTAGTGTAGATGGTGCATGTTGGTTGGCATGGTCAACTTTGGCCGAAGGTCCTGTTTCCACGTTGTATGACTGACTCTATCAAGAAAGTAAATCTTCTGGCCTGGAATTTCCTGGTATCTGCAGGGACATGTTAATGTCTGCAGCAAACTGATGATCGCTTGTTGCTTGGAGATTCATCGGCACATGATACTGAATCAGCCTCATAGCAAAGATAGGTCTTTCCTTCACATTGTGCCAGTGCAGAGTCTAATGGGTAACTGCTGAGCTGAGCTTCTCAAATTAATAAGGGGTGACACCGTAGCACAGCGGTAGAGTTGTTGCCCTACAGAGCCAGAGACCTGGGTTTGATCCTGACTATGGGCGCTGTCCATACGGAATTTGTATATTCTCCCTGAGACCACGTAGGTTTTCTCCGGGTGCTCTGGTTTCCTCACATATTCTAAAGAAGTACAGGTTTGTAGATTAATTAGCTTTGGTACAATTGTAAATTGTCCCTAGTATGTAGGATAGTATTAGTTTACGAGGTGATCACTGGTTTGGCATGGATTCGGTGGGCCGAAGGGTCAGTTTCTGCATTGTATCTCTAAAGTGTGAAGCCAGGATTTTCACTCATTCTCCCTAAAGCGCAACTAGGTTCTTTCCTCGTGCATTCAATTAGGTGAAAGCTAATTTACCATTTACAATTTACCATTGCCACTGTTTGGAGTAATAGTGGTGCATCTCTGACTCTAGCACACATGAGAGCCATTGTTGATCTTTGCTAATATATTTCTAATCTCCCGCCCCACCTTTGATTTTAACTGTTAAATGTTGGATTCATGGACCAAATACATCCTCCAACTCTAAAGCTGTAATAGATGATAAATCACCATCTTTATAAGATGGAGTTCAAATTAAGGATGCAGAGCCTCAGAATAAACCTAATGAACTGCTTATTAGGAAGGGTTTTGGCCCGAAACATCACCCATTCCTTCTATCCAGAGATGCTGCTTGTCCCGCTGAGTTACTCCAGCCTTTTCAAAGGACAAAGGACATTTATTGTCACATAGACCAATTGGTGCAGTGAAATTTGAGTTACCATGCAGCACACAAATAAGATAAACACAACACTTTAGAATTTAACATAAAACATAAAAAACATCCCCCCACACTCCAAAGATGTACAGATTAGAAGGCTAATTGGTTTCTGTAAATTGTAAATTGTCCCTGGTATGTAGGGTAGTTAGTGTGCGGGGATCACTTGGTGGGTCGAAGCGCCTGTTTCTGCACAGAGTCTCTTCACTATAAAACTAGTAATTGCACATCATCAAATAGTTTAATTCGGTTTGATGTTTTAATTTGATTGAATTCCGTATAAATGCAAATATATATTAGTAAATAAAGGCATAAAAAATGTATTATCCGGTAATTTACTAGTTTATATCAAAACTATTTAATAAAAGTGGAAACAAAGACCTGCAGATGCTGTTTAATACACAAAAGGACACAAAGTGCTGGAGTAACTCAGCAGGTCAAGCAGCATCTCTGGAGAATGTGGATAGGTGACGTTTCAGGTTGAGACCCTTCTTCAGACTGGCATTCATTAAATGCCTCTTCAAAAGAAGGGTTATCCTCAGACTCCAAATTGCTAATTGAATATTTTCCCTAAGATAGATGAAACATAGTGAAGTTTTCTTAAAACTAATGCTTCGGGAAACAATTGGATTATTTGTACACTTCACAGAGAAAGATTATAACTATTTTTCAGGATAATTACTCTTTGCAAGATATGAAATTCTAGGACACCTGTTTTGAACACAAGGAAAAGGCAGTGTATAGCACAAAGCTGTTGCTTGAATGCTGTGGAATTTTCCACTGCACTTTATTGTCTTTAGGTAATTTAGGAAAACTGTTACACTGCCCAAATAGTTGTAGCATCAATGCACACATTAAAAAAAAAAGTGCTTTCCACTTTAATCTTATTGCTCATGCCTTCACAAGTCCATTTACAGAATAAATGAAACTTTGCTGACTGTTAGAATTTGTGTTGCTTTCCTCTGTTCACAGTGTAAGGCACTCGGGCCTGTCAATCTAGAAATAACAAAATAGAGGGAACTCCTAATTCACAGTGCTTTTTTTTTAAAGAAAGTGCCTGGGAACAGCAAAGGTTATGCAAACACCGATATAAAAAAAGAATAACATCCAAATGCCTCTGACAAAACATGTAACCTACTGAAAGGGAACTAAACTTACTGATTACACTTTGACAACAGCCTCCCAGAGCTAATTATAATTGTAGATTGGAGTTGTCAGTTATTACACTTATTAGCCTTCAATGATTGGAATAGAAATAGGAATACTTTATTGTCACATGTGACTAGGCACAGTTGAAATCTTTGCTTGCATACACAACAAATAGTGGCCACTTACAGCGCTGACAAAGTTACAAAGCCCGGCGGCTATTTTTGTTCTCACCCCCCCCACAGAGGTTCCCCCACGCCAGATCGAGTCCCTGCCGACCATCGATCACCTGTTCACGCTAGTTCTATGTTATCCCACTTCATATCCACAAAGGCCAATCACTTACAATCCCGCACCCTTTTTGGAATTTGTGAGGAAACCGGAGCACCCAGAGGAAACCCACACAGTCAGGGGGAGAATGTGCAAATTCCACTGAGAATGTGCCCAAGGTCAGGATCAATCCTGGGTCTCTGGCACTGTGAAACAGTGGCTCTATCAACAGACCACTATGAACATATTTAGGATAATAACCTCCAAATCCTCAATTAGCATGAAAACAAATTAATACCCATTGTCAATCCACGCTGGTTACCCTCAATTAGGTACAACATCATTTAAAAAAAGAACACAAGCAAATCTACGAAACTGTGAGCTTAGTTTACACACATGGGCTTTTATCGCTCACAATCCCTTACTTCGGTTGAATGTGAAGAGTTCAATGAGCTGAAACTCCTCATCCAGGAGGTACTTGGTGGCACCTAGCAAAGTGTTAGAGAACATAGGCCTTAAATAACCCTGAAAGTCAAAGGCAGTTCAAAATTAAGAAGATCGATGAGGAGAATTAAAAACAGGATTTTTTTGATATAGGAGAAAAGTTGTGAATAAAAACTTGTACGAATAAATTAGAAAACATTAAATGGATGAAAAACAATGTGTTCCGCTGTTGTCATTCCCCATTGAAGTGAACAAAATTTGTACGTTCTCCCTGCGACTACAAGGGTTTTCTCCGAGCGCTCTGATTTCCTTCCATATACCAAAGATGTGCAGGTTTGTAGGTAAATTGGCTATTGTAAATTGCCCCTATTGTGTAGGTGTAGTGATTCTTGATTGCATGGACATGGTGGGCTGAAGGGCCTGTTTCCACGCTGTATCTCTCAAAAAAAAGAATAGTATCCTTGATCCTTCACCAGATTTGACCAGCTTGAAATCAGAACACAGTCCCGCAGCACAGCAAGGTGAAAGTTATGCAAGAAATGAAACAAAAGATCGCACAAAGAGTGGTAAGAGATACAAATTCACTGGCTGAATGGAGGTCAGAGGGGAAATTATTCTGATCCAAGCAAGGTATTTAGATTCTTAAACTAAAACCAAAAAATGGATAGGTGACGTTTCAGGTCAACTATAAAAAATGATTTAGAGAATGGTTTCCAAATTCGTATTTATGCAAGAGTTGATCACGGGTTTATTGGGTTGATATAGCAGGAGTGTTTGAAGGCTCTGGGGCTTTGTATTCAATTGAGTTTAGAAGTATGTGGTGGGGGGGGGGGGGTCTTACCTGATAATGAAAAGCTGAGATAGAGTGCATGTGGAGAGGATGTTTCTAGTAGAGAGAGAGTCTAAGACCAGAGGCCACAACCTCAGAATAAAAGGATGTACCTTCAGAATGGAGGCGAGGAGGAATTTATTTAGCCAGAGGGTGTCAAATCTGTGGAATTTATTGCCACAGACTACTAGGAAGGCCTTGTTATTGGGTATTTTGAAAGCAGATAATGATAGATTCTTGATTAGCAAAGGCGTCAAAGCTTAGGGGGAGAAGGCAGGAGATCGCAATTGAGAGGGAATAATAGATCAGCCATGATCAAATGGAAGAGTAGGCTCGATGGGCTGAATGGCCTAATTCTGCTCCTGGGTCTTATGGTGATAAAAGTTGCCCGCTTGTCTTGTAGACTACATTCACTCCAGTGGGAAGCTAGTTGGAGGTGAAATGATACCAGTTTGCATTTAGTTGGATCCGTTGTGAAGGATTTTCCCTCCTGACTGATGTTGTAGTGAGATTACTACACAAGGCCCGGTAGACATTAGGAAGACTACTCAATCGTTATAACAGTTGTTGAATCTGAGTAATGTCTGAACAAGTTTTACATTTTCAGCTATGTTTCTACAGCTAGCAAATTGAATTAATTAGGCATTTTAAACAATCAACACTTTCTTTCTATATTGTAGCTTAATTTTAGAAGTGGAGTTCAATGTATGCACAGTCGTTTATCCACAATAGAGAAATCAAAAACAAGAGGACATAGGGCCAGCACAGTGGTGGATTTACTGCCTTAAAGTGCCAGAGACCTGGTTTGATCCTGACCACAGGTGCTGTCTGTACGGAGTTTGTACGTTCTCCCTGTGATCACGTGGGTTTCCTCCGTGTGCTCCAGTTTCTTCGCACACTTCAAAGACGTGCAGGTTTGTAGGTTAATTAGCTTTTGTTAACTGTATATTGTTCCTAGTGTGTGTAGGATAGTGCTAGTGTACGTAGTGATCGCTGGTCAGCATGGACTTGATGGGCTGAAGGGCCTGTTTCCACATTGTATCTCTGAAGTCTAAAGTCTTAAAAGACATAAGTTTAAGATGAGATGGACAAAATTTAATAGAAACTTGAGGAGCAACTTTTTCCACTCAGATAGGTATATGGAACAAGCTGCCAGAGGAGATAGTTGAGGCAGATACTATAATAGCATTTAAAAGTCACTTGGACAGGTACATGGATAGGAAAGTTTAGAGGGATGTGGGCCAATGGGACTAGATTAGATGGGCATCTTAGTAGACATGGACAAGTTGACCCAATGGGCCTGTTTCCATGCTGTATGACCCTATGACTCTCTATGAATGTATTGTGAAGAATCTGCACCTTTTAAATTGAGTAGTGGGCGATTTTTGCCCCTTATGCTTTGTGCCACACTCCAATTGAACTCAAGGATTGAACTTCCTCATTCATTGAATTGTTCACTCATCATATGTGCTAAACATTTGGATTTCAAGTGAATATATTTGTTCATATTAATTTATTTTCAAATGTGAGTTTTATTCTTATTGGTGTTTGAATTCTTTGACAATTGACATGCATTCGATCAAAATAATTGACAAATAGGGATTCTTGATTAATAGGGATGTCAGGAGTTATGGTGAGAAGGCTGGAGAATGGGGTTGAGAGGGGAAGATAGACCTGCCATGATTGAATGAAGGATTAGGCTCGATGGGCCAAATTTCCCAATTCTGCTCTTAAGACTTATGAACTCATACATTCATGCTGTTATAAAAATATCGCAATATTATATAAGTTTCGCTCTACAAGGAGAAGCAAGAGTATTTTTTGGGTTGAAGGTCATACTGTGAAACATTGTACTTGGTTGGATAATTGGCTGCTTGAAGGCACAAATTTTACTACCAGCTCTGGTAATTGAGAGGGATTTCCCATCCATCATAAATATTAGCCAAGAATGTCAAGAGATTTGTGATAACATGATTTTTTTCTTATATTAATCAGAATATTTGAAAGCCATGCTTCATTGTGGCAGATTAATGATCAATTTTATCAACATAATGCAGTACAGATTTAATTGGTGGGACATGAGAAGTACAGTGTATGGGCTCGTTATTCTCTCTGCACTTTGTTTTGTATCCCATCAAGCTGGAAAGGGTGCAGAGAGAATTTAGGTTTCAAATGTTTCAAAGGTTTCAAAGGTCTTTTGTTGTCACATGTGCCAATTATGTAAAGTGATAGGCGAATTACCATACATCCATCCAAAAAAACAAAAGCAACAAGACACACAACTACATAAATGTTAACATAAACATCTACCACAGCAGATTCCCCACATTCCTCACTGTGATCGAAAGCAAAAAAGTCCAATTTTTCTTCCTCTTTATTCTCCCGCAGTCGGGGAAGTCGAACCATCCGTCAGGGCGATCGAAGCTCCCGCAGTCGGGGCAGTCGAACCATCCGTCAGGGCGATCGAAGCTCCCGCGTCGGGCGATCGAAGCTCCCGCGGCTTGGAGTTCCTGAAGTCTGTCTCTGACCAGAGACTGCGAGCTCTGTGATGTTAAGTTTGCAAGCACCCACGGTTGGAGCTCCTAGGTCAATCCCTGGCAAAGGGATCGCGGGCTCCATGATGTTAAAGTCCCGTAGGTTCCCCGCGGTGGAGCTCTCAAAAGTCGGTCTCCAGCAAAGGCTGATGTTAGGCCACAGTGCGGACGGAGATACGATACGAAAAAAATATTAAACCAAGAATGTCAAGAGACATCTGTCGAGGTAAGAGATTAGAAAAGGTTTCCCCCAACCTCCCCCCACCACTCCCCACATAAAACAAGCTAAAAACATGCATTTAACACATAATATTAAAACACAAAGAAGGAAGGGACAGACAGACTGTTGGCAAGGCAGCCATTGCTGGCACCGCCTGGATTTACGAGGATTTTGCCTGGACTCGAGGGTGTGTGCTACAGGGACAGGTTGAGCAGGCTAGGACTCTATTCCTTGGAGCGCAGGAGAATGAAGGGTGACCTTGTAGATGTGTACAAAATCATGGGAGGAATAGATAGGGTAAGTGCACAGAGTAGGTGCTCAGAGTAGGTGAATTGAGAACCAGGAGACATAGGTTTAAGGTGAGGGGGAAAGATTTAATAGGAACTTGAGGGGTAACTTTTTTACACAAAGGGTGATGGGTGAATGGAATGAGCTAACAGAGGAGGTAGTTGAAGCAGGTACCATGGCAACACTTAAGAAGCATTTAGACAGGTACATGGATAGGACAGGTTTAGAGGGATATGTGCAACCGCAGGCAGGTGGGACAAGTGCAGCTGGGACATGTTGATCGGTATGGGCATGTTGGGCTGGAGGGCCTGTTTCCACAATGTATGACTCTATGACCATAACACCAGCAGAAGATGATATGCAGAATAAGGTAGGACACACAGACTCGTTCTTGAGGACACTGGAATGAATTCTCGAGGCAGAACTCATTATCTCCATGTAGCAATTTTAGCACTACTGATCAGATATGATACCTTAGCAGCTTCACTGGTAATATATGTATGGACACGTGTTTTTAAAATCTCCTTGAAAGACTAAAAATAACAAATAAACTTCTTCTGTCTGAAACAAAATACTTTGATCCATGAGGTACACGTGCAGTTCTTATTTGATGACTTTCTGTGAAGATTCATACTGCTGACAACTTTAGGCTGATTGCCGATTTAGAAAATGTTAGCTGCTCAAAATACTATTTAAAATCCCTTGTAGTTACTCAGAACCAAAGGACAATAAAAACGATGTTGCTCTCAAGTTCAAGTGTTCAAGTGAGTTTATTGTCATGTGTCCCTGATAGGACAATGAAATTCTTGCTTTGCTTCAGCACACGGAACATAGTAGGCATTTACTACAAAACAGGTCAATGTGTCCATATACTATAATATAAATATATACACACATGAATAAATAAAATGATGAAGTGCAAATAACAGATAATTGGTTATTAATAATCAAAGTTTTGTCCTATATCACTCCTCCTGTCATCTTCACACCTTTTCAACACCACTTATTATTTCTGGGATATATTACAACAAATCGTTTTAAAACAAAAAAACGGGTGGTAGAGATGCTGCCTCAGAGCGACAGAGAACTGAGTTTGGTCTCAACCACGGGTGCTGTCTGTGCGGAGTTTTCACGTTATTTACTGTGACTGCATGGGTTTCCACTCGGTGCTCTGGTTTCCTCCCTCATCCCAAAAATGTGCGGGTTTGTAGGTTGATTGGCTGCTGTAAATTGCCCCTGGTGTGTAGGTTATGGATGGAAAAGTGGGAGAAAGTAGAACTTGTGCAAACAGGTGATCAATAGTTGGATGAACTTGATGGGTCGAATGGCCTGTTTCCAGTATCCAAGCTAGCTTTATCTGTGCCATACATAGAAAATAGGTGCAGGAGGAGGCAATTTGGTCCTTCGAGCCTGCACCACCATTCATTGTGATCATGGCTGATCATCCCCAATCAGTAATCCGTGCCTGCCTTCTCCCCATATCCCTTGATTCCGCTAGCCCCTAGAGCTCTATCTAACTCTATTTCAAATTCATCCAGTGAAATGTGCTCTACTGCCTTCTGTGGCAGAGAATTCCACAAATTCAAAACTCTCTGGGTGAAAAAGCTTGTTCTCATCTCAATTTCTCGCCATAATAGTAAGGATGTCCTTCCTCAAATTAGACCAAAACTGCACACAATACTCCAGATGTGGTCTCAGCAGGGCCATGTATAACTGCAGAAGGACCTCTCTACTCCTGTACTAAATTCCTCTTCTTATGAAGACCAACATACCATTAGCTTTCTTCACTGCCTGCTGTACCAGCATGTTTACTTTCAGTGACTGGCACACAAGGACACCCAGGTCTCGTTTCATTTCCCTTTTTCCGAATCTGACACCATTGAGATAATAATCTGTGTCCTTGTTTTTGCCACCAATGTGGATAACCTCACATTTATCTACATTATACTGCATCTGCCATGCATCTGCCCACTCACTTAACCTGTCCAAGTCACCCTGCAACCTCCCAGCATCCTCTTCGCAGTTCACACTGCCACCCAGCTTTGTGTCATCTGCAAATTTGCTAGTGTTACTTTTAATCCCCTCATCTAAATCATTAATATATATTGTAAATAGTTGTGGCCCCAGCACTGAGCCTTGCGGCACTCCACTCGCCACTGCCTGCCATTCTGACAGGGACCCGTTTATTCCTACTCTTTGTTTCTGTCTGCCAACCAATTCTCTATCTATGTCAATACCCTACCCCCAATACCATGTGCTCTAATTTTAGCCACTGATCTCCTGTGTGGGACCTTACCAAAGGCTTTCTGAAAGTCCAGATACACTACATCCACTGGCCCTCCTTCATCCATTTTACGTATCTTCTCTCTTCTGCCTGTATATGTAGGTTTGCACGTGCGCACTTGTGTCTCTGTGGACATGTTTGGAGGAGATATCGTGCACCAATTAGCCTGATATAAATGTGAGGTAAAATTGAATCAATTATTACAGATCTGGTGATCTGGTACACGGATAATTAGAAAATCGAAATGCATTTAGGATTTAAGAAAGGGAAGTGATATTTGAAAAATCCCTTGGAATATTTTATGAGTGTAATAGGTCTTTGTAGATAAGAGTGGGCCAGTGAATTTACAAAATAAATTCCATTAGTTGTCATCTAAGATATATATATAATTTTTAATTGTATCCCTATGACTGGATGTTATAAAGCCTGCATTGAGGATTGATTAGTAGACAGCAAGCTGAAACTGGGAACAAATGGGTAATAATTGCTTCCATTTTCCCTCCCACTGATGTCAGAATCAATAGTGCACATTCCCTTTTCATCACTCCTTACTTTCTTGAATGATTGGGATTTGTTTGTCACCTTTCAAACCAAGATGACAAGGAAAGAAAATTAATGTGATTTTGGGATCTGCAGTAATAAGTGTCCCTGTGCATTTGTGTGAGTTCCCATTAGTGTGTGTGTGTGTGTGTGTGTGTGTGTGTGTGTGTGTGTGTGTGTGTGTGTGTGTGTGTGTGTGTGTGTGTGTGTGTGTGTGTGTGTGTGTGTGTGTACGCGTGTGTGCATGTGCGTGTATGTGCACATGTTAATGTGGGCATGTGTGCGTGTGTGTACATGTCACATGTGCGTGTTTGTGTGTGCGTGTGTTGTGTACGTGTGTGGGCATGTGCATATGCCTGTGTGTGCCTGTGTGTGTCTGCGTGTGCGTGTGTGAGCATGTGTGTGTGTGTGTACTTGGCCATTTATGTAAGAGAGAGAAAGGAAGGAAGAGACACAGTGGGAAAGAATGAAAATCTCCTCTGCTCCATCTTAAAAATTCTTCCTTTTCTGTAGCTCCACACCACCCTCTCTCAGCACACGTGCCCATGTCCTTGTCCTCCTCCCTTTCTCCTCCTGCTCTGACTTACTCACATCCTCCAATAGATCCCTTCAGCCCTTTTGTCCATTTTCGGTGTGTATTGTGGGGGTTTTCTCCAGGTGCTCCGGTTTTCTCCAGGTGCTCCGGTTTCCTCCCACATTCCATAGACATGCAGGCTTGGAGGTTAATTGGCTTTGGTAAAATAGTAAATGTTCCCTAGCATGTAGGATAGTACTAGTGTATGAGGGATCGCTGGTCGGCAGGGACTCAGTTGGCTGAAGGGCCTGTTTCTGTGCTGTATATCTAAAGTTTAAAGTAAAGTCTGCATGCTTGGCTCATTCCAACCTGCACCATCCACACCCCTGGTCTCGGTCCTAGCCACCTTCCATCAGCCTATGTGGGAGTGGAGCAAGATTTAGGTTTGATGGGAGCAGTCTCTGGTCTGTGGGCCTTGCAGTGAGGAGCATCGCTCGACATGGTTGCAGCAGTCCAGTACAATGTCTGATGTCGTGCAAAAGCTTCCGATTCAGGTTTCCGGCACTGCCACTGTGATCATCCATGGGGAGTTGTGAAGGACATGAAACATACATCTTGTGCCAAGCGAGCGGCGTCCTGTGGCCTGAGGAGACATGGGACTATATTTAAACTGTCTGCCTTAACCTAGTACTGGTCAAGGCTTAAGTTACAAATAATGACTCCTCACCACTATTCAAGGATGGCCCATGCGTGGGAAATATAGGGGCTTTGCATTATACCCATCAAAAGAAAGACCTAAGACTTTTGAAGATGGAGGAGAGATGACTGAACCTCTCCAAAAACAAAGAGAGACTACAGAGACAGGCAAATTAATTTTGCTTATCCCTGTTTCCATGTGGCCTTTTTAGGAAAAGATATTTTTGCATAAAATTAGAATTTTCTCTCGACAGGTGAAGTTCTTATCCCTGTCCTAGAACACCAGGGCTGATTGTACCAGCAACCTTGACATCACCAAAGCACCAGCAGAGAGAGACAAGTATAAAAAGACAGTTCTGTCGTAGTTCCAGATAATTACATTTATCATGTCAATTTAAAAGATGAAGAGAGTGCACAACTATTAAATTAGGACTGAATGATACATCTGATGCCCCAGTCACTTCCTCTAGCTTCATTGTAGCTTTTAACCATTTAGACAGCAGTCCTTTTTTTTTGTTCGCCAAGCTTAATCCTTGTGATCTGTGGCACGGCGGTAGAGTTGCTGCCTCAAAACGCTATAGACCAGAGTTTGATCTTGACTAAGGTGCTGTCTTTGCGGAATTTGTACTTTCTCCCTGTGACCTCGTGTGTTTTCTCCAGGTGATCCAGTTTCCTCCCTCAGACGTGCAGGTTTGTAGGTTAATTGGCTTCTGTTAATTCCCCCTAGTAGGATGGGATAGCATAGAACTAATGTAAGGGTGATTGATGGTCAGTGTGCTTGGTGGGCCGAAGGGCCTGTTTCCATGCTGTATCTCTAAAAACATATCCCTTGAATTGTTCCATCATTAATTCGTGCAAATATAATGGCATTGAAACTGCTACATAAACATGTTTTGACATGTGTTTTCACATGATACGTGAATGTACAGCCATCATTTACTCTTCAGGATGTAAAAATACTGTTGATTATTTATCCTGTAAACCATTTTACAAATGCTTTAGCGGTATTTTGGGGGAAATATTTTTGTTCCTATCCACTCCACCTCAGCTAAATTACACCTGGAGTTTCATAATCTCTGTGTGGTTATCGCCTAAACTAACATTCCTACTTTTGACTGCACATTTTGTTAAAACAGGGCAGCCTTGAAAAATATAATGATTAATTAAAACAAACACTGCTCAAATCTTTTGCAATTGATTTCAATGTGTTTCATTTTACAAAGCACTTCAGGAGATTAAATATATATAGAGCATATATTTGATGAAGAGAGGAGCCAAAATCAATTTGTCTGAAGAAGGGTTTCGGCCCGAAACGTCGCCTATTTCCTTCGCTCCATAGATGCTGCTGCACCCGCTGAGCTTCTCCAGCATTTTTGTGTACCAGCCAAAATCAATTGATGGACACCCATTAAAAGTTCTTAACTGAACCACCAGGGGGTGGGGCGCCGCACAATGGCAGCCTCGCCAACAGTCTGTCTGTCTTTTCGCCTTTTTTGATATTTTTAGTGGGTTTTAAAAGTTTGTGTTAATGTTCTTTATGTGGTGGGGGGGAGGAGGGGGGTCAGGAGAAACTTTTTTTCAATCTCTTACCTTGCCAGAGATGCGATTGTTTTCCGAATCGTATCTCTGCGGCCTAACATCATGGAGCCTGAGGCCTTGCTCAGGACTGACTTTGATCCCCACCAGACGTGGACTTACCATCGGAGCCGATCCCTTGCCTGGGATCAACGCTCCAACAGTAGCCTGCGGATTTCAACATCGAGGAGCTCGCAGTCTTGGGTAGAGACCGATGTCGGGAAGCTCCAAACGACGCAGAAGGGTTCAACCAGCCCCGACCTGGGGTCCGATCGCCCGGCGCGGGGGAGCTGAGATTCCTCCCTGATGCAGGAGCTTGATCGCCCTGACGCGAGGGCCCAAATGCCACCGGTTACGGGAGTCAAGATCACCCCATCAATGAAAGGCTCGAGGCCCCCGAACAAAGAAGGGTAGCGATTGAACATTTTTCACAGTGAGGAATGTTAAGGAGTCAACATGGTGGATGTTTATGTTAAAATGTATTTGTCTGTTCGTTGCTTTTTTTTTGGTATGGTAAATGAAATTCCTCTTATGTAGCAAAACATACTTGGCTAAAAAAGTATTATTATGATTATGTTCATGTCTTAGTAGAAACAGGCCATTCAGCCCATCGAGTCTTCTCTGCCATTCATTCATTGCTGATTTATCTTTCCCTCTCAACCCCATTCTCCTGCCTTCTCCCCATAATCATTGACACCCTTACTAATCAAGAATCTGTCATTCTCCATCTAAACAATATTCAATGATCTGATCGCCACAGCTGTCTGTAGCACAGATTCACCACCCTCTGACTAAAGAAATTCCTCCTCATCTCCTTTCTATAGGTACATCCTATGATTCTGAGCCTGTGCCCTAGACTCTCCCACTAGTGGAAACAGCCTCTCCACATCTAGGCCTTTCGCTATTCATTAAGTTTCAAAAAGGTCCCCCCACATCCTTCTAAACTCCAGAGAGTGCAGGCCCAGTGCCTACTATTATTAGTCAAAGTGCCCTACATCAACAGGTGCATCAAGTGAGGTGTTGTTAAATATCTTTAGTGTATGGGGGAAAAAATATATAATGATATTCCAGAGATATCACTTTCAACTTCTATCTGCTGTAATGCACTATTGAAAGAAGATTAGAATTAGATTGATCAATAGTTGTTCCTCAAACAAGTTTAGAAAGTCATCTGTCCAATAGTTCATTATTTTTTAATTGTATCTTTCAGAAATTGGTTGCACCTCTTAAGTGGAATAGTGTCTGTAATGGAAAACAATTTAGTTCAGTTTAGTTTAGAGATACAGCATAGAAAAAGTCTGAAGAAGGGTTTCGGCCCGAAACGTTGCCTATCTCCTTCGCTCCATAGATGCTGCTGCACCCGCTGAGTTTCTCCAGCATTTTTGTGTACCTATAGAAAAAGGCACTGCCGCTCACCAAGTCCACTCCGAACAACAATCCCCCCATAGTTCTATCCTACACACTTGAGACAATGTACAGAAGCCGATTATCCCACAAACCTGTATGTCTTTGGAATGTGGAAGGAAACTGGAGTACCCTGAGAAGAATATACGAACTCTATACAGACAGCAGCAGTGGTCAGTATTGAACCTGGGTCTCTGGCACTGTAAGGCTTCTCTGGCAGTGTAAGGCAGGGATGAAAATTCAGCAAATGCCAAATGTACATTTGTGAGCGTGAACAAGATGTTACTAAAATGCATGTTGTTCTTTCTTTGCGAGAGTTATCATTGCTAGATTATAGAAACAGGCATCTTGTTTTTGATATTAATCCATTTGATATACTGCTAACTTTTACAAGTGAGCTCTCTCTGAGAGGTGTATCACCAGCAGGCGTGAACAAAGTGATTCTGCCAGAGTTTCATGTGTGCAGTTCTTTCATAACTTGAACCATTTGCTGGATTGTTTGCTCAATGGATCCAGAAATTAAGACCTCACTGCTGTTAGTGGGCAACTTCCCATCCACCAAGCCAAAAACCCAAACGCACTGTAATGAGTCATCCAACCTGTTGGGGGTGCCAGAGTGTGCTTGTCTGGGTGCAGAACAGATTCCACTCCTGATTGATAGCCAGCATAATGGCACTCCTACACAGTCGCTCCAGAGGTGCTAGTTCGATCCTGACCTCCGCTGCTGTGTAGAATTTGCATGTTCACCTTACGACCGTGTATGTTTCTCCCAGTGGCATCCAGTTTCCTCCCACATCCAAAATATGTTTCAGTTTCAGTTTGGGTTATTGTCACTTGTTCTGAGGTACAGTGATTAGATTAATCGGCAATAGTAGGTTGGTCCCAGCGTGTTAGAAATTGGGCAGTAACAGATAGGGATGTGGGAACTCAGATTTAGACTTTAGACTTGAGAGATACAGCGCGGAAAAAGGCCTTTCGGCCGACCGAGCCTGCACCGACCAGCCATCGGTTATAGTTTCAAATATAGAATCCTAGGAATAATTTATGTGGAACAAGAGTTAAACGTGGATATGATTTTTTTAAATTGCCCTAAGCCATACTGTGATTTATCATAGAGTTAAACCAACATTGTCTTGCGCATTTGCTGTAAAAGGAGAATTAATAACTATTCTGACAGCTACCAACAATTTCATTTCCAATTCTTGTCTGGCCATAAGGGTTTTATTTTTGTGATTTTGACGAGAATATTCACCAAGGCTGTTGAACATCTTGTCAGTGCTAGAGAAGCTATTGGAGAGGATTATTACGGATATAATGTACTTACATTTGGAAGAATGGGCTAATTGGCGTCAGGCACCATTACTTTGTCATGTCATGTCTTACAAACCTGTTTGAGGTTTTTGAAGAGGTGGTGAAGGTCATATGGTCATATGTGATAGTCGCTGAATTAGGACATTCGGCCCATCAAGTTTACTCTGCTATTCAATCATGGGTGATCTATTTCTGACTCCTAACCCCATTCTCCTGCCTTCATGGGACGACAGATGGCACAATGGGCTAAGTGTTCGGCTGGCAACCGGAAGGTAGCCGGTTCGAATCCCGCTTGGAGTGCATACTGTCGTTGTGTCCTTGGGCAAGACACTTCACCCACCTTTGCCTGTGTGTGAATGTGTGTGAGTGATTGGTGGTGGTCGGAGGGGCCATAGGCGCAGATTGGCAGCCACGCTTCCGTCAGTCTGCCCCAGAGCAGCTGTGGCTACAGAAGTAGCTTACCACCACCGAGTGTGACTGAGGAGTGAATGAATAATGCGATGTAAAGCGCCTTGAGTATTAGAAAGGCGCTATATAAATCCCATCCTTCTCCTCATAACTCCTGACGTCCGAAGGTGATTTATGAAGTAGGGTGGTGGATGTTGTCTATATGTACTTTAGTAATGCATTTGACATGATCCTTTATGGTGGACTGATCCAGAAGATTATGATGCAGTTATGGGCCTGTCTCACTTAGGCAATTTTTCAACGGACTGCCGGTGACTGTCAAGTTGTCGCCTGAAAAACCGCGAAATAGAATGGCGACTGTCAGAGTGCAACACACACACGCACACACGCACACACGCACACACACGCACGCACGCACACACACACACACACACACACACTTCACAAAGGTGGGGGCCATGGCAATTGGGGGAGCGCTGTCTAAAAAATTCCCACGGTGCAAAGCCAAGGTGATATAGTCACACACCGCGATGAACAGGAAGGTTGGTGCTGTAATTAAGACAGCTAAAGCACAGTGTACGGTAAGTCCTTTAGAAGAGGGGGGAGAAGGAGGGAGAAGGGGGAGAAGGTGTGGGGGCAACTTTTAAGAAGCCAGAGATACATGGCTGTGAAGCTCGGCGGACATTAACATTACCGGTCGGTTCCTTGGTTCTGAAAACTACTGCTTGCCTGTTTTTCCCCCCAATGAGCCAATGAAATTTACCGGTCAGCACCGGTTCCAACCTCCGAGAACCTTTGATCTGCTGGCAACCCACGAGGACTTCTTTGCGACCCACCTACGGCTCGAGAATTCACGCTACTCTCCATGGCGACTTCATTCTAGTCGCTGCTAGTTTTTCAACATGTTGAACAATTTTCGGTGACTACTACTTCCCAAAATGTGGGAACTCCTCACGACCATGAAGGCAACTCCCCGGCAACCACCCGCAAACATGTGGCGACTGCAAAGTCTCCTGCAGTTGCCTAAAAAGTCGCCTAAGTGGGACAGGCCCATTAGTAGTTTAGATTCAGAACTGACTAACCCATAGAAGACATGGTGGAAATGTGTTATTCTGGCTGCAGGTCTGTGACCAGTGGTGTTCCACAGGGATTGGTGCTGGGACCCCTGTTGTTTGTGAAGTTCAAATAAATTACTTCTGCAAAACTGTAGAAAGGTCAGTCAGTAGGTTTGCAGAAGACACTACAATTGGTGGAATTGCGGACAGTGAAGATAGCAGTCAAATTATATTGCAGAATATAGATCAGTTACAGATATGGGTGTTAAAATGGAAGAGTTTAATCCAGGCAAATATGAGGTGGGGCACATTGGGAAGTCAAATGTATGGGCAAAGTATACAGTTAATAGCAGGACACTTATTGGGATTCATTCATAGCTACCTGATGGTAGCAATGTACGTAGATAGAGTGGTAAAGAAGGCATATGGTGTGTGTAATAATCTCAGAGATTTCCTTGAATGTGTAGGGAGTGGATGTGAAAATGGGATAACAGAACAAGTGTGCATGGGAGAGCAATGGTTGGCATGGACTCGGTGGGCCAAAGAGCTTGTTTCTATGCCAAATGTGTGAGAGAGGGTATGACAATAGGTCAGTTAGGAGGTTGTAGGAAGTATTCTCTTTCAGAACTCTTTCTTGACTCTCTTTCTCTTTTACTGAGAGACTCCAGTCACTCTCAGGTGAAATACGCTATTTCGATAAAGAGCAGGGATAATATATTCACTGCCCAGATTAATATTTATCCAACAAAACCAACATCGCAAATCCAAAATATCTGGTCATTATCACTGACATTTGAGTAAGAATTTGGAGACTGAATTTAGCACTAATTGTACCTCAAAATGTATTTCCTTTACTGTACAGTACTTTGCTTGAGGGGGGGCGTGATGGTGTGTGGATGGGGGCGGCAGTGGGATGCTGGTTTCCTGAGGAAATTAAGGTGTAGGAGCACTTACACAAACAACAGTCTTTGTTCGGTTACTCTGACCTTGTCTACAGCTTTGTTGTTGCACCTGGGTTCACTTTGCCTTCTAACCATTCAAACTTGGCATTGATCGAGTCTGCAATGGGCAAAGCATTCACATGCAAATGAAGTTGAACAAGCGAATTGATAGTCATTAAGCTTTCTGATTTAATTCATATCAATGCTGAATCATTTCAAAGTGACTGCATCCTGCAGAAGAAAAGTAACCTCATATATATTTGATTGCAACTGTGTAAAAATACAGGTGTGGTAGAAAGACTGAAGGGCCTGTCCCACTTGGCCGTCATTTGCGCCTCATTTATGCGTCATATGTAAAATAGGTCGACGCGTCGTTACGCGTGAAGTTGCGCGCAAATCACGCGTCATCATGCCGTCTGGTTCGCGTGACGTCATTAGAATACCCTGTGGCGCTCGGCGACACATGGTGACGCACAGTGACATAACCATGCATCACCACGCGATACACGTGAGACGTCGGGATGCCAGCGTGCGACGCTAATACGTCAGCATGTATACCCAATGCGTCAGCGTGTGTACGCGATAAGTCACGCAGGCGCCGTGTGAGGATTTCACGTATCACGAAATCCTGGAGCGCCGCGTGATACCATGCGCAACTCCATACTCCACGCCTCTCCATGCGCCCATCCCGCGCTACCCACACACTACCCGTGCGTCACAACGCGACAACCACATTTTTGGAGGTCGCGTAAATGGCGCGCAAATGACGGCCAAGTGGGACAGGCCCTTGAAGCTTTGGTTTCAGGCAAAATGTGTGAAAAGAAACTGCAGATGCTGGCTCTCACCAGGGTCTCTTCTATACCCCGTAACTCCGCTCTCACTCCCCATCCCCCCACTCGTAACAAGGGCAGACACCCCTTTGTCCTCACCTTCCCCCTACCAGCCGTCACATACAACAAATAATCCTCTGACATTTTCGCCACACTTTTTCTCACAGAGAGTGGTGAGTCTGTGGAAATCTCTGCCTTAGAGGGCAGTGGAGGCGGGTTCTCTGGATGCTTTCAAGAGAGAGCTAGAGAGGGCTCTTAAAAATAGCAGAGCCAGGGGAAATGAGGAGAAGGCAGGAACGGGGTACTGATTGGGGATGATCAGCCATGATCACATTGAATGGCGGTGCTGGCTCGAAGGGCCAAATGGCCTACTGCACCTATTGTCTATTCCCACCCAAACCACCCCCTCTCCTGCCATTTTCCCTTGCAACTGCAGGAAATGCTACACTTGCCGCTTGACCTCACCCCTAACTCCATTCAAGGACCCAAGCAGTCTTTCCAGGTTCGGCAGAGGTTCACCTGCACCTCCTTCAACCTCATCTATTGCATCCGCTGCTCCAGATGTCAGCTGCTCAACATCGGTGAGGCCAAGTGTAGGTTTGGCGATCGCTTCGCCCAACACCTCCGCTCGGTTCGCACTAACCAACCTGATCTCCCGGTGGCCCACTTCAACTCCCCCTCTCATTCCGAATCCGAACTTTCTATCCTGGGCCTCCTCCATGGCCAGAGTGAGGCCCATCGTAAATTGGAGGAGCAGCACCTCATATTTCGCTTGGGCAGTTTACACTCCAGCGGTATGAACATTGACATCTCTAATTTCAGGTCGTCCCTGCTTTCTCCTCCCCTTCCCAGCTCTCCCTCAGCCCACTATCTCCGTCTCTTCGTTTCTTCTTCCCGCCCCCCCCCAACCCTCACATCAGTCTGAAGAAGGGTCTTGACCCGAAATGTTGCCTATTTCCTTTGCTCCATAGATGCTACCGCAACCACTGAGTTTCTCCAGCACTTTTGTCTACCTTCGATTTTCCAGCATCTGCAGTTCCTTCTTGAACACCAAATGCTGGAGTAACGCAGCTGCTCAGTTACACCAGCATTTGCTGTCTAGCTTTGGTTTCAGTGTCAATATAATTTAAACAGTGCAAAATAATGCAACATGCAAAGCGGAGAGTACATTTTTAATTGTGCTAACAAATTATATATTTTTTCTTTCTGTTCCTGGAATCCTCCAGGAATGTACCCTGTGCATAGTAACACAGATGAGTGATATATGCACTGTCCTCGGTAGACATAAATGCTGGAGGCATGGAGCGAAGGAAATAGGTGACGTTTCGGGTCGAGACCCTTCTCCCACTGTCCTCGGGCACTTTTATTGTAGTGGCAAGCTTCGATGTGGTTTTCATTCTTTGGAGATAGACCTTCACTTAGCTGCATAATTGATGCAAGTACTTGCTAACGGCTTTATTGCCACCAATGGTGTTTTCTCCTCTGGCAGCGTTTGACATATATTGGCACTGCTAATAACATCAGAGGAGTATAAATTTTCCAAGGAAACCTTTATGCCAAAAAAGCTTCATGTGCTGTTAGAATATATGGTGAATAGTTATTCTTCAATTATAGAGTCATAGAATCATACAGCATGGAAACAGGCCCTCAGCCCAACCTAACCACACTGACCATCATGTCCCATCTACACATGTCCCACCTGCCTGCATTTGGAACATGTCCCTCCAAACCTGTTCTATCCCTGTACCTGTCTAAATGTTTCTTAAACATTGCGATACTACCTGCCTGGATTACCTCCTCTGGCAGCTCGTTCCTCACACCCACCATCCTTTGTGTGAAAAGGTTATTTCTTGGGTTCCCATTAAATAATCTCCCCTCCCTCCCCCCACCTTAAACTTTGTCATCTGTTCTTGATTTCCGTACTCTAGGCAAGAGACTCTGTGTTTACCTATTCTATTTTTCTCATGAGATCACCCGTTATCTTCCTGCGCTCCAAGGAATAGAGTCCTAGCCTACTCAACCGTTCCCTATAGTTCAGTGCCTCGAGTCCTGGCAACATCCTCCTAAACCTTTCTGCTACATGCATCGCTTGCTTGATATCTTTGGCTTTCCCCACTGTGCCCATGTATTTTTACTGCACAATCTAATGCACCAGCACATTATCATTTGTAGAATTCTCACGTTATATAAAATAAGGCAGGATACAGAGAGCAGAATATAGTTCTCAGCATTGCTGGAGAACTGCTGGGGAAACTCAGTGAGTCAGGTATTATCTGTGGAGTGAAAGGGAAAGGTGGCGTAATGGGTGGCGTAATGGGTCAGGAGTCTTCTTCAGAATCTGATGATGGTACTAACCTACCCATTCCCCCCCCCCCCCCCCCCCCCCTCCACTCCACAGATGCTGCCTGACCCGCTGAGTTCCTTCAGCAGTTTGTTTTTTTAGTTAAGATACATTTAAGTGACTTGAAGCTTGTGGAAGGTTAAAAAATATTATAGAAGATATACTGATATTTCTGTTGAAGAACAAAAATACGCCTCTAGCTAAGTCACTTATAGCTAGAGGTCCTAGACTTGATTCCACACTATTTGTTGATTTCAGTTGGCGTTGGTATACAACAATTGGCTTTAATATCACTGTGAAAGGGAACTGAGAACTACTCTGTGCTTGGTTTAGCCAGCTCTTGGTCAATGAGTCATACTGGAAAGAAGGCCAGTGTGAAAGATAGAAGCGATCAAGAGTAGACTTAACTAATGCAGGGACGTGCGGTCAGGGGAGGCAGGGGAGGCAGAGCCTCACCTGTCATACTCCCAATGAAAACAGCTGTTAAGAAAAGTAAAGAAAAATAATAATAAAATAAAATAAGTATAAAGATTTTTCCACTGATCTGTTATAAATGTCATTTCTATATGAATCTAATCATTTTTTATAATCAAAATTGCCAAATTTGCACAGCTCCACTGCAAATACAGGGAGAGATGAGAGGTAAGGCAGCGGTGAGCTGAGCCTCCCCTCTGATTGCGCAACCCCTCAGAAACTGAATGGAGCGCGGGCAATAAACGTGTGCCTGTTACTATCTCGCTGTATGTCACCAATGTAATGTTTGTAAACCCCTTCATTACATGTCCTCACCGTCCATAGTCCAGGTAACTTATTTCACATATAAATATATTAAATTTGTGCTCACTGGTCTCGTCATAAAACTGCAATGAAAAAGCACCAGGGGAGGCAGCGAACACGTCTGCCTCACAAGGGGGTGTGCCTTGAGCCCAGTGGAGGAAGAGCGAGCGTCAATTACGCAGGCTCAGCCCACGTAATTGTCGCTACCTCACCCTCCCTCCACGTTAGCTAGCTTCAGCAGCGGCGGCGCAGCACTGCATTCCACCGCTGGTGGCGCTGAGCAAAGATCATAGAGCGGAGCAAGATACGCCACTCGGCGAAAAAAGGGTCATTGGGAAGGTAGACTTTGTGTCGGCACATTAGAAAGTTATTAAAAATAGATACGTTGTTAAAAATAGATCTATACTTATCACAATAATAAAGTCATCAAATTTTGTACTTCTGTCCATTTTTGTTTTTGTTCTTGTAAGGCAGGAGTCTCCAAAATATGGCCCGCGGGACACATCAACCCATCATGAGATTTTTCAAGCTCAGATTCGAGTCGGGGTACGCGGCGGCCCGGGCTGCTCTTAGTGTTGTTACCAGTTAGATCCCTCAAATTGTCAGAGCCGAGACATCACTGGGCCGCCGTGAAGAAGGGTGCAATGGTGCGGTGGGGGGTTTGGCGGCGGTCAGAATGGGACAGCTGTGGGTTATAACGTGCCATCGTTCCTCTCTCCCTTCTCTCTCTCTCCCTTCTCTCTTTCTCCCCCCTTCTCCCTGCCCCTTCTCTCTCTCTCTTCTCTCTCTCTCTCCTCTCTCCCTTCTCGCTCTCTCTTTCTCTCTCATTCTCTCTCTCTCTCTCTCCCGTCTCTCTCTCCCCCTTCTCTCTCCCTTCCTCCTCTCTCTCTCCCCCCCTTCTCTCCCTCTCTCCCTTCTCTCTCTCTCCCTCCCTTCTCTTCTCTCTCCCTCCCTCCCAGCCGTGGCTCCACTCCTCTCTCTCCTCGGGGAGACGCGGTGATCAATACAGGGAGGGCCGGGCCACTGATACCAGCCAGTGCCTCCCCAGCCATTGACCTCACCGCACGTCACTGCTGTAATGCTTGTTCTCAATTTTGCAGGAACAAACACTTAAGATTAAACATGAACAGCCATTCACTTGATTGAGGTACCTGAGGGTCTCAGATACTAAATGTTATTCCCTTTATCACGTATCTTTACACTATGGATGGCAATTGTAATCGTAACTACTCTTTCCGCTGACTAGTTATCACTCAACAAAAGCTTTTCACTGTAATTCGGGGCATGTGACAATAAACTAAATTAAAAACAAAACTAGTAAACTCTAGCACGAGCCAATAACTTATGAAAAGAAGGAGACAACTGGAATAGAGAAAGCACTGAGGGTATTAACTGTGCATCGATTAAGATCATTTAATTTAGGAATTGAGAAGGCAATCTCAGTGGAGCATGAACTCAATAAATGTAATAAATTGCAGAAAGCACGAAAATGACTGGAAAGCTGTTTTGTAGCAAAAATGTAACTGCTTCATTAATGAGCCTTCAAGCAGAGGAAACTTTCACCGCTGCCTTGCTGACCTGTGCATGACTGCAGCTCCACATCACCTGGCTGACTAACACTGCCACTGAAATATGCTCAACATGGGTTTTGCAAAAACAATAAATTGGAAGAAAGCCCTCAATTTCCCCAGGCCAGCCAGGAGCAGATAATCAGCACAGTCTTTCCAACCTTGCCTTTATTCCAAGAAAAAATACAAAAGGATTTTCTGCTTTGGTGCGCTCAATTAAATAGTGCTAACCCAGTCAAATGAATCAATTAGGTTTAATAAAGGAAAATCATAGGTTGGAGGTGATAATCTCCGGATATATTAAAACACTCAACCATACAATTAGCACAGATGGAAGCGCACAACATTAAAATTATTGGAAATTATTTTCAAGCACAAATACAGAAGGAACAAAGGCAATTTTATGGGTATTAACACAAAGTGATGCATTCTGCCCTGCTGTATCAATTCCACTTGAGAAATTTGCAAACAAAAACCATTCCATTACATAAGAAATGTTATGTAATGCCTCTCTTCCTCCAATGAGTTTTCCTTTATGATGTTGCTTTGGAGGGAACAAATACTTTCTGTCATGCACACTGTTCCTCTGGGACAATTAACGAGCACAATTAGCAGCAATTATGTCAAAATTGTTAGAGAAGTGTGAAGTTTGGAAAATAATTAGAAAATTAGAGAACAAATGGTGACATTAAAAGTTTGTCCTTTGTTAGACACAAAGTGCTGGAGTAACTCAGTGGGCCAGGCAAAATCTCTGGAGAAAAAGATTAGGTAACGTTTTGGATTCGAGACCATTCTTCAGTCCTGAACCAAAACGTCACCCATCATTTTTCTCTAGAGATGCTGTCTAATACGCTGAGTTACTCCAGCACATTTTGTCTATCTTCGGTGTATACCAGCAACTGCAGTTTCTTTCTACAGCATTTTCCTTTGTGTTAGGAAGACAGTCATATGGCAGAACAGTGCATTGCACTGCATAATGTCACCACCACCTCTTCACCACCATCACCCCAACACCTAACACATCCCCACACTCCATGATGAGAATCACTTCCAGGGCCTGCTACTTATTTCCTGTCACTGCCAAAATGCTGTACTTTACTCTAGAAGGTCAACAATTCAGGAGAAGGTGTCAGGTTAAAATTAAATTCACGTCGAATCTCCGATTCACCTCTATCCCATTGCGGACATTGGACTTATCGAACCACTGTGTTAGAGAGACCCAGTCACCTGGGTTCAACATGGACTACGGATGCTGTCTGTGCAGAGTTTGCACATTCTCTCTGTGACCGCGTGGGTTTTCTCCGAGTGCACTGGTTTCCTCCCATTTTCCAAAGACATGCTGGTTTGTAGGATGTGGCTTCTGTAAATTGACCCTAGTGTTTATGATGCAAAAGTGGGATAACATAGAATTAGATTGTGAGTGATTAATAGTCTGTGTAGACTCGGAGGGCTGAAGGATCTGTTTCCAAGCTGTATCTCTAAACTCTAAAATGCTATGAACTATATTTTGAACTCTGTATCTTCTGCTTTCAATAGTCAGTTTTATTCTGCACATATAAGTGCAGTGAAATGAATTTTCCAGCAACGGTACAATTATAAAAGAACACACAATACGCCCGTGTGGCTAAAGGGATCAGGGGGTATGGAGAGATGGCAGGTACAGGATACTGAGTTGGATGATCAGCCATGATCATATTGAATAGCGGTGCAGGCTCGAAGGGCCGAATGGCCTACTCCTGCACCTATTTTCTATGCAATACACAATAAGATTTAACACAAACATCCACCACAGCATTCTTCACTGTGGTGGAAGGCACAAAATACAGTCAGTCCTCCTCCATTGTTCACCCGTGGTCGGGACCATAAACCTCTGCAGTTGCCGCTACGGGCGGTCGGATGTACAGGCCCTCTCGTCGGGATGGTCGAACACACTCCGCGGCATGGAGGTCAAGAATCGGCGCTTTCTTACCGGAGATCGCAGCTTCAGGATGTTGAAGCCTTTGCTCCACCTATTGTACTTGAAAGTTGACTTGACTGTGTATGTATAGTATTATTTGATCTGACTGGATAGCACGCAAAACAAAGATTTTCACTATATCTCGGTACATGTGACAATAATAAACCTAAACCTAAACCTGCCTGAACACTTCAGGCCCAAGAGTTTTAGTAACGTTGTCAAACGATCTATAAATTGGATGAACACTCACAATTTCACCCAGCCTTTTATTTTTAATTACTTTGCTATCATGCACTCTCTGCTTTTCCACTAATTGGATGTCATTACAAATTGTGATTTTAAAGTAAATTCTCGCAAAGGAAAACTGTATGAATGGGGAGTGATGATGGTACTACAAAGTGGCAACCTTCACCCTACATCCTCAACTCTAGGTTTCGTTCCTAGTAAAGGTGACTACCTTGTCACTCATAGACTTCATGTGCTTGACCTAAGGTAGGAGCTGGAACCAGGAAACAGGAGTTAGGGCTGCAGTAGCACAATGGCCTTGCAGCGCCAGGGACCCCGGTTCGATTCTGACCATGCGTGCTGTCTGTACGGAGTTTGTACGTTCTCCACGTGACCGCGTGGGTTTTCTGTGGGTTCTCCAATTTCCCCCCACACTCCAAAGACGTATAGGTTTGTAGGTTAATAGGGTTTGGTTAGTTGTGAAACAAAAAAATTGTCCCCATTGTGTGTGTATGTTAGTGTATGGGGTGATCGCTAGTCAGCACGGACTTGGTGGGCCGAAGGGCCTGTTTCCACTCTGTATCTCCAAAGTCTAAAGAGTGTAAGTCCTGAATATTGGAGGTGAGTGAATTTTCTCTGGCAAATGAATGCTGGCGGCAGGTCAACAAATGCCTTAAAGTAATTGATAGTGATGGTCTTGGAACATTTAAGCATCTGCTTAGTGTGCTACAAGCTGGAGGTCCAGTGACTTGCAATGTTTTTCTCTGGAGATGTGAGTAATAATTGATACAAAATATCTGATGCATTCCAAGCTAACATTTTCCTTCCAACTACCTATGAATTATTACAGTCTGATGCTGCCAGTCTGATATTCATCAAGAAGATTACCAAAGTGGCGGAGGAACTGTGGCACAGCTGGTGGAGCTGTTGCCTCATAGTATCAGTAAATCAAGGTTCAATCTAGGGAAGTTAACACAGAACATAGAACAGTATAGCACTGGGAACAGACCCTTCACCCACAATGTTTGTGCCGAACATGATTCTAAGATAAACAAATCTCTTCTGCCTGCACATCATCCACATTCCTCTATTTTGTGTATATCTGCATGCCTATCTAAAAGCCTCTTAAACACCACTATCGTATCTGCCTTCACCACCACTCCTGGCAGGCAACTATCATCCTCTGTGTAAAAGAAATTGCCCTGCACACCCCCTTTAAACTTTGCCCTCTCACCTTAAATCTAGTCTTTGACTTTTTCATCCTGGGAAAAGGTTCTGACTGTCTATCCTATCTATGCCTTCCATAATTTTATATACTTCTATCAGGTCTGCACTTAACCTTTGGTGTTCTAGAGAAAACAATTCAAGATTGCCCAACCTCTCCTTGCAATGGGAATGCGAACGTATAGGGTCCAGGGAATATTAGTGGGGGGATGTGATTGTTCTGTGAACAGGTTTAGGTTCAATGGCCTCCTTCTATGTCATAGGAAATGATATAACAGAGTCATAGAGTGTGTAAACAGGCCTCTCGGCCCGACTTGTCCATACTGTTCAACATGCCCCATAGACACTTGTCCCACCTGCCTGTGTTTTGCCCGTATCCCTCTAAACCTTTCCTATCCATATACCTGTCCAAATGCCTGTTAAATGTTATTAATGTACCTGCCTCAACTACCAGCTCTGGCAACTCGTTCCACCCTTTGTGTAAAAATAAATTGTCCCTCAGGTTCTTGTTAAATCTTTCTCCCTTCACCTTAAACCTTTGTCCTCTGGTTCTTGATTCTCTTACTCTGATAAAAGACTCTGTGAATTTACCCAATCTATTCCTCCCATGATTTTATGCACATCTATAAGATGACACCTCATCCTCCTAATATGAAAATAGAGTAAAACATGCATAATCACAATAAAGGGTAGGTATATTTATGATGTGTAGGAAGGAACTGCAGATGCTAGTTTACACTGAGATACATACAAAATGCTGGAGTAACTCTGCGGGTCAAGCAGCATCCCTCGAGAAAAGGAATAGGTGACGTTTTAGGTTGAGTCTGAAAAAGGGTCTCCAGAGAACTTTCTCCAGAGATGCTGCCTGATCCGTTTAGTTACTCCAGCATATTGTGTCTATCGCGTATATTTTATGACTTGATTTGGATAAGACATTAAAGAAAAGCCCCAAATGCTCCCCCAGGTGGCTATAGGGCAATAATTTCAAGAGGAATAGAAGAGGTACTTCCATGTCCTGTCCAAAAAAATGACATCTGATAAATAGTCCTAAAGCTAGCCTTTACGGCATTGCTGTTTATGAGAGCTCTCTAATTAGCAGCTACAATTTCCTATGTTACAATTCAAAAATAATTCAATAACTATAAAATGCTTTTAGGGGCTTGAAAAGGAAAACAGCCTTGTGTGATTCCTTCTTAAAATCAGTGAAGCACACCTGGCCCTTCAAGCCTGCTCTTCCTTTCAACACGTTCATGGTTGTTCTTTACCTCAGCATTAATTTTCTGCATTAACCCCACAAGCCTTAATTTCCTTAGAATCTTCAGAAATGTACTCATCTCTGTTTTGATTGGACTTCCGAGTATAAAATTATGAGAGGCACAGATAGACTGGAATGTCTACTTTAAAGAAGTTCTTCTCTCCCTGACTGAAAAAGGGTCCTGACCCGAAACGTCGTCTATCCTTTCCCGCCATGATGCTGCCTGGACCACTGAGTTCTCCCAGCACTTTGGTTTCAGTTACTAATGGCAGATTGTTGCGGAACAAGGATCCATGAGACACCAGAAATGAAGGAGGGCAGAGAATATGGAAGAGCTGGAGGTGATTGCAAAAAGTAGAGAGGGTGAGGCCATGGGTTGATTTGAAAACAAGACAGAGAATTTTAAACGGAGGTTAATAAAATAATAGAATCCAGAAAGAATACCTGTACTGTTTTGAACTGACCACTAGGGGAAGCTAAAGTCCTCTTTAAACATCCTCCTCTGTGCAATTTCTTTCTGGTTTTGCAAGTCAACTCTCCTTTAACCAAGATTGGCATATCAAATATGTTTTGCTGAATAAAGTACAACGTTGAATAATAATATTACAACTTTTGTGTGGAAACTACTTGGTTACCATTAACCCCTAATTTGACAATTTGAGCAATTGCTATTGATAACCATGCGTCTAATATTCTGTGCCTTGATCACAAGCTAATATTTTTTATCCAAGAGGCCTACAAAATAAATCAAACTAATGAAATATAAATTAGGATTGGGAGGAAACAGCAGAAATTAGTGGTGATACATGAGATTCGGGATGTTGTCCTGGGCTGCTGGATGTTCAGCTATGCTTTTTAGGATTATATTTGTGGTGGCATTTACTAGATAAGAATATTAGTTTAGTTTAGTTTAGAGATACGGCGTGGAAAAAAAATACTTCGGCTCACCGAGTCCGTGCTGACCAGCGATCCCCGCACACTTACACTATCCTACACGCACACCAGGAACAATTTACAATTTTACTGAAGCCAATTAATATACAAACCAGGACGTCTTTGGAGTGTGGGAGGAATCCGGAGCACCCGGGGAAAGCCCACGCAGGTCACGGGGAGAACGCACATACTCCATACAGACAGCACCCGTAGTCAGGATCAAACCCAGGTCTCTGGCGCTGCAAGGCAGCAACTCTACAGCTGCCCCACTGTGCCACCCACATATGTCGAAATAGCAGTCACTACAACATCTTGTACAACTGTAACATAACATTCCAACTTCTATATTCAATACCTTGACTGATGAAGGCCAATGTTCCGAAAGCCTCCTTGACCACCATATCTGTGACACCACTTTCAAGGAATTACACAATAAGTGAAGTGAAATTCTATAAATGCCATGGTGGGATTTGAACACATATTTCTGGATTGTCAATCCAGTCTTCTAGATTTTTAGTCTGATAAATTAATCACTCAACAACTCAACCACCACCATACCTGTTTGAACCTTCAACAAACATTGGTTGGGTCACAGTTGGAGCACAGGGGTGGAAGATTGCAACCTTCATGTGGTCCGCCCTGTTTCAACAAATGCAATCAACTCGGTGTGCACAATCAAATAAGATCAAATAGATCAAGTTGTCCTATAACTTTAGACTGTGCACGCCATAACGCAAGAAGAAGAAGAAGAAGTAGAAGAAGTTGGAACACAGTGCCAACTTTGGTCACCACACATTGGAAGAGATGTGAATGTCATGTAGAAAGTGAAGTGAAAGAAGTATATTAAATTATGAGCATCACGGTGGCGCAGCGGTAGAGTTGCTGCCTTACAGCGAATGCAGCGCCAGAGACCCGGGTTCGATCCTGACTACGGGTACTGGCTGTATGGAGTTTGTACGCTCTCCCTGTGACCTGTGTGGGGTTTTTTACGAGATCTTCGGTTTCCTCCCACACTTCAAAGACGTACAGGTATGTAGCTTAATTGGCTTGGTAAATGTAAAAAATGTCCCTAGTGGGTATAGGATAGTGTTAATGTGCGGGGATCGCTGGTTGGTGCGACCCAGTGGCCATGTTTCCGCGCTGTATTTCTAAACTAAACTAAGCATAGTTAGTGTAGACAGTCACAACCTCTTTTTCCCCAGGGTGAAGATGTCAAAGTCTGGAGGTCAGGGGCAGGGTGGAGTTGAAAGGAGATGTGCAGGGCATTTATTTCTTATACAGAGGGTGGTTGGTGCATGGACCATGCTTCCAGGGTTGGTAGTGAAAGCAGATATGATCACTATCATTTAAACATCACTATGTGGTAATGGCAACATGAAAATATGGGGCATGGGTGGACAAGGATTACGTGGAAGTAGAGAGATTAGTTTAACGGCATAAATGAGGTTACTTCAACTAGAATTTTCAACTGCTGAAACTAGGTTTGATCTCCTTGGTACAAAAGAATTTTAGGAGATTTGATAGAGCTAGTCATGAAGGTATATGTAAGAGAAATTGATGTTGTTCCATCTGAGTAGCAAATGGTTGAAAGAACAGTGGACTCTAATTTTGTGGGTGAGACGTACGAAGTGGATGTGGAAAAATGATTTACTCTCAGAGCAGTCTCTCTTCCAGCAAGGTGGGAACTGGTTCGTTCAGTGGGAGTTCGAAATAACATACAGGTGTTTGGGGAAACAGAAGGTAAATTAGATTGACCGGTTCATTAAACTTTTATCAGTCTCAGATTTGAAACAAATCCTGATTTCACATCAATTGTTATTTGAGGAAAATGTTCCCATATGATGTCACACTCTGTATGTGGAAGTGGTTCCTAATTTCATGCCTGAAAGGTCACGCTCCAATTTTACGATCTTATCATTTTCTTTCATTATCTTGCGATATCGATCAATAAGGCCATTAAACTGCTATCTGTCAAGGAATACATGGCCGCACAGGAACGACTGATGAATCCTGAGGTGTGTAAGCAGTCATTTATAAATCCTAAAGGAGACATGAACAAGGTATCAGGCTTTTCAGTTTCATATTTTGTACAGGCTATAGAGTCAGTATGTTATATAACGGAAATAGGCTTTCAGTTTTATGATTGAGTGCCAATAATCACCCATTAACACTAATCCCCCCCTCATCCCCCCCTCATCCCCCCCCCCCCCCCCCCCCCCCCTGCAAGCTGTACTAACCACCAGGAGCAATTTACATATGTAAAACATAGAACAGTACAGCACAGGAACAGGGCTAGTGTCAACCATGATGCCAAATTAAACAACTCACTTTTGCCTGCACATGATCCATAGCCCTCCAGTACTTGCAAATTCATGTGCCCATTTGAAAGCCTCTTATATGCCACCATTGTATTTGCATCCTGGCAGTGCATTCTAGGCACTCACCAGTCTCTGTGTAAACAATGGCCAGTTAACCTAACTACTGCTTATCTTAAGGGCTGGGGCTTGTATTCACTGGAATTTAGAAGGATGAGAAGGAATCTTATAGAAACATATCTATCTATCTATCTAATAAATAAAACTGTGTGCCTGCCGGCGTCCGTCTGTCCGGCTGCCGGCTGCCTTTCTTCCTTTGATTCCTTGCTACGCCAAAACCAGACGCAGAATCGCCGACATCTTTTCCATTTCGGTAGAGATTTCAGTTTTCATTCTAAGTATCCGCTCCTCATTACATTTTGTCGTGTTTAAGTACACATTTTTAATCAAATCCTTCTCCCCACTCCCCCCCCCCCCCCCCCCCCCCCCCCCCCCCCCCCCCCAATAAATCAAAAATAAACTGGCTCCTCACCCATAGAAGCAGCCCCAGCCCCAGCCACTGGTGAACGTTCCATCGTGTGATGTCACAATGCCCAATGCTCAAAGGCATTGTTGCCATAGAGGGAGTACAGAGAAGGTTCACCAGACTGATTACTGGGATGTCAGGACTTTCATATGAAGAAAGACTGGATAGACTCGGCTTGTACTCGCTAGATTTTAGAAGATTGAGGGAGGATCTTATAGAAACTCCTGATTACATTTCGTCGTGTTTATGTACACATTTTTAATCAAATCCTTCTCCCCTCACCCCCCCCCCCCCCCCCCCCCCCCCCGATATTAAAAAAAAAACTGGCTTCTCACCCATAGAAGCATCCCCAGCCGCAGCCCCTGCTGGACGTTCCATCGTGTGATGTCACAATGCCCAATGCTCAAAGACATTGTTGCCATAGAGGGCGTACAGAGAAGGTTCACCAGACTGATTCCTGGGATGTCAGGACTTTCATATGAAGAAAGACTGGAATTAGATCTCGGCTTGTACAGCGCTGGGAATTTAGAAGATTGAGGGGCGGATCTTATAGGGTAGGGGGAGTGATGGAAGAAGGGACAGAGGTAGGGGGAAGGGGGCGGACGGGAGAGATGGAAGGGGTGGTGTAGAGAGGGAAGTGGGGTGTGGAAGAGTGATGGGAGAGGAGCGTGGTGAGTAGAGGGATAGGTGATGAGATTGGAGGAAGGGAACAGTGGGGGATGGAGGGAGGGATGGGAGGGGTAGCGTGATTGGTTGGAGAGGGACGGTGGATGTGTGGAGAGGACAGAGAGGTAGGGAATGGGTGTGGTAGAGAGGGGAAGGGAGGGAAGAGCGGGTTGGGGGTTTAAGGGGTGTAAGGGGAGGACGTGGAAGGTGGGGGGGAGGGGTAGGCGGGAGGTTTGACCTCCCTCCCTCTCCCACTCTTTCCACTTCTCTCCCCCTTCCCCCTCCACTCTCGCTCCCCACTCTATCCCCTCTCTCCCCCCACCCCTCTCCCCCTCCCTCCCTCCTCACCTCCCTCCCCATCCCCCCCTCCACCACATCTCTCTCCCCATCACCCTCTCTCACCCCCTACCCCGCTCTCCTTTCCCTCCCAAATCTGTCCCGTTTCCTCCTCCTCCTCTCCCCTCCCTCCCCTTTTCTCATACTCCCTTCTCCCCACCCCCTTCGCCCTCTCCCCCACTACCCCCACCTGTGTGTTTGGGGGTAGTTAGTGTGAGTGTGATGCCGCTGACCCCCCCCCCCCCCCACCCCGCAAACGCCGTTGGGGAAACAGACCCAACGGGTCTGCACTTGGTCTAGTTATATATTAAAACTGTGTGCCTGCCACCGTCCGTCCGTCCGGCTGCCGGCTGCCTTTCTTCCTTTTGATTCGTTCCATCGTGTGATGTCACAATGCCCAATACTCGCAGATGTCCAATCGGAATGGATCCATTTACATGGACGGCTGCCGGCCGCCTTTCTTCCTTTGATTCCCTGCAACTCCGAAACCAGACGCAGAATCGCCGACATCTTTTCCATTTCGGTAGAGATTTCACTTTTCATCCATTTACATATGCCTTTGCAGGAGCCCCAGCCAATGGTGAATGTTCCATTGTGTGATGTCACAATGCCCAATGTTCACATATGTCCAACCGGAATGGATTCATTTACATATGCCTTTGCAGGAGCACAAGCACTTGGTGAACGTTCCATCGTGTGACGTCACAATGCCCAATGCTCAAAAACATCGTTGCCATAGAGGGAGTACAGAGAAGGTTCACCAGACTGATTCCTGGGATGTCAGGACTTTCATATGAAGAAAGACTAGATAGACTCGGCTTGTACACGCTAGAATTTAGAAGATTGAGGGCGGATCTTATAGAAATGTACAAAATTCTTAAGGGGTTGGACAGGCTAGATGCAGAAAGATTGTTCCAGATGTTGGGGAAGTCCAGAACAAGGGGTCACAGTTTAAGGAAAAGGGGTAAATCCTTTAGGACAGAGATGAGAAAAACATTTTTCACACAGAGAGTGGTGAATCTCTGGAATTCTCTGCCACAGAAGGTAGTTGAGGCCAGTTCATTGGCTATATTTAAGAGGGAGTTAGATGTGGCCCTTGTGGCTAAAGGGATCAGGGGGTATGGAGAGAAGGCAGATACAGGATACTGAGTTGGATGATCAGCCATGATCATATTGAATGGTGGTGCAGGCTAGAAGGGCCGAATGGCCTACTCCTGCACTTAATTTCTATGTTTCTATGTTTCCCTCTCCTCACCCCTCTCCCTCTCCTACCCATCCCTTTCTCCCCCACCCCCTTCCCTCTCTACCAACACCCACTTCCCCCTACCCCTCTGTCCCTCTTCCACCACTCCCCCTACCCCTCCCTCCCCACTCTTCCACTTCTATCCCCTTACCCCACCCCTCTCCCTCCCCCACCCCTCTCTCTTCCCCTCCCTTCCCCTCTCTCCCCCACCCCTTCCCCTACCCCTCTGTCCCTCTTCCACCACTCCCCCGTCCCTCTTCCACCACTCCCCCGTCCCTCTTCCACCACTCCCGCTACCCCTCTACCCCTCCCTCCCTCCCCACTCTTCCACTTCTCTCCCCCTTCTCTCCTCCCCCTCCTCACCCCTCTCCCTCCCATCCCTCTCTCCCCCACCCACTTCCCTCTCTACCCCACCCCCTTCCCTCTCTCCCCCCACCCCCTTCCCCCTATCCCTCTGTCCCTTTTCCATCACTCCCCCTACCCCTCTCCTCCCTCCCCACTCTTCCACTTCTCTCCCCCTTCCCCTCCACTCTCCCTCCCCACTCTTTCCCCTCTCTCCCCCCACCCCTCTCCCCCTCCCTCCCTCCTCCCCTCCCTCCCCATCCCCCCTCCCCCACATCTCTCTCCCCATCTCTCACCCCCTACCCCGCTCTCCTTTCCCTCCCAAATCTATCCCGTTTCCTCCTCCTCCTCTCCCCTCCCTCCCCTCTTCTACCCCCCCCCCCCCCCCCCCCCGCAAATGCCGTTGGGAAAACAGACCCAACGGGTCTGCACTTGGTCTAGTAAAATTATAAAAGGACTGGAGGCTAGATGCAGGAAAAAAATTCCCAATGTTGAGGGAGTCCAGAACCGTGAACTATACTAGGGCCACTGTCTAAGAATAAAGGGGAGGCCATCTAAAACTGAGATGAGAAAAAACTTTTTCACCCAGAAAGTTGTGAATTTGTGGAATTTTCAGACACAGAAGCCAGTGGAAGCCATTTCACTGGATGCATTTAAAAGAGAGTTAGATTGAGCTCTTGGGACTAGCGGAATCAAGGGGTATGGGGAGAAGGCAGGCAAGGGTTACTGATTGTGGACGATCAGCCATGATCACAATGAATGGTGGTGCTGGCTCGAAGGGCCAAATGGCCTCCTCCTGCACCTATTTTCTATGTTTCTATGTTTCTAAAACTTTATTAGAGTTTAATTGGAATAATATGCAATTGTCCAGAAAATAAGCCAGTATGGCACCAATTCTGATGGCATTAGTCAGGAGATCTCAAGTTTTACTAGAGGAGGCTGTTTGCACGTTAAGGCTTGCCATGCAAGTGGGAGGCTTTTGAAAGTGAGGTAGGAACAGTTAGTGCCAGCTTGTTGCAGTTAGAGTGAATTGCAATGTTGGCAAGATTGAGGAACCCAGGTTGATACGGTCTGAAGAAGGGTCATGTTCCGGATCATCACCCATTTCTTCTATCCAGAGATGCTGTTTGTCCCGCTGAGTTACTCCAGCATTTTGTGTCTCTCTTAGATAGATAATAAGGCTCTGGTCAGGAAAAAGAAGGTGGTTTTTGTCGGATAGCTGGGATCAAGTGAATCCATTGGGGAGTACACGGATTGTAGGAATTCTAATAAGAAGGAAATTAGGAGGGCAAAAAGAAACCATGAGATATCCTGGCAAATAAGATAAAGGAGAATCCTTGAAGAATTTATGTATATTATCTCATTTAAACTTACCGAATAGTGAAAGGCCTGGATAGAGTGTATATGGAGAGGATGTTTCCACTAGTAGGAGAGTTTATAGCTTCAGAATAGGATGTGTCTTTAGAAAGTAAATGAGGAGGAATTTAGTCAGAGTGTTGAATCTGTGGAATTCATTGCCAGAGATGGCTGTAGACGCGAAGTCATTGGATATTCTTAAGGCGGAGATTGACAGATTCTTGATTAGTAAGGGTGTCGGGGGTTGTGGGGAGAAGGCAGGAGAATGGGATTGAGAGGGAAAGATAAATCAGCCATGATTGAATGGCAGAGTAGACTTGATGGGGTGAATGGCCTAATTAAGACTAAAAGAATGACTAGGCATATAGTAGATCCACTTAAGGATCAGTGTCGTATTCTATAGTGAACTACAGGAGATGGGCAAGATCTTCTTCCCTGAAGTTAATGAATTCAGGAGACTTGAATAATGATATCCTAGAGCATAACACCATTATGAAGGAGGAACCTTTGGAGATTTTGAAATGCGCAAAAGTGGATAAAGTCTCAAGGCCTGACCAGATGAATCATAGGATGCATGTGAGAAGCAGGGGAGGGGATTGATGAGGGTTTTTTTGTTGTTGCACATTTTCCATTATACCGGCGTAATTACTTTTACAGCTGACCAGACCTGTACACAGTACTCCAGATGTGGCCTTATCGATGCATTGTGCTGCTACAACATGAGACACTGTCTCCTTCTCCTGATACACTGCCCGATGAAGACAAGCATGCCAAATGTCTTCTTTACCATCCTGCTAACCTGTGTCACCACTTTCATTTCTGCGCACCTTGGTCTCTTTGTTCACCAACGCACCTCAAGGTTCTGTCATTTACTGTGCTGGTCCTGCCCTGGTTTGTCTTACCAAACTGCAACACCTTGCATTTGTTTAAATTATACTCCATCTGCCATTCCTCTGCCCATTAATACAGTTGATCAACATCCCCTTGCAATCTCATATAACCTGCAGTGTCAACAAATTCACCAATTTTAGTGTCATCCACAAACTTCCTTGCCATGCTCTGACATTCTCATCTAAATCATTAATATAAATAACAAATAATGGTGGATCCAGCACTGATTCCTGTGTCACACCACGTTACAAGCCTCCAGTCTAAAAGAAAAAACAACCTTCTACCATCAACCTCAGTCTGCTACTTCAAGCCAAATTTGTATCCATTTGGTTAGCTTCCATATATCCCATGAGATCTAACTTTATTGTTCAATAAGTTATTTGCCTTGAATCCATCCAACACATATGCCGCCTTCGTCGTGAGAATTTGCAACATTCTGATGAAAGAGGTTTCTCTTGAGGTCATTCCAAGATCTCTTCTTCTGAGTATGCGATCCATATCCCAAATCATTGTTTGTGAGATTTTGAATAGATTCTGATGTATTTTAAATGAAAGGACCTTCAATTACAAAATAAAGGATCAATTTACAGTACGTACAGTTAGTCAGCAGTTAATATCTAAACCAAATTTGTTAACTGCAAATATGAGGCAAGATCAAATTTTCAACATGACGGAATATATTGATTTTGCAAGCACGTTCAAAGCAAGCAGGTAAATCTGAAATGCATTCTGAGTGGGACAAGTGTTGCATGTTCAAAGGAAGGTAGTATGGAGAGCTATGCATATGTATTGCGATCATACTTTAAGGGGATTTAGTAGCCAAGATGCCATACATCAATATCGAAATGAAAGGAGCATAAATTTTTAAAAAATGATTGGGAATTCAGGAGTAGCTTTGGTCCTTTTAAGTGGAGTATGGAATTTGTTACACAAGGTGAATAATAAAGATGCCCTCAAGGCAAAACTAGTTTTAAGCCCAAGGGAGTAAAGAATTGCAGGTTACATAGTTGGGTAAAGAAGGCTTGAAGAGATTTGTGAGGATGAAAAGCACATGGTTTATCTACTAGATAGAGTGATACAGTGTGGAAACAGGCCCTTCGGCCCAACTTTCCCACACCAGTCAACATGTCCCAGCTACACTAGTCCTACCTGCCTGCGTTTGATCCACATCCCTCCAAACCTGTCCCATCTATGTACCTGTCTAACTGTTTCTTAAATGTTGGTATGGTCCCCAACCTCAACTACCTCCTCTGGCAGCTTGTTCCATACACCCACCACCCTTTGTGTGAAAAGGTTACCCCTCAGATTCCTATTAAATCTTTACCTCCTCACCTTAAACCTATATCCTCTGGTCATTGATTCACCTACTCTGGGCAAGGGAATCTGTACATCTACCCAATCTATTCCTCATCAGATGATGTGGTTTGCTCACCTGTTATAAATTCAATGCAATACTATGCACTTAAACTTACCAAAAACATAAAACTGGTGCAACGATGACACTAAACCTTTTAGTAACTACATCTATCAAACTATGATATATCTTATGTTTTTGTTAACAAGGAGTCATCTACTACAAATCATGAAATACGATCTTTAAAGCATACTTAAATCGATTTAAATGAAACACAAATATGTACATTTAGAATCAACATGAGAGATTTTAATCAGAGTGGCTATTAGATTCCAAACGGAACATTCATTAATTGTTACAAAAATCCACTTACAGAAGGTAGACACAAAATGCTGGAGTATCTCAGCAGGATAGGCAGCATCTCTGAAGAGAAGGAATGGGTGATGTTTCAGGTCTCACCCATTCCTTCTCTCCAGAGATGCAGCCTGTCCCACTGAGTTACTCCAGCATTTTGTGTCTACCTTCGATTTCAAAGGTTAAAAGGTTCAAAGGTTCATTTATTGTCACATACACCTTTGGTGTAGTGAAATTCGAGTTGCCATTGCAGCACATTAATAAGAATACAACATAACATTATAAAGAAATTTAACATAAAACATAAAAACATCTCCCCACAATGGTTCCCACTGTGAGGGAAGGCACAAAGTCCAATCCCCATCTCCATGTCTACCCATAGTTGGGCCTATTGAGGCCTCCGCAGTCGCCGCTACGGGGCCCGATGTTTCAGGTCCTTCTCACCGGGTGATGGTGCTCCGGTGTCGGGAGAACCCTCTCTGCGGCTTGGGATGCCTGGAACGGCCGCTTCCTTACCGGAGACCGCGGCTTCCGAAGCCGACAGGCCGCGCTGGATGGAGCTCCACCACTGGTGATCATGGCAAGAGATCCCAAGCTCCCGATGTTAAAGGCAACGCTGCCGCCCGCGGCTGGTCGCTCCACAGTCCCACAGCATCGCGGTGTTTCATCGGCAGACACAGCATTCCGGAGCTCCAGCGCGGCGACCTGGGCAAGGCATCGCCCGCTTCGCTCTGCGATAGCGCTCCAGCGCTGTTCCGCCGCCGAAGCCGTGGGTCTGGCCGGTCCCCTCAGGAAAGGCCGCTCCAGACCCGATGGTAGGCCGTGAGGATGGGTCGAAGACGCTGCTCGGAGGAAAGCCACCTCTCCGCCCAGGTAGGGAATAGGAAAAGCAGTTTCCCACCGCCCCCACCACCCACATAAAAAGACTAGTCCTCCAAAAACAAAACACTATTTAACATACTAAAAATTAAATAAAGAAGCGAAAAGGCGGACAGCTGCAGGCAGGGCAGCCATATCCAACTGGACGGTTTAAACCAGCATCTGCAGTTCTTTCCTACACATTTAATCCACTTACAGATATAAATTATGAATAAGCACCAATATTAAAATATAGAGGAAATACTAATGGTTATGGAGGGTAATCATGACCTTTTATCTTGTGTAACACATTGATATACTGCAAAGAAATTAATTTTGCTAAGAGGCTTACTGATAATCATTGTGGGAAACATTTCATGTCATCACCATTGCTGCTTAGAAGTTAATTGGTCTACTTAGTAAGATCTTTCCCAAGCAATTATTCACAGCTATTAATGGTCCCAACCTCTGGTGGAAAATTTTACTCATGGAGGATTTGATTGAAAGAATTAGGAATTCCCAATTCCTTCAAGTGTGGCTTCCCAACTAAATGAGGCAGATGTAAAATGTGTTTAACTGCGACGACCCAGCAAGACATTGCTGAATCTCAACCGCAGGTCCGGCTCTCCAGGAAAAGGTGAGCCGATGAGGCCAGCCCCTGCTCGTGCCGTGGGCCAGGAATCGGAGAGGAGGAGGTGGGAAACAGCGACGACAGCCCGGTAAGAGGAACCAGAGGGGGGTCTTACCTCCGAACCCTTGAGGTCAGCTTACAATGAATAACCTGCTGAAAATGTAAATTAGTACATAAAGGGGCTGTCCCACTGTGACGACCTAATCTACGAGTTTAGACGAGTTTGCCCATGTCTCAAACTCGCAGCATGATCGAGACCAAAGATCCTATAGCAAACAACGTAGACCACTCCTTCTAAATGCAATGGGCTGATGTGTAGTACGCAACGGAGCGTAACGTGGGCCTTTTTTTCATCCATTTCAGTAACCCGACCAGACTCGCAGTGTAATCAGCATTGCGGGGGAACAGTTTGTGTTAATAAATTATAATTCTGAAAATGAGGAGAAGATTTTTCCCAAATAACTTTTATTTTTATGAGAATGTTTCCGTAACCGGCTTCCGTCTCTGCACTAGTATCCTATGGGAACTTTGGTGCGGAGATGGAAGCCGGTTACGGAAATGGGGCCGAAATTTACCCATGAATCTGCCCATGACCGTACTACGTCTTTTTCGTCGAGTGATCTATCTTGCTCGCTATAGGATATTTGGTCGACACGAGGTCCTATGAGGTCACTG